>NC_134145.1:37729015-38032045 GCF_033958435.1 Carettochelys insculpta
TTAGGGAGACCCACTGGTGGAGCAAAACCATTACAGGTTCCAGCTCCCTGGTCTAGCACCCTCAGGACCTCAGTGGTCCCAAAAGAGGGATTTTGCTGGACAAGAGGAGGCTAATGCCTCCCAGATGCTGGCTGCCCCCGCTGGCCTGCTGCAGTGAGAAGCAGTGCGCTCTCCTCCCCAGCTCGGCTCCATACAGGTATGATTGCCAGATGTCCTACATTTCAATCAGAACTCCTGTGTCCCACATTTACCCCAAAATGTCCCACAAATGTACGGAATCATGGTATGGCACCTGCAGACAACGTCCACACCCTGAGCTAGCAGCTCTACCAGCCTGCCCTTGCCTTTGTCGCCCCACTGGACCCTCAGCAACACAGTCACCTTGTTGTCGGATGGCCACACAGCACACTCACCATTCGGAACAGGGTGGGCAGAGGCACCATTCTCAGACATGGTTGCCTCTACCACTGGAGGATCCTTTCCTGCTCCCTGGACAGGGCACACATTAGGTGACAGGAGGAATCTCAACGCCTCCTCCCCAGACTCTGCCTTCTCCTCTGCCTGGCCAGCAGGAAATACTGCAGCTGCATCCAGGTGGAGGTCTGGCTCCCCCTTCTCTTGCAGGCCTGCGTCCCCTCCCTCTTAGCATTTTCAGGGAAAGTGCCCAAGCACCGTACATACAGCTGGCAGGGCACTCCCTGCCCTGCCTCTCAGGGGTAATGGGACCTAAGTTAGTGGAACATGTTTAAAAACTGTGGATCACTTTAAAAAAAAAAGCCCACCCTCACAGCCAGAATTACATTTCCTGACATAACCACATGGAGCTTGTGTAATGTCCCACATAAGCTTACTGAAAATCTGGCAACACTATTGAGCAGCTGCTGGGAGATACCAATATCTCAGCCCTGGGGGTCACTGCTTCCAGCCCTGGCCCCATGCCTGCCACTTCCCACAGGGCTGCCAGGAGGCCAGCTTGGTTTGCTCTCCTGCCCTGGCTCTCTGATCCACGAATATCCCTCGTCCTGCCAGACGAGAGATTTTTTTTTTCAGAGCAGAGAATGCTGGTTTTTGGAGGTGCTACCTAGATTTGGATTTTTGGGGTGTTTAGGTATTTAGGAATAGTGCTGTCATAAGTTTGCCGGTTTGAATTGTATCAACCACAAAAGATTACTCTGTTGTTGGTATTGAAGCCTTGTCACTCTTTTCTCATCTGGGTGACTATACGGCTCTCATCACTCTTGGATTTCACTAGTAACAGAGAGAAAGCCATGCTAGTCTATATACTATCAAAACAAAAAAGCAGTAAAGTAGCACTTTAAGGACAAACAAAATAATTTGTTCGGTGAGCTTTTGTGGGACAGACCCACTTCTTCAGACCATAGCCAGACCAGAACAGACTCAATATTTAAGGCACAGAGAACCAAAAATAGTAATCAAGGTTGACAAATCAGAAAAAAAATTCTCATTTGCTCACCTTGATAGAGTAGAGGGGTGGGGGGTAGGGGGGAGTCAGGAATTAGATTAAGCCAAGTATGCAAAAGAGCCCCTATAATGACCCAGAAAATTCGCATCCTGGTTCAAACCACCTGTTAAACCACGTGTTAATGTGTTGAATTTGAATATAAAAGAAAGTACAGCAGCCTCTCTTTCCAAAGTAGTGTGGATTTCACTATTTCTAGAGGCTAGATTCCATTAAGCTGTATACCTGTTTCTCAAGTTTTTGCTGAATTTCCTGATGTGCATTCTCAATCTTCTCCTCCTCTAAGTCAAATTACAAACTCATATCTTACGTGGTAGAGAGGGGGCAACTTCCCTCACCCCCTTAAGGAATGACAAATGCATTAAGATAGAATTATAAACATACTTAGCAAATTGTGTCCTAACTGTGCTGTTGCACAGGGAATTGATGAAGAGAGGGTTTGGAAGCAAAAGCCTCCACAAGCCCACTTCTTTCTTTCTGCATATGTGAGTGTGCCGTAGGAAGGCAGGAAAGTGGACACAGCCTTGGTTCCCCAGTTCCTTCCCACACAATGCCTGAATCAACACAGCTGATCCAATGCATCACAGGAAGTAATCTGTGACAGATGGTGTGGAGTATTTCCCTCATCCCAGGGAACCAGCAACCAAACTGTGATGCTCAATCTCATATAGCTTGTAGAAGAGCAAAGCCACTAGCTGCCCCTTATTTAGAGCTCAAGGAAAATCCACAATTACTCTTTTTTCTTATGTTACGACTCAAGCACGCTCACATGTAAGCTATAAGTTGATTTGAGAAAAATTATTCCAACTACAAAACTGCTCAGATTCTTCCCTACTCCATCTCTTCTGACTTGAGTGAAGCTGCAGCAAGGATAAATGAGGTAAGTATTTCTATGACATAGCCATAGGAGGGTGCAGTTTGCTGTCAAGGAAATGGCACAACCTACATATTTATATGAATATGTTATTTTGAAAATTAGTTTGAATATATACTCGTTTTTTCCTAGTTCGTAAGACCCATCCTATCACTTTTGCAAACTATCAATTGCAACATCTTTTGCTGGTGAGAGAGAGTTTGAGAGGTTATATAGAACTCTTCTTGAAAGCTTCTCTCTCTCTCTCTCTCTCTCTCTCTCACACCAATAGCAGCTGGCTCAATAAAAGATACTACCTCAGCCACCTTGCCTTTCTAATATCCTGGGATCAACACAACTAAAATACTGCATAAAACCCATCATGGCATTTTATTGCATTCTGTTTACATTGTTATGGTTTTGTATAAATATATTGTAATTCTCCCCCCCACCCAGAAAATGATATGACGAGTTTATTCCACAATAGATAATACAATCCTATCTATAATGTGCAAGACTTCAATATTATCTAAACTACGGCATTAAAAAAAATCAAAAAGGTGTGGCCTTATTTTTTAATTGTATATACAGATAAACAGCTCTCTAATGGCACATAATTAAGTAATAAAGAGAGTAATAAGCATATACTCCAGTGTGTTTTCCTGTACTGAGACCTTAATGGCTATAGTTGTGTAATACAAATCCTTATTGCAATCCAGGACAACTATATGCAGGAACCAATTTCCACTTATTGATTCCATCATGATTCTTGAATAAAAAGAGACAGGCAACTAGCTGATTATAGAAAATGTTCAGAATATTATTCAGAGCTTGAGTGACAACGAAATCATGAGTCAGATTCCTTTAGCGACTGCAGGCCACCCACACACCTAACACCACCAAAATGGTGTTCAAGAACGTTATGCAGAGAAAGGAAATAATCAACAAACCACATTAATGGACTGATTTTAATTCCTGAATGCCTCTATCAAAGCTCCCAATTACTTCGTGAGCAAAGGTTTGCATCCATTCTCCCTAACCCCATAAACAACAATGAAATAGCCTGAGAAATTAATAATGATCGACTACTGTAATTTATGATGGAGGAAGATGCTCTAAATAGAAGCAATTTAAAATTATACTGCTTATGACTGCAAGTGAAAAAAGTGCAGCTATTTCTTAGTATAAATTGAATCCATCAATGGCAAGTTTGCCTGAGTAAGGACCATAGGATTAGGCTCAATGAAATCATATGAAAGAGTACGCATATGTGGGATCAGGCCTACATTTTAAATGCACTCACTCACTTATCAGACAAATAGACTAAATGAAACATTTCAGATATTTTATAGTTATTTTCAAATGTAGAACTTAAAGTACTTTCAAAAGGAAAATAAGTATTATGTCCACATTATAGACATGAAAATTGAGCCACAGAAAGATGAAGTGAGTTTCTTAAAGTTATGTAGTAGCATAATAGGCTCAGAGGGATAGCTGTGTTAGTCCACAGCTTCACAAATGACAAGCAGTCCTGTAGCACCTTAAAGACTAACAAATTTATTGATTAGGTAATGACCTTTTGTGGGTAAGACCCACTTTTGCTTTAGGCTCACGCTCACTTACCCATGAAAGCTAATTAATTAATTTGTTGAGTGAGCATGAGGACAAACCAAAAGGGGGTCTTACCCAACAAAAGCGCGTTACCTAATAAATAAATTTGTTAGTCTTTAACAGAGACATAGTGATAGCCAAGAATAGAACTCCGATCTCCTGACTCCCTAGCTGAGGGCTTACTCACCAGACCATGGAACATAACTGAATGTTAAAAGCTAAGTTACAAAAAATGTTCATAGAGGTTATTCATTTTTAAAACAGGACATCACACAGAACTTCTGGGATTTGGGGAAGTGGCCCATTGACCTCAGCTAGACTTTTATATACATCCCCAAAAGATATTATTCATTATTTGTATTAGCACTGTTTATGATGGAACTGAAGCATATATGAACGTTGGTGGTGACCACTGAGAACTACACACTGACTTCACAGAGTGCAATGACAAAATTTCAAACATATCATAGTTTTCAATGTAAAAAACAAATAGCAAAAGCTACTTATTTGATTTTGGCTGTCACTTGTTACACATCATACAGCCAAATAAATCCTCAATTCTGTGTTATGAATAACAGTTACTTAGCATGGTAAGTAGTTTTCACTTTCCATTATAAATTAAAAACAATGTACCATGTGATTTGGGAATTTATACACAGGATTAGTTGAACTGACAACATTATCCCTTAACCATGAATGCGGTCATTTAAGGACAAATAAGCATTCAGCTGTTTAAACAGACTCCTGATCCAAACCCTGGATTAAAATGTATAGACCACAGTTGGTTCACATTCCTTAGCACTACATTGTATGAGCACAGTGAGTATTACAAATTCCATTTTTGGTATTCTGAAGTATCTTTTCTGGTGTTATAGTGGGTTGGATTCCCACAAAATGGCAACAGAAGAAAGCACACCACTGAATGGCTCCCAACAAGAAAGATTAAAGTCCTAAATTGTATTTTGGGATTACCACTTTGCTGGCATTTTGTATTATACTGTGGGAGCAGAACAAGGCTCCAAAACAGTGTATTTGCCTTGACAGCCATGCCAACAGTCCAAAGAGGTATAACGCTGTCTGGTCAATAATTAAGTATTGAATTACCTTAGATCTGGTGAGATGAACTTTAAACTATATAGAAAACAGTAACCAAAAAAATAAAAAATTAGTTTGTAATGCAACTACTCCTTCACACAAACTGGTGTGGAATGGATTTCCTCTTTGTTTTACCACCAGGTGCCAAAAGGAAAATGGAAACTTTCTAAAACTGTTTTTTTCATACAGGTAAAAACTAATAGCATGATACACATAGAATTTGTGGTAATTAGATTCTTCTGAAGCATGCGGATGAATTAAAAAAAATCAAAAGAAATTAAAGCTGATATGTCTGGCTCAAATGGAAACCTGAAGTCACTTTGGGGAAACTAGTGTGTAAAAATGGAACCATGTTTTGCTCTTACAGAAGACTATGAAGCTGGAAATACTGTGACACAAAAGAGCTTGGAGATGACTAACTAGTTTGGATGAAACAATTGTTAATAGAAAAGATAATTTCAGAAAATAAAACATTGCAGTCATTCACTGATTTGTTTAAATATTAAATTCAGCATATGGAAATTAAATTCATATCCCAAGGTTGCATTTTGGTTTTAAACAGCAAGGGCCCTTCAGGAATGATTTGACGAGCTGGAGAGAAAACAAGCTTCATTGGCTAGCTTTTCATGTCAAGCGTTAATTGCTGTCAAAAGCATCATCAAAGAAGTCACTTGTAAATCAGTTTTAGCTAATCAAAGATGTTTCAGAACTACTAGCTAGGTCACACATCAGGAAGAAGTATTTTGCTAATTATCTACATGAAAAAAAACATTTCCATTTGATTTGAAAGTGGAGATTTCAAATAAGGGTTTATTTAGAAACTAGGTATCCAACTCCAAAGTGTGGATGTAGGACTATTTGTGGAACAGCACTCGGAGGTGTTCACATATTACAGTGGTGAGTGCCAAGTGTAAAATCCACTCAGCAGAAAATTCAGACTGATCCACACTTTCTTGGATGATACCCTCAAAAAACTATCTGGAGATATCTCAGTAATTAACCTAATGCCACACAGAAGATGAGCCTTTCAGGACATCAGAAATTGTTAACTGTTAGAAGGAGCTGAGCCCTCCTGCCTCAGTTATCCAACTTCCTTGATTTCTTATCAGGAGGGATCAAATTAAAGGAGTCTCTCTCTAGTCTCCTGGGGACTGCATGGAAATCACTACGGATAGGTCGACACAGTAACTGAACAACTGGGGCTGGCCCATGCCAGAGGACTCAGGTTTATGGGACTCAAGTTGGATGGTGCTTCTTTGTTGTACAGACTTCTGAGCTTGGATGGGCACCCGAGTTGTAAGACTTCACAGTAGGAAGGACCCAGAGCATGAGGTCCAGCCAAAGCTCAGAAGCCTGCACAACAATTAATTACCGCTGTAGTCCATGTTCTGTGAGCCTGAGTCAGCAGGGCACAGGCCAGCCAGGTGTGTATAGCTGCACTGTAGACATACTCTTGGACATCTGCTTTGGAAACAAAGTGAAGCAGGTTTGAAGACTATTTCACTAGTGCTTCTAAAAAGATCTGTGGAGGAAGAAGGACATGGGTATAGTTACACTGATTACATGGGTCAAGTCTAATCCTGGAAAGGGTCCAAGGAAGATTAATTGCAGCTCCAACTGAAGCAGGTAGCACCTAGAACACACATAACTGAATGGTGAATATGAATCCTAAAAGAAGGCATCTGTGTCAACACCAAGAGATGACATGAAACATGAATGAAAGATCTATCTGTCTCAATGCCAACCAACTCACTGAATACTGAGGAGGACACCTAGCTAAACTTTGGGGAAAGCTATGAGTTCTGTGTACATGTGCCATGAAACCCTGCACAATGGCACACTCCACATTACGGGCTGGAGTGCCCACACTCAAAAGCATTAAAGCATCTTAAAGTATCTCTGACAGCAAGCATTCCTTTTCTTTAGCTTTGATTTTCCCATGGTGCCAAAGCACCCAGAGAAATAAAAACAAATCCACTTGGATTTGAATGAGTGAGCATGGAAAGAATGGCCTCACAAAAGTGGATTGATGACTCAGAGCCAAAAGTACTTTGCTTTCTGATTGGACTGGAGGATGAGTAATCAATGGTACACCTGGAGATAAATTTTCCTGTCCATGGTACAGTGAATACACTGAGGGAAACCTCCAGGAAATATTTTGTGGCAGAAATTCAATCCTTTAAGAACCCCAGGAAGAAAAACAAAACAAAACAAAAATTCTGATGCCCCTAGAAACATAACACAATCTAGCAACTCTTTTTTAAAAAATGGACTACATTACATTACATAGGACAAAACCTACAACAAAATGCTCAGCGAACTAAAAACTGCACCTTAACAAGAACATTTTGAATACTCCTGAACAGGTGACAAGAGCAGATCATAGAACTGAGGAATCAATCAGAGGTGTAAGGAGAATGTATGAGACCTACTGCAGTTTCAAAAAGGCATCAACAGGACAAAACCAATATAGATAGGATGCATATGACTCTCATATCCTCCCACCCACAGTAGTTATGCTTCTGCACAGGAAACAGGATCTGAGGTGCATATACTGCTTTTTGCAGAAGCAGTTTTAGCACTGTACAGAGCATATGTACAGACCCACAACTTTCAACCAATCTTAACTAGTCCCAGGTCTGATCAACTCAAAAAGAGGCAAGCTGGAGGGGCAAATGTGTGGAAGAAACAGGAGAGATTTAGGAATGCTGTGGTGCTACTTAGGAGAACCAGTCTCTCCCATTGCTCTCAATCTGTTCTCAGTTCATGTCTTGGTAAACCATAAGTGTGTATTAATTTCCCTGAAGTGCAAGTATATATATGTAATTCGATACACAAATGAAAATGAAACCTGGTGTTTTACAGTAACAGAGAGTAAGCCGTGCTAGTCTATACACTATCAAAACAAAAAGCAGTCAAGTAGCACTTTAAAGACTAGCAAAATAGTTTATTAGGTGAACTTTCGTGGGACAGACCCACTTCTTCAGACCATAGCCAGACCAGAACAGAATCAATATTTAAGACACAGAGAACCAAAAACAGTAAGCAAGGAGGACAAATCAGAAAAAGATAATCACGGTGAGCAAATCAGAGTGTGGAGGGGTGGGGGGGAAGGTCAAGAATTAGATTGAGCCAAGTGTGCAGACGAGCCCCTATAGTGACTCAGAAAGTTCCCATCACGATTTAAACCATGTGTTAATGTGCCGAATTTGAATATAAATGTCAGCTCGTCCACTTCTCGTTCTAAAATTGAGCGATAATTTCTCTTCAGTAACACACATACCTTGAGGTCATTGACAGAATGCCCCATTCCATTAAAATGTTAACTAACTGGTTTGTGGATCTGGAGTGTTTTGATGTCTGTTTTGTGCCCGTTGACCCTTTGTCTAAGGGAGTTAGAAGTCTGACCAATATACAAAGCATCTGAGCATTGTTGGCACATGATGGCATATATGATGTTAGTAGAGGAGCATGAGAAAGTGCCCGTGATTCTGTGAGTAACCTGGTTAGGTCCAGTGATGGTATTTCCAGAGAAGATATGTGGACAAAGCTGGCAGTGGGCTTTGTTGCAGGGAAAGGTTCCAGGACTGGTGTTCCTGGGGTATAGACTGTGGCTGTTAGTAAGGATCCTGATGAGGGTGGGAGGTTGTCTGTAGGAGAGAACAGGCATGTCACCCAGGGCCTTCTGGAGTGTAGCATCCTGATTAAGAACAGGTTGTAGGTCTTTAATAATTCGTTGCAGTGGTCTGAGTTGGGGGCTGTAGGTGATGACCAGTGGTGTTCTGTTCTTGGCTTTTTTTTACTCCAAGGTTGGCTTCGAACGGAGCTTCTTGAGTCCGTTCCCTGCTAGCAGTGCAAGGGCCTGCCCTGGTGCCTGCCGCGGTTAGAGGGGAGGGAGAGATTCCTGCATAGGCACCTGCTCCACTCTCCACTAATGTGGATCTGCACAGCAGATATCTGCATATATGCAGCAGTTGTCCGCGTATATGCAGTGGGTATCCACATAGATGCAGGCCTCTAGTTTTTGTCTTATTCTCTATCCCTTTCTTAAATGGATCCAAATATTCTATTCAGTGTTTTGACTGCTTTTGTATGTTGAGTGGCTATTTCTGGAGAACTATCCACAATGATTCCATGGTCTCTTTCACTGGCAACAGCTAATTTAGAGTAAATCAATTTGTATGTATGCTTGGAATTTTGTTTCTCAATATGCACTGCATATGATGCAGAAGCCCTTGCTCCAAAAATGCATCTACATTAACTACATTTACATAAATACATCCCTGCACCTACAGGTTAGCTTTAACACTGACTTGTTCATTGGTGCAACCTAAAAGAAGTAACTGAAACAAAAAACAAATTTTCTCTAAATGAATCTCATTTTTTCAATGATATTAAGAGACATGCAGAAAGATATGAATATGCTATGAATCTGTCTAAACAAACAGAATAAGTACTGTAATCACCTGCTTATTACTTGGATATAAAAACAAATTATTAGCATGATGTAACTTAGGTGTTTACACAACGTATTAATGAAAACGTATCTCCTCCTCCTACGTTATGTAAACCAGTCAATATACATTGTAGGTCCTAACATGCATTGTTTTACATTATTTCTTACATTATTTTGTCAAGTTCACTAATATGCACTGCTGTGTGGCGCCACTAAAATCACTCTTTTGTTCAGTTAGTCATTTTGATCATTGCAAAATACTACTAGGTCTACCAAAAAGAAACGGAGCAGAACAGATCATTTTGTAGCCTTTGGAAACACATGGCCACCTAGCTGAGAATTCTACAAATCATTTCCATTGGAAGCTAAAGCATTAGACTGACGTACATTTCTGAAACTACATCTGTCATAACAAGTTTAAAAAAGCAACCAGCCTGCTGAGAAAAACTGGCACTTTGGGAAAAGGTTTAAATTGCACTGAATGAAAAACTTACCATCTTTACATTTCTTTTTTCATATTGTAAATAGACTCAGTGGAGACCATATTTCTTCTCACTTTATTTTTTACTTCAAGTTATAAAGGTTTTAATAATTCCTTAGGGCACAAGTGTCATTCTGGACGTTATTGCCTTCAACCAGCAAACATAAGGAGAGTCTCAGCTAAAGCTGCTACTTCATACTCAGCTCACGTTATAGGTCAGGAGGATACACCACGGCTATGAATTATACTGACAATCTATTGGAACCTCAGATCCTTTGAGTTTGACAAATCATCAAAGCCATTTAAATTCTGCCACTAAGATCTCATAATTTCAGCTTCTTCCACATTTTGCACTGCACTATGTTAATGTGTTCGAAAATGATATGCCATAATATCTTCCAGTATAAACAGTATGCCTGTTTGCACTAGGTTTTCTTGTATAGGTCCTGATTTTATAACTAAAAGGAATAACCAAAAGTGGGAAAGGCTCACAAATAATATTATAATCTACAACGAATAGCATGGATCCTGATCTCAGTAGGACATCTGGCACTTTGTTTTCTTACAGTATATTCTGGGAAGATAAAAGTAGTGCCTCCCTGCAAGAAGCCCACATATAACAAGTAGGTGATGTCTACACTAGAAGCATCTGTTGACAGAAATTACTGTCGACAGGGAAATCTCAACAGAACCTCTGTCAACAGCTTGCTGCTATACGGCTGGGTTTACACTAGAGAGTTTTGTCAACAGAATGGGCCTTCTGTCAACATAACTCAGGGAGGGTCTGCACACTTAAAGCATTCTGTCAACAGAGTCGCAACTGCACTCTGCAATTTCCTTGACAGTATTATCCCTCAAAAATTTGAGGCTTAACAATCTCTGTACAGAGTACTGCCGACAGATGCACAGTGTGGACACTTCTGTCGACAGAGAGGGCTTCGGTTGCCGGGCAGACCTCTTTGCAGAATTCCCATTCTGCTTTCTGGCACCAGAGGGCAGTGCAGTCTGGCAGTTCTCTGTCGACAAAGCAAGTTGTGTGTAGATGCAGTCTGTTGACAGAGGTTCTGTCAAGATTACCCCGTCAACAGTAACTTCTGTCTACAGATGCTTCTCGCGTAGACATAGCCTACATGACTTGCTCTTTCTGCGTTGACAGAGTGTTATGCCCCACATTTTTGGGCGATAACTCTGTCAAGGCAAAAAGTACAGGTCTGTCAAGACTCTGTCGACAGAAAAGTGTGTGTGTGTGTGTGTGTCAACAAAACTCTCCAGTACAGACACAGACCTATAGTATAGGAGTTTTGTTGGCAATAGAATTTTCCCTAACCCACAAGTAGGCTGTTAGACTTTACCCCAGACCCTCCCCAGATGCACGGTTCCATGGAAAGCAATAGCAGCCGCAGTCCCACCCTCACCATAGAGCTTTCTAGTCACTTGATGTCTGTATACTCAGATGATGAATAGCTTATTATCTTCAAGGAACTTCTCATTAAAACATGTTCTATATAATATTAAAATATTATGCAAATCATAGTGTATCATGTGACAGTTTGTGCCGCAACTCTTCCAATTCAAAACAAACATATATGTTACATGCTCCTTCTTGAACTGTCCCTTCCTACTTACAGAGTCAGCAGGAAATAAGGAAGAGAAAAGTCACTGGGAAGCCCACTCATCCCCCACTTAGTGCAGCTGCCCCCAAGTTTGATGCACAGAAGCCTTTGCTCTCATCTTTTAAGAGAAGCTCCACCAGCCTAACACACTAAAGGCCAAGGCCCCCCTCTCAAAAGCAGCTGTCCTGACCACTATCTTAGCCACAGTCCATCCTCCCTAACACTCCTTAAAGTGCACTTCCCCCACCTCAGTCATAAATGTTCTCCTATAAAAAAAACTCTTCTGCCCAGAAACACCTTAAGCTTCCCCCCATTGGCTTCCCATGAAGTTCTCCAGCTCATCTGGTACCAAAGTAGGTCAGAGAGCTTTTCCTGATGTCCTCCCGTTCAATCCAGGCCACTTTCATTACTCATCTTGAGTAGAAATAATGGGAATTTAAAGAAGGAAAAAAGATGCTTATCAGAGATGGTAGAAAAATGGGAGAGAAACTATTGCAGGAAGTTGTGATCCTCCTCCCCACTTTTCACCAAAATAGTGTTTTTGTCAAGTTTCTAACCAGCTCCAGTACTTTGCATGAATAAGTTATCAAACATTTTTAAAAGGTTAATATCTTTATTTGGAAATATATCTTCCTATGCAGCCTACATGCAGAGACTTAGCCCTGTGACTTTTTTAGATCTTTCCTGCATTTCATTTCTAAAAAGACAAGCTAGTTCACTTTTACACCAGTAAGCAGAAGAACTACAAAGGCAGAAAGCAGCACTTAGTACAGTGGCAAAGACCCAAATTCATACATAAAAAAATGTAGGCAGTGGGAGTTCTACCATGGTTGACTCCGGTCAACAGCTCATAACCAACAACCAGCTTTATTTCTTCCACTACAAAGACACAAGCCAAGCCAAGAAGATAAAATAAGAGCTTCATCCATAATATGCCCAATGGGCCTGGAAGTGTGCACTAAAACATAGCCCATGAAAATCCACTGAGTTCAAAAGGATCCCCCAGGCTGAACCAAAGTAGAACTTAGCCCATGGCCTACCCAACATATTTTCTTTATTAAATTCATGTAGTTCTTGTTAAAGATGCCAGCTTGGCATTCCCAAAGGCTAATGGCTTCTATTTATCCAAGGAAGAGGTACAGCACAGGCAACTTTAGTGCAAGCTTCCATGCCCTCACCTGCCATCCTGTCTCAACCCTTTTCTAGTGGGGACTCTACCAGACGGCAAGAGCCATGGTGCAGCGCCAAATGAAAAATGGCAAAACTAATGTAAATTAAACTCAAAATTACCTAAATGAGAAAGGGATGAACTCAGTTTAGCTGTGTTTAACCTCACAACACTACTACTTCATGCAGTAGCTTATTGTGCTGAGACAGTCATGGCTAAGGGTGTCAATTGATACAAACTGTGCCGGTGTTTTTTGTGATGCAGACATATAACAATGAGAAAATGGATGAAAACCACTCATTTATTTTACTTAGGACACCAAATGGCTGTCAGACATTAATAATATTTGCTCACTACCATCTTGGGCTATCACCAATCCTAATACAACCTCAGGAGCCATCAAATTGCTGCAAAAGCTAGAGTTTAAAAATCACACACACCAAAACAGAAATTCAAAACAGCAAAGGAACAGTTCACGAAAACCAAACTTTTTTCCCTACAGCCTATTAAATCGACAAAATTGATTCTTTTAGTAACAATTGTTAAAATCAAGATGAAGTCTGTATCAAAAACCTATGCACCACATTTCGCCACAGGGTGCATTTCAATCCCTAGAAAACAAGCACCAAATCCTTCCAAGTGACATCTATCCAACCCCACGGATTTCAGTAAGAAGGCAGAATTTGGCCCTAAGGTTGGGTGTTGGAGGATCTGACACAACCAGGAACCTTCTGGTGATACCATGACATGAGAAAATAACATTTTAGGGATTACTGACAGAACCTGCTTGATGAGAAAGCAATTTATTCCCAAACGTGTTTTAAAGATAATTTGCGGAGGGGGAACGAGTTTGTAAATAAATCATTTCAGTCTCCAGAGCTCCTTCTCTTGTCTGTCAAGACCACTCTGGTCTTCAGTATTATGAAAACAGCACCAGCAAGTGCCTTGTGCCCGGCTATCCCAAGCCACTGAACACCCGGACTCTTCTCCGGGATGTGCTCAGGCACTATTAAATGATGCCAAGGCCCCCCCTCATGGGACATTTTACAACTTGTGCATGCAGCACTTCAAGGGCAGGTGTTTTCTGATGGGCCCATTAGCGCGGGGGCAACCCCGGAAAGCACTGACATTCGTCTTACCGAAGCCTTGCTGGCAGCATCACAGCAAAGGAACAAGCGCACGACAGGCAGCAGCTCCTGGGCCAACAACGGCACCGGAGGCCGCTTTGATGCCCCGTGGCGGCCCTAATGGCTGGCGGACGTTAGCGGGGCGGGCTCCCGGGCTGATGGGTGACTAAGCCACGGGCTTTGCCGAACGGAAGCGGTCTGCGCCTCCCGGGGGACCGGGGCAGGTTGAGAAGGCCACGTGGGCGGCTGCCCGGGCGCTGGGGCTTTGCTGCCCCTGGCTCAACGGGCCTGTTGCATGGCCGCGGCCATGGCGGGGGTAACTCACAGCCCAAACACTGGGGTATCCGGGAAGGCAGCAGGCGCCTCCCCAGCAGGGACCGAAAGGGAAAGACCCCCCCGCCCCCGCCAACACCGGATCCCGCCCCGGCGCGGCAGCGCCCCCTGATCCCGATCCCCGGCCAAGCCCCCGGGGCGCGGCGGGGAGGTTGTCCCTGGTGGGTCCCAGGATCTGGCCCGGGGAGGGAGAAGCGGCTCGTGCTTACCACCAGCACCGGCACCCCCGCGGCCAGCGCGTAGAGGAGCGCCGGGGGCACGGCGCTGCTGTCCTCCGGGCCGGGGTAGGGCTTGCGGTAGGCGCCCTCGTAGCAGAAGAAGCCCTGCACGTTGACCGCGAAGGTGTCCGTGTACTCGAAGTAATAGGCCAGCATCACGGTCCCTGCCATGATCACCATCTGGAAGTAAAGCATGCTGGTGAGCGCCGCGGGCACAGGCGGCCGCTCCGGCAGCCCCGCTCGCCGCCGGCATCCACCGGGGGAGGAGGCGGCTAGTCCCAGCCGGCGGCGGCGCCCCGGTGCAGGCTGCTCAGTGCCGGGCCCCGGGTCGGCCCATGGGCGGGAGGCGGCTAGAGCCGGCAGCTGCCCCGGCCCGGGCCCATGGGCTGCTCCGCTCCGGCTGCTCCGCCCGGGCACCGGCTCAGCACGGCGGGAGCAGGCGGCGGCTAGAGCCGGACAGCAGCGCCAGCTCCGCCCGGGCACGTGGGGAGCCCCTCCCGGGAGCAGCCCCGGCCGCCGGAGCCAGCAGCCCGGCAGAGGAGCGGGTCCGAGAAGTGCCCTGCGGGGGCCGCAGCAGTGGAGCCGAGCCCGCCCCCGGGCAGGTGCCTGACGCCTCCCCCGGAAGGAGGCGGGGGCGGGGATCCCACAGTCACGCCGAGCCCGCCGCCGGTTCCCCCCGAGTACGCGGTTCCTTTGTCCAAACAACTGGAGCACGAATTCCCCGTGCTGAGCAGCCTCGTGCACAGCCCCCGCCGCCCCCGCGCGAGCTGCTCGCTAGACTTGGCAGTGCAGAGATCGCTCCCAGCCGGCGGTGGCGGACTCCGCTTGCTCAGCAGCTGCGGCAGCCCGGCTTCCCTCGGTGCCGCGCGGGGATCCCGAGGCGCCCAGCGGCCCGGAGAACCGGCCGCAAACTTTGCCCTCCTACGGCTTGTTCGCGCTCCAGGCACCAGGATCATGTCTCCCTAACGCTAAGGCTGCGGGGGCAGCTCACGCTCAGCAGGCAGCGGGCGCCTCCCTAGAGGGCCCTGAGACAGTGACATCTGGAGCACTCCAGGGGGCAATAAGAGCCAGAGCAAGCAGCAGAATGGACTGAACGGTCCCAAGAGCCTATTTCACCGTCAGAGTTATCGATTTGTAAGGTAGTCGGACTCTGACGGCTGCAGCTGCATGTGAGTTCTTTCGGAAAATCCAGCCCTTTTTCGAAAGAACATGAACCACGTCCACACACAAAACGGGCTCTTGTGATCCGAAATTGAAAAAACGCAGCTTGCTTGCTCGTGGCGCTCTTCCACTCCCGGATCAGGAAGATGCCTTCTTTCAAAAGCTTCTGTTTTTTTTTTTAAAGTGTGTCAATGCATCAGGGGCCCTTTTTTCAAAAGAGCAGGCCTCGTTGCACCAGATTTTTCGATCCCTGGCCCATTCTCTTGAAAAAGAGGAGTTGTGTGGATGCTCTCCATTGAAAGACTGGATTGATTTTTTATCCACTGTTTAGTGTGTGTGGACATGCTCTTTCAAAATGAGCTTTTTCAGAAGAGATCTTGCAGAAGGGATTCTTTCGAAAGATTGCTGTAGTGTTGATGCTGATCCCAAACCTAGTTAAGTCAGCAGCCTCTTTTGATTGTCTCTAATCAGCTCCTAAGAATACACTTCTGTTGCTCTTTTTCTTATGTAAAAACACTTTCATTCTGAAGGCAATTATTTAGTGAGGTGGACATTAAGAATTATAAACTTTCTAATAAATTCCCAGACAGCTACAATATGCTTGGCAATGTTATTATAACAATGTTATAGCAGTACAGTAGTGAAATGTTTTTCTTTTTTTCTTTTAAAGCTTCATATATCTATTTACTTCATATAAGTTCTTCCAGCACATGTAAGATCCTATCTGAAAGAGGACAATGTATATATAAGTTTGCTGAGCCAAAAATATACACACCATCCTTTGGAGAAATCACAAAAGATATAAATGGAAAAGGGAGTCTTCTCATTTAAAAATGGAAGCCTTCTAAAAAGATTAGACAACCAAAAGAGAATTCCTTTACAGATATACCAATATATTCTTCAGAAAGTTATGCTGTGAGAGTCAGACTCCAAAAAAATAACAGAAGCAAGCAACTTAAAGATTGTGCCACAAAAGGCTGAAGGCCAAAGACTTGTCAAATAGTTCAAATGACCTTTACAAGGCCACATGATTAATCCTTCTACATCATCCCCTATGTTGAGCCTGGGACTTAAAAACCTCTAGGGATGGAGATTCCACCACCTCTCTTGGTAACTCATTCCAGTCCTTCACCACCCTCCTGTAAAAATAGTTTTTCCTAATATCCAACCTACACCTCTCTCTCTCTATAACTTCAGACCATTGCTCTTTGTTCTGTCCCCACTGAGAACAGTGTCTCTCCATCCTCCTTAGAGCCCCCTTTCAGAAGGTTGAAGACTGCTATCAAATTGCCCCTCAGTCTTCTCTTCTGCAAACTAAATAAGCCCAAATCTCTCAGCTTCTCATCATAGGTCATGTGCTCCAGACCCCTAATCATTTTCGTTACCCTCCGCTGAACCCTCTCCAGTGCGTCCATATCCTTCCTATACTGGAGGGCCAGAACTGGATGCAATATTCCAGACGAGGCCTCACCAGAGCCAAGTAGAGGGGAATAATAACTTCTCTAGATCGTCTGGAAATGCTTCTCCTAATGCACCCCAATATGTCATTAGCCTTCTTGGCTACAAGGGCACACTGTTGACTCATATCCAGCTTCTCATCCACTGTAATCCCCAGGTCCTTTTCTGCTGCACTGCTACTTAGCCGTTTGGTCCCCAGCCTGTAACAGCGCTTCGGATTCTTCCGTCCCAAGGGGAGGACTCTGCACTTGTCCTTGGTGAACCTCATCAAATTTCTTTTGGCCCAATCCTCCAATTTGTCAAGGTCACTCTGGACCCTATCCCTACCCTCCAATGTATCTACCTGACCCCCTACCTTAGTGTCATCTGAAAATTTGCTGAGGGTGTAATCCTTCCCCGCATCCAGGTCATTAATAAAGATGTTGAACAGTACTGGCCCTAGAAGTGAACTGTGGGGCAATCCACTTGAAACCAACTGCCAGCCAGACACCGAGCCATTGACCACTACCTGTTTGGACCGTCTGTCAAGCCAGTTTTCTATCCATCTTACAGTCCATGTATCCAGTCCATACTTCCTTAACTCATAGGCAAGAATATTATGGGAAACTATATCAAAAGCTTTGCTGAAGTCAAGGTATATCACATCCATTGACTTCCCCATGTCCACAGAGTCAGGTAACTCATCATAGAAGCTAATCAGATAGGTCAGGCATGACTTGCCCTTTGTGAATCCATGTTGACTACTCTTGATCACTTTCTCCTCTTCAAAGGGCTCCAAAATGGATTCCTTGAGGATTCCCTCCATGATTTTTCCAGGGACTGAGGTGAGGCTAACCAGTCTATAGTTCCCAGGATTGTCCTTCTTTCCTTCGCTTTGAAAGATGAGCACTACATTTGCCTTTTTCCAACCATCCAGACCTCTCCTGATCTCCACAAGTTTTCAAAGATAATAGCCAAAGGCTCAGCAATGATGTCTGCCAATTCTCTCAGTACCCTTGGATGCATTAAATCCAGACCCATGGAGTTGTGTGCATCTAACTTTTCTAAATAGCTCTTAACCTGTTCTTTCCCCACTGATGGCTGCCTACCTCCTTCCCATGCTGCATTGCCTAGTGCTGTAGTTGGGGAGCTGACTTTGTCTGTGAAGACTGAGGCAAAAAAAGCATTGAGTACTTCTGCCTTTCCCACATCATCTGTCACCAGGTTACCTCCCTCATCCAGTAATAGTTCATGCCCTTTCTGATAACCCTCTTATTGTTAACATACCTGTAAGAAGCCCTTCACATTCCTTCCTACCTGCAGTTCCAATTTTGCTTTCCTGATTACCCCCCATCATTCTCCAGCCATATATTTATACTTGTCAGTCATTTGTCCAAGTTTCCACTTCTTGTATGCATCCTTTTTGAGTTTAGAAACACCCACAATTTCCCTTGTAAGCCTAGCTGGTTGCCTACCATATTTGCTTTTCTTGCTATGCATCAGGATGGTAAATGTATTTGCCCCAAATCTCTAAATGGCCCCCTCGAGGACAGAGTTCACAACCCTGGCTGGAGGACAGCAATGCTGAAACCACTGAGCTATGCATCCCCCTAACTGATTTATAACTCTACTTGGCTGTGTTGCTGTAATCAGTTAGTCTGAGCTCAGTTGTGAGACACTTATACGTTTTCTGTTCATGCAGTATATGTGTGTATTCCTACCAGCTGTACTTGACTCTTGAAATAGTGTTTTACTTCTAGGGAGGATTAACTTGCTGATATCCGTGTTATGCACTCCTTTCTTACCAGTGCATGAAAGATTATTTTTTTTAAATCTGTGGAGCTTATTTTGAATTTATTCTCCAAAAGAGACCTTACAGGAATTCCTATGCAGTACAAATTTCCATGAGTTTGCTAGATAAACTGTTAATATGTAAACAAAAAGCAGTCAAGTAGCACTTTAAAGACTAGCAGAATGGTTTACTAATAAACCATTTTGCTAGTCTTTAAAGTGCTACTTGACTGCTTTTTGTTTTGATAGTGTATAGACTAGCATGGCTTCCTCTTTGTTAATATGTAGTAACGGAAAGAAAGCCGTGCTAGTCTTTATACTATCAAAGCAAAAAAGCAGTCCAGTAGCACTTTAAAAACTAACAAAATAATTTATTAGGTGATGAGCTTTTGTGGGACAGACCCACTTCTTCAGATCATAGTCTCAGAATTTCTGGATCTGAAGAAGTGGGTCTGTCTCAAGAAGGCTCATTACCTAATAAATCATTTTGTTAGCCTTTAAAGTGCTATAAGACTTCTTGTTTGTTTTATTAATATGTAGCAAGACATTAGTGGTGAAATCTGCTCTGCCCAAATAGTTTCATTTTTCTTAGTGCATCTGCCAATGATCACTGAACTCCACGTCCTTGGGGGACACCAGGGGGTCAGACCTCCTCACATTGCCCCTGCTACAGAACCCATATCTCTGAGTGCAGGTAGCAGAGTTCTCCTTGGTGCACCAAAGGTTGGACCTGGCGGAAGTCACCAGGATCAAAGATCTCCTTGACTGCAATCAGGGAAACTGTATGGATCCCTTGGTGCTTATTCAGCATATGGGGCTTTCCACCCACTGTGCACTCCAGTACATACAACAGCAGTGAGGGGCACTTTACTGCCCACTGCTCAAGTTTACCTCATGTCCTTTGAGAGGGTGCACCCCTTGGTCTTCCATATTTCTGCATCGGTCCCCAACCTCTCATGCCTTCCCAACTGCTTCCCCCTTTCAAAGTGCACCAAGATGTTATCTGTACATACTCATGCTTCACACACATCACTTCTCCACCCTCGTGTCATGCCCAGACATCAAGTGGCAGGACTTCTTGCCAGCAACAGAGGATGGGAAGCCTCAGTGGGCCAGGCTGTATTCCACTTTGGTTCTGCAGACTGCTGGAGGATCCTTCATGGTTCTGTGAGCACAGGCATGTACTTGGCATGGTTCACCCCATCCCTGACACTTGTTCCTTTTGTGCTGTAAAGGAGACCTTGGAGCACAACTCTCTTGAATGTACCAGCTCATCTGGAATTCCTATTAAGATTCTTGATCTACTTCTCCCCTCATCTACTGATCCTTGCACACTCATCCATGGCCCCACAAAGTCGTGGGACCTCCTTGTCAACCTCCTCTTGGCTATGGCCAACAGGGCCATTTATAAGACTAGCGAGAGGAATTTGGTGATGGTGAGAAGCCTGCGACTTTTGTTCTTTTATCCATTCTTGCATCCAGGCAGGGTTCTTCTGGGAAGCATTCACTGGCCCCTCAATGCCTTCAGGGAGCAGTGGGCGCAGCCCAGGGTCTCTGCTCAATGTCACTTTTCAGCTCCCATATTTTAACTCTGACCTCCACACCTGTCCCTATTTTCTTTTCAGTTGTCCCTCCTAATCACTTTGGTTCCTACACCCAGTGAATCCTGGTCACCCTTGTAGTGGGGGTCTTTTACTTGTGGGTGGGCTTGCACTTGCCCACTACTCAGATCCCAATAGGTTCATTGAACTTGACCTGTGTCAAAATTTCTCAATGTTAAATGCATTTTTAGTTAACTAAAAATATACATAACCAGTGCTTTTTTGTGCCAATACTTGATACCGAGTACCAGAACCTCAGCAGCCCTAGCCATGTGATTGGCTGATGACCAGCACTTTTTTTTTTAAATGAAAAAAGCACTATACATAACTGTTGTTACAGGGTCTGATCCAATGATCATTGAAATCAGACATTGCCTCAGGCCAGTAGCTTCCACTGTATTTCACTTGGGAGTGCCTTAGAAAAAGTGGAAACATATGATGTTTAATATGTGAGCATATGGTGTAGTGATGCTGTGTAAAAACGATTTAGAGCTTTTATTAATGTAAAATGTTCCTTATTGGAGGGACTAATATTAGTGTGACATTGAAGCTGTGTCTACATGTGCCGACTACTTTGAAGTAGCTGCGCCAACTTCAAAATAGCGCCCGCCACGTCTACACGTGGCGAGCGCTATTTCGAAGTTGACATCGACGTAAGGCGGCGAGACGTCTAAGTCGCTATCCTCATGAGGCGATGGGAATAGAGCCCTACTTTGACGTTGAACGTCGAAGTAGGGCACGTGTAGCCGATCCGTGTCCCGCAACATCGAAGTAGCGGGGTCCGCCATGGTGGCCATCAGCTGAGGGGTTGAGAGACGCTCTCTCCAGCCCCTGAGCTGGATGGTTGCCGCATGCAGTGGCCCCTTAAAGCTCCCCACCCCCTGCCTTCTTGTGCAGGAAGCTGAGAGAGCGTGCAGGCGGCAGCACAGCCACGCGGCCAGCCTGCATGACTCCCTGCAGCCCATAGACACCCCCCCTGCTGCGATGGCCGCCCGTCAGCCCCCCAAGCGCCCCTAGGGCACCCCCCCCCAAGGGGAGCCAGGGCTCCCAGGCTGACAGCCAGCTGGGGAAGCAGCAGTGGGGCCCCTCCTGGACAGAGGCCGAGCTTTGGGACCTGCTGGGGCTCTGGAGTGAGGAGGAGGTGCTCCAGGTAATGGGGAGCAAGAGGCGGAACGCGGATGCGTTCGCTCGGCTGGCCAAGGGCCTGGCCACCCGGGGTCACCCTGCCTGCACTCCTGACCATGTCAGGAGTAAGGTCAAGGAGCTGCGGCAGGGTTACGCCCGGGTCCGGGATGCGGCCGGCCGATCTGGGGCCGCCCCCGTCACTTGCCCCTTTTACAGGGAGCTCAGGGAAATCCTAGGCCCCTGGCACACCTCCTCCCTGCCGGCCACTCTTGACACCTCGGCCGACGAGCCCCAGCAGGCCCCGGAGGCGGAGTCCACCCCAGAGGTAAGCCCCGTACCCCAGGGGCACCCCCAAGAGCCCACCCCTGGGATGCCAGAGGAGGAGAGGGAATCCTCCTCCAGCGACGGGGGGCTCCACATCGCGCTGCCGTCCCAGAGCTCCAGCAGGGCGTCCACCCACCAGGTGTCCCCTGACCATGGGAGCGGACTGTCAGGTATGTACCCCCCCGGTGCACACCCCCGGGGTTGAGGGGCGGGGACAACAGACATGACCAGGGCCCTCCACGTGCCCAGATGACCATGGCCTCAAGGACAGCAGTGGCATGTCCCTCAGAAGAGTGCATCAGCCCCTGCCCCCCCAGCACGACAGTGCTATGCCCCATCCCTGGGGATGGGGGGAGCGGAACCTAGGGTCCCCTGGGGGGAGGGGGTGGGACACCCATCATCATCAGCAGCATCTCCCTTGGACGGGGATGGGGAACCAGCAGCAGAGGGGTGGGGGGACAAGGGCCATGGCTCGGGGGCCACACTAACAGCTGTCTCCACTCTTCGTGCTCCCCGTGTTCCACAGCTGCACCATTGGAGGGCCTGGAGAGCGCCGGCGAGGTGTCAGTGGTCCTGGAGAGCCCACCGGGGCCATCACTGCAGGCCAGCCCCTCGGCGGAGCACCCACCAGCCCCAGGGTGGGGCCGACGGCAGACCCAGCACCACCACCGGATGGCGATGGACCCCCAGCTGCTGGCAATCTTCCGGCAGCAGCTGGAGGTCTCAGAGTAGCGTCTGCGGGTGGATGAGCGGCGCCTCCAACTACAGGAGCAGGCGCTGGCCTGGCGCCAGGAGGCATGGGGGGCCTTTAAGCGCATGTTTGAGCTCATCGCAGACTACCTGGCCCCCCATGCAGCGCCGGATGCCGCTCTGCCCGCCCTGCCTGCTCCACCCACCGCTCCACCCGCTGCTCCACCCACCATCCCACCGCCGTCCACCGAGGGGGCCTTCCGCCGAGGGGGACCTGGGGTCTGCTGACACCTGCTGGCCATATCTGCCGGTTCGCCCGGCCCCCAGCCAGCCTTGGCCAGGGCTGAGGCCGAGGCGAGGGTCGCGCCCACCAACCCCCACCGCTGGACATTAGGGGGTGCAGGGCCCAGGACTTGCCCCCCCTTTGTACATATCCCTTTATGTTGCATATAGTTTGTATTAGACCCCTGTTATTTTATGATACCTGCCCCCCCATGTAAATAGTTCTCCCCTTCCTTGTGTTCCACTGTTTGTTTATCATATAATAATATATAATATATTTGTAGTAATAATATAATAAGAGAATTCACCGTTTTGTGGTTTCATGAACAACAGGTCTATTTTTATTTGCAAGAAAAGTGTGTGGGGGTGCTCTGTGGTGTGGGCGTAGGGGCAGGGAGTGTTGTGGAAGATGGGGGGGATTCAGCTGGGGGGCCTGCCAGCATTCACCCTGCAGCCTGGTCGAAATGGGCCCGCAGGACCTCCCGGACCCAGATCCCCTCGGGGTCCACCTGGCGACTGGGGGCAGCGGGTGGCTGCACATCAGCCCTGTCAGCCTCCACAGCCCAGCCCTGAAAGAATGCCTCCCCCTTGCTCTTGACCAGGTTGTGGAGTGCGCTGCACGTGCCCACAATCTAGGGGATGTTGGTGGGGCCTGCATCAAGGCGGGTGAGGAGACACCTCCAGCTCCCTTTGAGGTGGCCAAATGTGTGCTCAACCACCTGGCGCGTGTGGTTCAGGTGCGTGTTGAAGCGCTCCTGGCTGGCTGACAGATGGCCCATGTAAGGGTGCATGAGCCAGGGCCAGAGGGGGTATGCCGCGTCTGCGACGATGCAGAGGGGCATGGTGGTGTCCCCACAGGGATCTCCCTCTGGGGGATTTAGGTCCCTGCCTCCAGCCGGCGGCACAGGCCCAAATTCCTGAATACCCGGACGTCGTGGGTGCTGCCAGGCCAGCCAACATAAATGTCCAGGAAGCGGCCCTGGCTGTCCACCAAGGCCTGGAGGACCACCAAATGGTAGCCCTTCCTGTTCAGGACATGTCCTCTGTTGTGTTCCGGAGCTCGGATGGGGATATGGGTCCCATCCAGAGCCCCAAAGCAATTTGGGAAGCCCAGGGTGGCAAATCCCACGATGGCGGCATCCGGGTCCCCAAGCCGCACGAGCCTGTGGAGGAGCAGGGCATTGATGGCATGGACGACCTGCAGGGGAAGGACATGGTAGAGCACCAATGAGGGGTGTGCAGGGTGTGTCTGACCCTCCACCCCCAGGGCTCTCGTCCCCTCCCAGGTCTCCCCTCCCCTCCCCACCAGGGCTCCCCTCCACCCCCAGGGCTGCCTCCCCCTCCCCGTGGGTCCTCTTACCTCCATGAGGACAGCCCCGACGGTGGCCTTGCCAACGCCAAACTGCTGCCCCACAGATCGGTAGCTGTCTGGAGTGGCCAGCTTCCAGACAGCGATGCTGACCCTTTTCTCCACACTGAGGGCATGCCGCATGGCAGTGTCCTGGTGCCTCAGGGCGGGGGTGAGCCACTGGCAGAGCTCTAGAAATGTCTGCTGGCTCATGTGAAAGTTCTGGAGCCAGCAGTCGTTGTCCCACTCGCTGAGCACCAGCCGCTCCCACCAATCGGAGCTCGTGGGGTAGCTCCACAGCTGGTGGTGTGTGCGGCAGGGGGGTGGAGGACAGCAGGGTCTGGGGTTGCTTCCTCCTCCCCTGGGGGCAGCTCCTCTTCTGTGACTAAAAGGAGATCAGCTGCCTCCTGCATGGCATTGAGCAGGGCGAGCACTGCTCCTGCAGGGGCGGCTGGGTGGACCTCTGGCTGCTGCTGCTGCTGCTGGGGGTCCATAACTGCTTCTCCGAGGTGTGCGTGCCTATGGCTCTGCAGACTGTGTGCTGTGCAGGCTGAGTGTGTCTGGGAGGGGCCCTTTAAGGGAGCAGCTAGCTGTTGCCCCGGAAGTGCTAGTCCGCCCTGTGACCCTGTCTGCAGATGTTCCTGGCACCCTTATTTCGATGTGTGCCGCTTTGGCGTGTAGACACTCCCCTGCAGCGCCTACTTTGATGTGGTGCTGCCGAACATTAATGTTGAACGTCGACGGCACCAGCCCTGGAGGACATGTAGACGCTATTCATCGAAATAGCTTATTTCAATTTTGCTACATCAAAATAAGCTATTTTGATGTAGCGTTCACGTGTAGACGTACCTTGAATGTTTATTTCAGGGGACAGGTATTTGTAGCAGGAAATAATGACCAAGAGAATGCTGTTTTTTAATTTCTAGCTATTGCAGTATCAGTGAGCATCCTACATCCTGGAATGCCTTCTGTATGGTAAATTCTCCTCCTGGATGTGCAAACAGAACTGCCAATGCACAAATTCATGAAAGGACCAGAAATGGTCTTTTTCTTGAGCTGATGCAATAAGCCTGTTTGAACCTGGTCATCAATAGCAAAAGAGTGATGCACGTTTGGGAAAAAAAAACAAGTTACAGCTGCTGTATCTTCATTGTTAATATGAGTGATAAATGTACTATCTGCTGTTTCTCAAGCCTGGTCTGCACTAGGAGATAAAGTTGAATTTAAGCCTCTATGGTTGATTTTATAAACTCTCTGTCTACACCACAGCAGTCAATAAGTCAATTCTAAGTGACATTAACACTGACTTCTGTACTGCTGACTTCCCAGCGAAGTTACTCAAAAATCAAATTTGCAATGTTGAGGTAAATAGTGTGCATTAACCAGGGTTAAAATCGATTTTATTAGTCCCAAAAACTTTCCCACAATACCCCTCAAAGGCTGGGTCTACACTTTCCCCCAACTTTGAAGGGGGCATGTTAATCAGGGTGATGGGAGATTACTAATGAAGTGCTTGGATGAATATGCTGCACTTCATTAGGCTAATTCTCCCTCGCAGCAACTTCAAAGTGTCAAACTTCCGAGTGCCAGCATGCGTGTAGCTGCAGGCATTTCAAAGTGCCTGTGGCTACATGCATGCCAGCACTTCAAAGTTGCCATGGGGGACAGTTAGCCTAATGAAGTGCTGCATTTTCACCACAGCATTTCATGAGTAATCTCCCATCACCCTGATTAACATACCCCTTCAAAGTTGAGGGCAACTGTAGACAAACCCAAAGTGTCCTATCACGTCATTGTTCCAGGTAAACAGGGAGTAGGAAATGGAAAGCCCGGCATTTAAAATTAGCTAGCACACCCAGTGCAGAAGGGGATGGTCATCGTGCTATGGCACCTGGCCATCCCTGGCAGCCTCTGGTCCATTGGCCACCAATTCAGCAACTGCAAGGCCACTGTTGGAGTGGTGATGCTTGAGGTAAGTCTGGCCCTTACCACCGACCCACCCTGGGGAGAGGGCTACTGGTCAGGGGGCCTCTGGTGGGAAGGGGCAGGGGGGGCCTCCTGGTCAGGGGTTCATGGACGTGTCTTCTCTCCCCCTGCAGGTAGTCTAAGCCATCAACATGATGCTCCTCCCACAAGTCGTGACCCTGGGGGTCTTGGAAGCTGCCCTCATCGGGTTTGCGGGTATGGGCTTCTTCAATCGTTTTGAAGCTTTGAACAGAACACACATAGTGATCCAGGCTCTGGACCACAGCAGGGTGCCTACATTGACAGGAAGATCGTACTCCAGGCCCCGGTGGATGCAAGGGGCTGTTTCCTGGACATGTGTGTGTGGTGGCCAGGCAAGGCCCATGATGCCCAGGTGTTTTGGAATTTGTGGCTGGGATGCCAGATGCAGGAGGACATGTATGTCCCCCCCCGGGAGCCCCCGCTCAGGGACATCATGATGCCCCCCTGCATTGTGGCTGACACTGTGTACCCACTGCACCCATGGCCTACGTGGCCCTATGCCAGACATGCCATGCTAGCCCAGGACATCTTTAACGGTTGCCTCAACCATGCCAGGGGCACAGTCAAGCGGGTGTTTGGGAGGCTGAATGGGAGGTTTTGCAGCCTCTTCAACCAGCTGGATGTCAGCCTCTGAAACATCCCCACAGTCATCTCCACCTGCTGTGCCCTCCAGGAGGGCCAGTGGGAACCCTTCATCCAGTGCTGAGCCGCGGACTTGAGGGCTGGCTATGAACAGCCACCTGCTGCCCCTGCCATGAGGCACAGAGGGATGGGGTCAGAGTCTGGGAGGTCTTGAGACAGGCCTTTGCCCAGGGCCTGCCCTGACCCTCCCAGCCATACTCCACAAGCTCTTAATGCTCTCTCCAGTGGAAAAGCACCAGGAAATGACAGAATTCCAGCTGAAGTCATGAAGGCAAACAAAGCTGTGCTCTTCCCCTTCCTCTATGATTTACTCCTAAAATGCACGAGAGCAGGAGATGTCCCACACAACATGAAGGATGCAAATATCATCACTCTATAAAAACAAAGGCAACAAGGGTGACTACAACAATTACAGAGGCATCTTGTTACTGAGCATTACAGGCAAAACATTTGCCCATGTCATTCTCAAAAGCCTGTAAAAACTCGCAGATCAAGTCTATCCAGCAGCACAATGTGGCTTCAGGACTGGCAGGTCAACAACAGACATGATTTTCTCACTTCGACAACTACAAGAAAAATGCAGAGAACAAGGAAAGCCGTTATTCTTAGCATTTGTGGACTTAACAAAGACATTTGACACACTCAGTAGGTCAGGACTATACAGAGTATTAACCAAGACTGGTTGCCCACTGACCCTACTCAAGCTCATAACATCCTTTCACAAAAACATGAAAGCAACAGTGCAATATCTACATTGGAACTACATTGGAACTGTTTGCAATGAACAGCAGAGTCAAACTAGGGTGTGTTCTTGCCCGTACCCTCTTTGGCATATTCTTCTCAGTTCTACTAAATTGCACATTTCAAAACTCTTGCAGCAATGTATTTCTCCACAGAAGATTAGATGGCTGTCTCTACAACCTGGCAAGACTTGAGGCCAAAACTAAGGTCAAGAAAGTCCTCATTAGGGAACTCCTCTTCTCAGACAAAGCAGCTCTTGTCACGCACAAAGAAGGCACGCTACAGTCACTGATGGTTTTCTACCCACAGCCTGCAAGTTGTTTTCCCTTGACATAAGCATGAAGAAAACTGTTGTATTCACTCAAGGTATGTCTCAGCGACCCAACATCATTTTGAATTAACAGCCATTAGATGTGGTTCAACAATTTCTGTTACCTTGGATCTGCTATCACCACAAACCTATCCATGGATGAAGAACTGAACATCAGAATCAGGAAGACAGCTACTATTTTTGGCAGACTTATGAAATGAGCATGGAACAATCCTATGCTGTCGGGAAAACAAAGATACTAATCTATGAGGCATGTGTATTAAGTATCCTGCTATATGGTTCCAAAGCATGGACCACCTACTCAAACCAGGAGAAAAAATTGAACAGCTTCCATCTTCTCTGCCTCCGCAGAATTATGAATATCAACTGGCAAGATAAAGTTTCAAATGAAGATGCTCTGTCAAGATGTAGCACACCCAGCCTCATAGCAGTCCTCAACAGCAGAAGACTACAATGGCTTGGTCAGGTGAGAAGAATGGGTGACGAATGTCTTACCGAAGAAATCCTCTTCGGTGAACTGTCATGTGGGTTGAGAACAAGAGGAAGACCAAAGCAAAAATGCCATGAAAAAATCAGCATTGATCCAAAATCCTGGGAATGTACATCATCAGATCAAAATAGCTGATGACGATTGCTACTACAGGGCACATCATCCTTCGATAGTATATGTGCAAGCCACACAAAGGAACTTTGTCTTAAGAAGGAAAAACTCTCAGACTCAAAAATTCAGAAATAGACTGACATGCAGTTATTGCAATCGACCATGCAAATCCAATATTGGACGGATAAGCCATGACAGAAGCTGTAGAGTCAAACACGGCCCATAGATCTTCACCACCACTGCTAACCACCATCTCTTGAGATGAAAAGGGGCCATATTAGGTTATCTCAGTAGAAAACCCAAGGTACAAACCTGCCCCAATGGAAATGGAGAATGAGCTAGCCTCCCCAGTCAAGAAAACCTGGATTTTAATGGAAATCTTATCAAATGGATTAGAAAGTTATTAGTAGATTTACAGAGCTATGGTGTGATCCTGTACTCTTAAAGTCAAACTGGAGTTTAACATCATCTCTATGATAGTACCTCCACAGAGGATGTAGGTCCACAAACGAGGAAATTACATGAAGAAGTCTAGATTTTTTTCATTGAAAATAGCTGTGTAAGACCTGAGCAAATTTTATCACAGTAACTAGTTAAATTCATGCCAGTAGAAAATTGTGCATATTTAAATTGAATATTCACAGCCAAATTTCCCTGTAGTTCTTAATATCAAAATCCTGATGCTGGATGAGACTCTATGGCTACATCTACACGTGAAGCCTACTTCGAAGTAGCTTATTTCGATGTAGCGACATCGAAATAGACTATTTCGATGAATAGCGTCTACACGTCCTCCAGGGCTGGCAACATCGATGTTCAACTTCGACGTTGCGCAGCACCACATCGAAATAGGCGCTGCGAGGGAACGTCTACACGCCAAAGTAGCACACATCGAAATAAGGGTGCCAGGCACAGCTGCAGACAGGGTCACAGGGCGGACTCAACAGCAAGCCGCTCCCTTAAAGGGCCCCTCGCAGACACAGTTGCACTAAACAACACAAGATCCACAGAGCCGACAACTGGTTGCAGACCCTGTGCCTGCAGCATGGATCCCCAGCTGCAGCAGCAGCAGCCAGAAGCCCTGGGCTAAGGGCTGCTGCACACGATGACCATAGAGCCCTGTAGGGGCTGGAGAGAGAGCGTCTCTCAACCCCTCAGCTGATGGCCACCATGGCGGACCCCGCAATTTCGATGTTGCGGGACGCGCAATGACTACACGGTCCCTACTTCGACGTTGAATGTCGAAGTAGGGCGCTATTCCTATCCCCTCATGGGGTTAGCGGCTTCGACGTCTCGCCGCCTAACGTCTATGTTAACTTCAAAATAGCACCCGACACGTGTAGCCGTGACGGGCGCTATTTCGAAGTTAGTGCCGCTACTTTGAAGTAGCGTGCACGTGTAGACACGGCTTATATGGAATAAAATTTCATAACAAGTCTTGAACTATTGCTGCCCTTGCTATAGCTATTCTGAGGATTCATAGAGAATTCATTTGTATGAGACTAATAGTCCATCATCTCTGACAAGTCCCAAATCAGTTTTAAACATAAGTATTTTTAAATGACAACAGGATAAGCAAGCATCGAGAATCAGTAGGTAATGCCCTCTTCCCCTTTTTATTAATAATTTTAATAAAGACTCCCTTTAAAATATTTTAGGCAGAAAAGTATAAAAACAAAATAACTTTTAGACAGATTTTGAAAGTAAGTTTTCTGATTTGAATGAATCCTTATCTTTGTTATAAAATTCTGAAAACATTATTTATAATATAAATGGTGACAAATAATTAACTATGGCAGTATAAACATAATTAAAACCCAGAACCAAGACTACAAAATTATAGATATTCATGTCTGTTGGGTGTATCCTCATGCTAAACCAGAAGCATCTTTACAATCAATGAAATACATTTTTTGATAAAATCACTCCAGGTTACTTATTGTAAGGTCAAAGTACTTGCTTCCTGCCAATCAGCATACTCTAGAAAGTAGAAGACTCCAGCAGCAGCAGCTACTGCTTCATATTTTTGGAGGAGTATTGGACTAGAGGAGTGAAGCTTTTTTTTTTTTCCCCCTCATCATCAAACATATGCTTCACTGGACTCCCCTATCCGTATAAGGGGCATTTCTATGGCAGAATAATTACTCAACTCCCATTGAAATCATACTGGAGTTGAGTACTGCTGTGAGCCATCTTTGGAGCACAGGATTATTACAGATTTGGACCTCATAATTCCATTGTTTCAAAAAACATTGTACAATCTACTTTGTGGCACCTTGATTTATTTGCATACTGTGAAATGATTGCTTCAACAGTACAAAATATTTGATATATTGTACAACAAGGAACAACGTCCAAATATCTTTGACTGTGTTTGATTAACACATCCAGTATTGTAGTAGTAGTAGGTAGTCCATCGTGTCTGACAATGACGTCTTGAGTTTGCACAGGCTTATCGGTTGTGGGCTCGCATGTGGCTGAGGAGTCCAAGCTTTGAATGATATGGGTGTTCACAGTGGGGGCAAGGGAAATGTCCTGGCTGTGTTGGTGTGGCTGCTGCTGTTGCTTTCTTCCTCTCATGAGCATCAATGAGGAGTACACGTCGCTGCTCTTCAAAGTTGTCATACACGTGTCATACAAGAGCATGCCAGCCTGTTCGGTCTTTTGCATGCTGCTCTAGCTGATCAGGTTTTAAACTAGCATGAGCAATGTTGGCCTTCACGCAGTCTTTATATCTCTTGTGAGGCCTACCTTGATTCCTTTTGCTCTGGGAGAGTTTACCATAGAGGAGTTGCTTAGGGATTCTCAACTCCTCCATTTGTATGACGTGTCCTGTCCAGAGAAGCTGGGCTTTCAGAATCATGGCTTTGATGCTCATGGTTCCTGCTCTGTCCAGGACTTCCAGGTTCGTAACTCTGTCCCGTCATCGAATGTGCAGTATTGACCTCAGGCTGCGTGTATGGAAGCACTTCAGCAGTTTTATATGTTTTCTGTGCAAGGTCCAGGTTTTACAGCCATAGAGGAGGCTGGTCAGGACCACAGCCTTGTACACTTTCAGTTTAGTGGACTGTCGGATATTGTGCTGCTTCAACACTCGCGCTCTCAGATGTCCTAGTGCCCGGCTGGCCTGGCAGATTCTGGCATTGATTTCTTTGTCAAGGGAGCCAGCATTGGCTATCACACTGTCAAGGTACTTGAACTCCTCTACTGTTTTTAACTCTGTTCCTTCAATAAGAATTGAACCAGGGAGAGCAGCAGATCCTGGAGCAGGTTGAAACAGTACCTTGGTCTTTCCTAGGCTGATGGTCAAACCAAAGAGATGAGTGGAATCGGCAAACTTGTTGACGATGAGCTGGAGATCAGATTTCTTGCGCGCCACAAGTTCACAGTCATTAGCAAAAAGGGCTTCAAGGATGAGCCTCTCAAACATCTTGGTTTTAGCATTCAGACAACAAAGGTCGAAAAGTGACCCATCAAGTCTGTATTTTATGTAGACTCCATGGTCCAGGTCCCTACCTGCGCGGCTAAAGACGCATATGAAAAAGAGATTGAATAACACTGGGGCCAGCACTCACCCTTGCTTCACACTATTGGATATCTCAAATGGATCTGGGAACTCGCCATTTGAAAGAACAAAGCCAGCCATGTGATCGTGGCACAGGTGTATAAGCTTAACAAATCTTCTCGGGCAGCCAAGTTTTGAAAGGATAATCCACAGGGTTTCTCTGTTGACTGTGTCAAATGCCTTGTTCAGGTCTATAAAGACAGAGTACAGATCCAAGTTCTGCTCTATGCACTTTTCCTGGACTTGACAAACAGCAAAGATCATATCAATGGTGCTGCGGCCTGGTCGAAAACCACACTGTGCCTCTGGTAGGTTCTCTGAGATGCTGATGATCAGATGGTTGAGGATGACTCGAGCCAAGATCTTCCCACCAGTACAGAGAAGGGAGATGCCCTGGTAATTTCCACAGTCAGCTTTGTTGCCCTTGTTCTTGAAGAGCGAGATGATAGAGGCATCCTTAAAGTCTTTGGTCATGTCTTCTTCACAGATGCTGATCAGGATGTTGTGAATCGCCTCAAGTGACACTGGTCCTGCCACTTCGAAAATTTCAGCAGGGATACCATCCATCCCTGGGGCTTTGCCAGAGCTGGTCTGGCTGATTGCCTTTTTGACCTCATTCATTGTAGGGGGCAGGTCAAGCCAGTCTATTGTGGGTTTCTGAGGGATCTGGTCTAGGGCCACAGGGTCGACAATGGATGGTCAGTGAGAAGGTTGCTGAAGTGCTCTCTCCACCTATTGTTGATGCTGTTCTTCTCCCTCAGAAGGGTCATGCCATCTTCAGACAGGAGAGGTGTAGTATTTGGCTTTGAAGGTCAATATATAGCTTTGATTGCACTGAATAACATCTTGGAATTCTTGGTGTCAGCGTGGTATTGGACTTCATCAACTTTACTCTCCCACCACTCATCTTGCATTTTGTGAAGTGCCGTTTGCTCCTGGCTCTGAAGGTGTTTGAAATGATCACATTTGGAGATTGAGGACTGATTGTTTTGCCATAGCAGAAATGCGTTCTGTTTTTCCTCTAAGATCTTCATGATGGCTTCGTCATTTTCATCAAACCAGTCTTGGTGAACTCTCTTTTTCAGTCCTAGTGTTGACTTGGTTGACTCTGTCACCAGGGTTTTTAACTGGTCCCACTTCTGTATTGGGTCTCCAGTCAGAGGTCCATGGGACGTCAGCACTTCGTCAAGGCAGGCTGCGAATTTCCCATGATGACCAGTATGTTGCAGCTTCCTGATGCTGAAGGAGGGTCTGACCACCTTGAGCTTTTTGTAGTGTAGTGGTGTGATGAGCAGCGTAAGGACTGATCTGACAAGTCTATGATCAGTCCAGCACTCAGCTCCCCACATGGCCCTGGTGATCATAGCATCTCAAATGTCCCGCCTGTGACTGATGACACAGTCAATCAGGTGCCACTCTTTTGATCTCAGGTGCATCCATGTCTTGTATTTATTGGCTTGCCTGAAGAGAGTGTTGGTAATCGTCAGTCCGTTTTCTGCACACAAGCTCAGCAGAAGGCAGCCATTGGCATTCATGTTACCAACACCATGATGCCCCAGCACCCCTTTCCAGGTCCTACAGTCCTTGCTGACCCTGGCATCGAAGTCACCCAACAGGAGAAGCTCGTCACTAGGAGGAGTTGCTTTCACCAGATGGTCAAGGGCCTCATAGAAACTTACTTTTACTTCGTTGCTGCTAGTCAGTGTGGGGGCGTAAGCGCTGATGACTGTAACGTGGCAAGAGGTGTTGAGGGGGAAGCGGAGCTTGATCAGACACTCACTGATGCAAGTTGGTAGGTCAGCAAGCTGGTGCAGAAGTGATGTCTTGATGGCGAGTCCCACTCCATGGATTCTGTCTTCATTTTCTGGCCTGCCTTTCTAGAAGTAGGTGTTATCTCCTTTTAGTTCGCAGATGGATCCTTCCTCTGCCAGTCTGGTCACCCTCAGGGTGGCTATGTCAATGTTATAACGTGCCAGTTCTTTTGCTATGAGGGCCGTTCTTCTCTCAGGCCTCATAGCATTCTCCCTGCCCAAGAGGGTGCGAACGTTCCATGCTGCAAATATCATCTTTCTTTTCACTGTTTTTTGACTGCTGTGAGGGTAAAACTGCCAGCTGTGGCATGCTGGCCATTTTGGTTGGGATGAGCATTTTTGGGACACCTTTTCTAATCCCCTCCCTCATTTTGAGGGTGAGCAGTGCTGTTCCTAAAGAGGCCTGTTCAGTCACCTGGGATGCTGCCGAACTCCTCTGTTATCCCAGGGTCAGAGTTGAGCAACCAAAGTTCACAGGCCGCCTTACCTGCAGGTTTGGAGCTATGACTCCCAGTGGTCACCTCCACCTGTCGCTTCGCCCCTCCGCCATCACCACAGGACTTTGAGGTAGACAGAAGTGATGAGAATGTGCAAAGAACCTGTGCGGGTGAATGTTTAAAGTGGAAAAGCCGTTGCACAGGGGCAGTTCCACTCTCTTGACCTCAGAAGCCTGGTTCCAGTGGTATGAAAAGTCATCATGGCTGGGACTTCCCAGGCTGCTCTGGATGACCATGCCATCTTTAGTGCCGTGTCATGCCCTTCGCTCTCCACAGAGCATTGCAGAACCACCTTCCTGGTCATTGGATCTTACTGTTGATCTCATCTGCTCAGTCCGCCGGGGCTGACTTTACATGCTGGGATAGGTAATTCCCTATCTCACTGCAGTTTTCAGACCTGCCAGTTACCCTCACCTGGTTTAGCCTGCCCGTCAAAGTGGTTTATTGGGGTGTGGCCGCTGCATGTTACAGCTTCTTGGAGCCACAGGTGAGAGCTGGGTGCCAGGTGGCACACGAACTGCCCCCGAAGAGACACAACAAGTCCCCACACCAGACATGCTACCCCTGCCTGGACACCCCATACACCCCATCCAGTGTTGTACGTAGCAGATATAAATACATAGTAACTAGTATTTTCAAAATGTAATTTAAATCTTCTGGATTCTTAGCATATTAAGGTTTTCCAATAATTGCTTTCTCCCCTTCCCATCAGGGCTTGTAAGGACAGTGCCAGAAACGTACTAGTTGTATGCTCTGTTGTTGTAAACCCAGGTAGAAGGACCCTCTCAGTCCTCATAGAAGTTATAATGATGTCAACAGCCCTCTTTTTTTAAAAAAAAAATAAAGAGAGAGAGAGAGAGAGAGAGAGAGACAGTACTTTGCGGGCTCCCTAACCCCACCCCCGGGATTCTGATGGCTGGGATTGCTGGTGGGGCTCCACACTCAAGCCAGCTCTATTGCCTGCTGGGCTGCCAGGGGATCCCCCTGCCTCCCAGGCAGGTCTGCCAAGGTACTGGTACTCAGTACAGGCAAGTACCAGCACAAGAGATACACTGGTTGCCAATGAGATTACTTACATGAGCAAAGATTACTCACATGAATAAAAGTGGCAGGCTGAGGCCCAGTAATTTAATCTATTTGAAATTTAACCCAAATGGTCTCAGAGAGTGTTTCCTATGATTTGCCTGCAGATCTATGAATATTACAATGATACAGCAATTAAGTTTACAAAAATGTCTGGGGATTTCTTTTGTAACGCAGGATCAGGCAAGAATCAAATAATGCCAAATGTTCAGGCTTTCATAGTCATGCACACTCTCCCATTTGTTCATATATACTGTATAAACATCTCATATAGCAATAGCTTTATTCTGTGATTACACTGTTGGCTGATCAAGTAAAACCACAGCTACACGTTAATTTATGGATGTAACATTTATTGGCTAAGTGGTTTTATATGCAAACATTTATTAAATCAAGCAAATGCAAGACAGAGTACACAATCCCCAATGATCAATGCAATCTGCAAAGTCTATTCTGTACATACAGCATTCCTTTGATTTATACTGCTAATATGTAGCAGCAGTTTGGCAGAGAAAAGCCAAGGATCAACAGATTCACCAAATGCTATAAATAGTATAAAAAGTAAATTGGTCAAATTGCCTGTCTAATTATAGATAAAATGTGGGTGGCAAACCTAAGTCAAATAGTATCTTATTCAGGAATACTCTCATTAATTTCAATTAAATAGTTCCAACAAAGGGCCATATGGATTCTTGTTGGCTTCCATGAATAGAGCTGAAGCTGTACTGTCTTGCAATATTTTGAAATAGTGACCTTCTGACTGGGATGTTGCTCTACTCTAAGACTTAAATCCATTTACCATGTAGTTTCTGACAATATTTCCGAATCACAAAGTGTGTTACTGCTACAAAAGGTGGTAAAGAAATAAAATAAGTAACTTATCAACACAAAATCTCGTGAAAGAGAACAGATGACTAAGGTACTGTAATTCATGCTACTCAGGATTCTTGACAGGACATTGAGTATATCCTTCCATATTTACTGCTGCATTGTGAAATCTGTTGGTCCAAATGCTTCCCTCAGCAACTCTGGTATACCCTTAAGGTCACTCCATTGACTTGGTACCAAAAACTTTCTGGGCAGGGTGTAGGAACCTGATTGGGATGGGGCGGACCATCTGTCTCCCAACTTCCTCGTATTAAAAACAAAGCAAGTTCAGGGCCCAATTCTCCTCATGGTTATACTCACACAAGAAGATTTTCGCCCTTATGCAGAAGACTTGTATTAAGTCCAACAGAACTTAAACCTTGAGCTGGAATAGGCCTCATGAGACCCATGCAGACCCCCTGAAACTGGTTTGTGGCTCACCAGAAGGCCACAGACCTATGGTTGAGGATCACAACAGCATCAGGCTGAATTTAAACACTGCTTGGCCATGGCCACACTAGCCTCTCCTTTCAGAAGGGCTATGGTAATATGGCACTTTGGAATATGCTAATGAGGTACTTACATGACTATGCAGCACTCCATTAGCATAATGGTGACTCCACAGGCTTTGCAACTGTCACTTTCAAAACATATGCTGCCCTTGTAACCAAGAAGCCTTTCGAAATGGCCCCTGATTTTGAAAGCACTTCATTCCCATCTGGTTTTGGACGAAGGGGCTTTCAAAATCGGGGGGTCATTTCAAAAGGCCCCCGGCTACATGGGCAGCGTACGTTTTGAAACTGGCAGTTTTGAAGCCCGCACGGTTGCCATTATGCTAATGAGGTGCTGCAGATTCCTGCAAGTGCCTTATTAGCATATTCCAAAGTGCCATATTACCATAGCCCTTCTGAAAGGAGGGGCTAGTGTGGCCATGGCCCTTATGTCCATGTAAAATACTATTCCTGTTCTCACTGAGAGCTGGATTGTCCTCTTACTTATGAACTCATGTTCAAAAGAAAAATATTTTATAGGGTGTGGAGCATATGACAGAGGATCAGCACTTTATGGTTGTGTTCCCAGTTCATTGTGGGATTTTTGACAAGACACTAAATTTCCCACTCTCCATTAGTTCATCTGTGAAATGAGAACAATGGAATTTATTCATCACTTAGTGATTATGAAACTAATCATTAGTATTATTTGTATGGTATTAGCTCTTAAAGGTTCCATTCTGCTAAACCAGGATTCGGCAACCCCCAGCACATGTGCCACTCCTGGCACATGAGCCAAATTAAAGCAGCATGTGGCACGACCCCAGCCCCACCCCTCTACAGGCTGAGGAAGCTAAAGCTGGGACCATATGGGGCCAGGGCTCACACAGGAGCATGGGGCTGTGGCCCCTGCAGGAGTGCAGGAACACGGGGCCAGGGCCCCCCCTGCAAAGTGGTCGCTGCTTGCCAGGGGGAGGTAGGGTGAACGTCTTCTGTCCTGCAGAAAGGCAGGTCTTGGGGCATTAGTTCAAGGGGAGGCATGTGCAGGGCTTCAGCTCCACCCCTGCTGAAGACCCTGAACCCAGCAGGTGTCCCCCACAGAGCTAAAGACCTGAGCCTGCTCCCTTCCCAACTCAGATGTTGCCAATAAATCTCTTCTCTTTTTAAATTGTTGAAATATGGATTTATTTCCTTAGCTACATACATTGCTATGATATAAATATAATAACAGAGTCACTGCCAAGCATTCAAAACTCAAAACTGTCCTAACAATATATATGTACTTTATGTCTCCATACTCCATCCTGACCTGTTAAAAAGTAAAGTTCCCCAGTGTCCAAATGGTAAAACTCTGCAACTTTATTTATTAATGTAGCTGTTGTAATTAGGACTATTAGGGCTTGTCTGCACTTGCCGCCGACTTTGAAGGGGGCATGTTAATCAGGGCGATGGGAAATTACTAATGAAGTGCTGCAGCAGCACTTCATTAGGCTAATTCTCCACTACAGCAAGCTTTGAAGTAATTTCCCATCACTCTGATTAACATGCCCCCTTCAGAGTTGGGGGCAAGTGTAGCCCCTGCCTTAGTGACTTAAAAAGTATCACTAGCACTCAGTGCTTAGAAATAAAAAGGTCAAATTTCAGCACTCCACATCGGAAAGGTTGCTGACCCCTGCTCTAGACACAGCGCATGTGAAATAAGATACACTCCCTTCCAAAATGCTTAAGGGGTTTTACAATTTAGCATATGAGGAGACACAGGAGATGGAATTAAAACAAATGGGAGAGAGGACAGGATAACAGAAGTGACAGTTTGATATAATGAGTAGCAGTCACAGCACATCTAGTACTTAGCCTTGATGCACATGGCAAAAGTCATTAATTTTTATAAAGCGATTTGCTATCCTCAGATGAAAGTGAAAAGTTCTGTTCTGCTCAAGTTCACAGCAGGATACAACAATGCATTTGGAAAAGCAGAAAGGGCATTATATATAGGGGCTATTCATCTCCCAAAAATTACAACCTCTACTTGCATACTCGCTGTTAAACTCTTCCTATAAGGAAGGGACTTTTAGTAAACGTGTAAAGACTGTGTTTTTCTCTAGTAGTTTAAACTATTTCCCAGAAATCAGAATAGTCATGTAACCTTGATATTTGAGTGTCATATTGGTAATGTTATCTGATATAAGAACGAGAAGTTAGAAAATTAATTTGAAAATCATTGCTTGTGCTATAAAATTATTGTCATTGCTGATGGATGGCATTCCATTACCATCACATAAAATGTAACAGACTTTAAGATTGTAAATTACACTGCATTTGGCCAACTTTAGCTCACTTTTTGGCACTGTTGCTTAGATAAAAATTGAAATATCAATAATTAAGAACAAGCTGCCAAGTAGCATCAGCCTAGAATATATGTAATCATTTCCCTTGAATAGCATTTCCTTAGGAAAAGGAACAATGATCAGGGAACATTAGTTTTAGCATGGAACATTGAAACAGCCCACTGCTGAATCAATAGCTGATCCAAGCAGAATTCTGCCTTATTAATACTGCAGAATGTAACTGAAAAATTACTTTGAGCTGAACTGTATGCATTGCATGATATATACCTAAATGCCTAGGTTTTATAACACATTCCAAAATGAGTTCAGACATTTTCACAGCCCATAAAGATCATATGTTTAAACTCCTGAAACTCCCTTTATGTATTATTTAATTAATTTTACCCATTTGGATCCGATAATATTGATACTTGTGTAACTGCCCTTTAGGAGAAGAGTTTCGTTTGCAGATCATTCACAACAGATAGTGATGATAATAATACAATGACTATTTAAACATCTTCTATAGCTATTATACAATGATCATAAATGCACTATATCTGTCATCTCATCAAGGTTACAGATAGACTTCTAACAACTTGAAAATCTACGTTGATGTTAACTGAGAAAGTACTCCATTTGTCTAGTCACCTCTGTGTGGTGATTATGTTCTTGTTTAGTCATTCATAGGAACTTATTAACTCTATATAGACCTCTATATAAAACCCCTATATAAAACTATGGTACGCCCACATCTTGAGTACTGTGTGCAGATGTGGTCTCCTCGCCTCAAAAAAGATATACTGGCATTAGAAAAAGTTCAGAAAAGGGCAACTAAAATGATTAATGGTTTTGAAAGGGTCCCATATGAGGAGAGGCTAGAGAGACTGGGACTTTTCAGTCTAGAAAAGAGGAGATTGAGGGGCGATATGATAGAGGTATACAAAATCATGAATGGTGTGGAGAAAGTGAATATTGAAAAGTTATTTACTTGTTCCCATAATATAAGAACTAGAGGACACCAAATGAAATTAATGGGTAGTAGGTTCAAAACTAATAAAAGAAAATTTTTCTTCACACAGCGCACAGTCAACCTGTGGAACTCCTTGCCAGAGGAGGCTGTGAAGGCCAGCACTCTAACAGAGTTTAAAATAGAGCTTGATAAATTTTTGGAGGTTAGGTCCATAAATGGCTATTAGCCAAGGGTAAAGTATGGTGCCCCTAGCCTTTAGTCAAAGGCTGGAGACAGATGGCAGGAGACAAATCGCTTGATCATTGTCTTCGGTTCACCTGGCACTGGCCACTGTCGGCAGACAGGATACTGGGCTGGATGGACCTTTGGTCTGACCCAGTATGGCCGTTCCTATTTTCTTAAGTTCTATTCCCAGCATATCTGTTCCTATGGTGAACAGTTGGCCTTAAGGTCTTTTCATCTCTTATACTATTATAAGAGAAGTGAAAATAAACTTATTTGGCCCATTTTGCTGTAAATGAGTCCAGATCTACACTAAGGGGTCATGTTAAACTCAAGTATACAACTCCAGCTACGTGAACAGGACGCATCAGGAAAGGGATCGATAACACAGCAGAAAATATACTGATGTGGAATTGCCTGCATCTTGCATATTGAACACAGATCTGGCTTTCCATCTCAAAAAAGAGAGATTGGAATTGGGAAGTGTAGGAAGGAAAACCACAAACTGATTAAGGGAAATGGAATAGCTTACGGGGAGAAATGAAAAAGATAGGGACTTCCCAGCTTGTTAAAGAGATGACTAACAGATATGACAGAGATCTATAAAATCTTAATGGTGTAGAGAAAGTGAGTAAGTAAATAAAATTAATAGGTGTCAGTTTTTTTAAAAAAGTAGTATTTCTTCACACAAAGAACAAGTAACCTGTGCAGCTCCCTGACAGAGGATTTTGTGAAATCCAAAACCATATCAGGATTCAAAAAAGAACTAGATAAATGTATGTAGGTTAGGTCCATCAATAGCTATTAGCTGTGATGTGGTGGAATGAAACAATCTCCTTAGACTCTATTTGGCAAAAGCTGGGAGTGGATGACAAGGGAAAGTCAACTGATGATTGTCTGTCTGTTCATTCCCTCTGAAGTAGTTGGTATTGGTACTGTTGAAAGACAGAATACTGAGCTACATGGATGATTGGTCATGCAGTGACCAACCTTGCTAATGTTCATTTCTTATCTGAATGCATTGATGTACAGAATGGTTATTTTCTTTACTAAACCGCAATATGTCACAGAGACATTGTACTTTAATAATGAAAGGAACTATGGCTATTTATTTTTGACAGTCACAGCCAAAACTCCTGTGCTAGTGTGTCTATAAGAAGTTGACAGAGCTTGCTCCTGTGGTCTTCTATTGACTTTAGAAGGAGCACTAGCCTGCATCATGCCATTTTTGCCTAAATAAACCCTACAAAGACTATAATTTTTAATCCACTAACAAAAGAATTGCATATTTCAAAATTAATTCTGCAGGGGAGACTTGTACATGTGAAATACAACCCTCTCACAGGTAGAAGCATTTTCAACTGTGGGTTTTTTTGTTATTATTATTTTCATCCCATAAGAATGCAGTTAACTACTTATGCATAATAAAATGGGAGGCCTGAATATCATACATAAAGATTGCAGATCCATGTGCTCTTTTTCAAGTCCTCTTGAAATGACCCCTTGCAAATATAATAAGCCATTTGCCTTGTGGGTTATCCTGGGAAGGAGCAAGGCTAAGGGAATAAACCTTGACAGAAAATCCAGAGGGGAGTCCTAAGGCGGTTCTGTGCCAACTTCTGGCATTGACCCAGCAACTCCTGCAGTTGAGCTGGTACCAGACGTAGAGTTATCCTCTCCTTTGGACTATATCAGTAAAGCCGAGAGGGGAACACTGGCATCTGGGCAGCCCAGGGTCCCAAAAAATTGCCCAGGCTCGCGCCTGGAGAGGTACTCCAGCATCGCTTAACAGCGTTGAACCAACACGGGAGGTAACAGATATCAGTTATAAGCTCTTGCTCGATTGGCATAGAGAACAACCACCAGGGGTTGCATTCGATGGTGGGAGAGATCATTGCATCTCACTGGACAGTCACCGCCTGCCTTAAGCTGGGCAGCCCCCAGCCAGTAGGGTACTGTCCCGCCACAGTTCACCTGCCTTACTGGGTGCGTGAGGCTTAAGATTCCCAAACCTGACAAGTGACTGAAATTTGAGCACCAGGCAAACCAATAAGAAAATCAACAAGAAAAGGAAACCATCAAAGTTTTAAACTTGCTTGCTGGAATGTGCGGACTATGCTGACCGGTTTGACTGAAGATCTTCAGGACATCAGCGACACCCGAAAGACCGCTGTCATCAATGAGGAACTAAAGAGGCTCCAAGTTGACATTGCTGCTCTGCAAGAGACATGACTCACAGATTCAGGATCTCTAAAGGAAAAGGACTACACCTTTTTTTGGCAGGGTAAAGCCCAAGAACCCCCCAGAGAGCATGGTGTTGGCTTTGCCATCAGAAACACCCTTCTACAAATGGTGGAACTAGTCATGGGTGGATCAGAAAGACTCCTTCAGGTCATACTTCAAACTTGCGCCGGTCCTGTCCACCTGATCAGCGCTTACGCTTCAACCCTGTACGCTGCACCGGAAGTAAAAGTTCTATGACATGCTTAGTGCTGCCATAGTGCAAATACCTGCTCACAAACAACTGTACATTTTGGGTGACTTCAATGCAAGAGTTGGAGCCAATCGTGACTCATGGCCTTCCTGCTTAGGCCGCTTCAGTGTGGGAAAAATGAATGAAAATGGACAGTGTCTTCTTGAACTTTGCACGTACCACAATCTGTGCATCACAAACACATTTTTCCAAACCAAGCCACAGTACAGAGTGTCATGGAGACACCCACGCTCAAAACACTGGCATCAACTAGACGTGGTCATTGCTAGATGTGATAGAAGGATGTTTTCGAGGTTGACACACAGCTATCATAGTGCCGACTGCGATACAAATCACTCGCAGTTTGCTCCAAACTCAAGGTGATTCCCAAGAAGCTGTACCACTCTAAACCAACCGGAAGGCCCCGCACTGATGCCAGAAAGACAACAAACTCAGAGAGCGCTGAAAAGTTCAGAGAGACCCTCGAGGAGAACCTGCGCAGCAGCCCTGGGGGTGCCGATGTGACATCCAGATGGCAGCATCTGAGGGATACAATTTACAACACGGCCTTGTTGGTGTTTGGAAGAAGAGCTAGAAACACAAATGACTGGTTCGAAGCTAACTCCGATGAGATGATTCCAGCCATCGAAAAGAAGCGCACTGCATTCCTGGAGTACAAACGCTTGCTGAGCCACAGTACCCTGCAAGCACTCAGAGCAGCCAGAAAAAAACAGTACAGCAGATGGCCAGGCACTATGCCAACAACTACTGGCTCGATTTATGCAGTAGCATCCAGACCAGTGCTGACTTTGGTAATCTCAGGGGAATGTACAAGGGCATCAAGAAGGCATTAGGACCCACCCAGAACAAGATGGCACCTCTGAAATCCAAATCTGGTGAAGTCATCTCTGACAAAGCCAAACAGATGGAGCCCTGGGTCGAGCACTACTCCGAGCTGTACTCACTCAAGAACATTGTGGTTGATACAGCCCTCAATGCTGTTGAGCTCCTACCAGTAATGGACAAACTGGACCAGGAACCAACTGTGGATGAACTGAAGAAAGCCATCGACAGCATTGCAGTAGGAAAGGCCCCAGGCCAGGGTGGTATACCACCAGAGGTAATCAAGTGTGCCACGGACACTCTCCTGGAACCCTTACATGAGCTACTGTGCCTGTGCTGGAGAGAGGGAGAGGTTCCACAGGATATGCGCGATGCTAACATTGTAACCTTGTATAAGAACAAAGGAGACAGAAGCGACTGCAACAATTACCGTGGGATCTCCCTCCTAAGCATCACTGGTAAACTGTTCGCTTGCATCATCCTCGGCAGACTCCAGAAGATTGCTGAGAGGGTGTATCCCGAATCACAGTGCGGATTCTGCGCAGAGAGATCTACCTTTGACATGGTCTTCTCTCTGAGGCAGCTGCAGGAGAAATGCAGGGAGCAGAGGAAGCCACTCTATATTGCCTTCGTCAACCTGACCAAGGCCTTCGACTTGGGCAGCAGGGATGGACTGTTCAAACTGCTCCACAAGATAGGGTGTCCACCATGGTTACTCAAGATGATCCAGTTTTTCCACGAAGACATGAAAGGAACCATCCAATAAGACGGCACATTATCGGATGTGTGGCGTCAAACAAGGATGCATCCTTGCTCTGACATTGTTCGGGATCTTCTTCGCACTCCTTCTGAAGCACGCCTTTGGATCTTCAACAGAGGGCATCTTTTTGCACACAAGATCTGATGGGAAACTGTTTAATCTTGCAAGGCTGAAAGCTAAATTTAAGGTGCGGGAAGTCCTCATCAGAGATATGCTGTTCGCAGATGACGCTGCTGTAGTGTCACACACAGAAGACCAGCTTCAGAAACTGCTGGACCGGTTCTCCAAAGCATGCAAGGACTTCAGGATTTCCATCAGCCTAAACAAGACACATGTACTTGCTCAGGACATTGCTGACCCTCCATCAATCAGCATTGACAACTATACGTTAGAGGTCATCCACGAGTTCATTTACCTCGGGTCCACCATCACTGACACCCTGTCACTGGAGTCCGAGCTAAATGGGAGGATCGGAAAAGCAGCCACAACTCTGTCCAGACTCAGCGAGAGAGTGTGGAATAACATCAAATTGTACACCCACACCAAAATGCAAGTCTACAGAGCCTGCATCCTCAGCACCCTCCTTTACAGCAGCGAGTCTTGGACCCTGTACACCCGCCAGGAAAAGAGGCTGAACGTCTTCCACTTGCACTGCCTCAGGCGCATCCTTGGAATATCATGGAAGGACAGAGTGTCCAACACCGCCGTCCTTGAGCAAGCTGGAATCCCAACCATGCACACCCTCCTCAAGCAGCGGTGGCTCCGCTGGCTTGGCCACGTCCACAGGATGAATGATGGAAGGATCCCAAAAGACATCCTGTATGGTGAGCTAGCCTCTGGCAAAAGACCTCCCGGACGCCCCCAGTTGTGCTACAAAGATGTTTGCAAGAGGGGCCTCAGGGAGGTAGACATCGAGCCGGACAGCTGGGAGGAGCTGGCAGATGATCACAGCAGATGGAGGCAGGAACTACACAAGGGCCTTCAGAAGGGCGAGATGAGGACCAGACAGCTAGCAGAGGAGAAGCGAGCCCACAGAAAGCACAGTAAGGACCTACCGGACACCCATTACACATGCAACAGATGCAGCAAGAACTGTCACTCTCATGTGGGCCTTCACAGTCACAGTTGACGCTGCAAATTATGATCCCAAATGGAACTATGAAGGGCGTGATCCAGAGTCTATGCAGACTGAAGGATGCTACTACTACTACTACTACTACTAAGCCATTTGCTAAAAAGAAATGTGCCTGGGAAGGCCATATACTTTCATGGTGCTAGCCTTATTCCATAAAGCCAGTGCTGGTTTCAGCATGCTGAAGATTGTCTTTATACCAACTAGAAGAACCAAATTGGATTTAACCAAATTATTTAGCTTGTTAGACATCCCAATGTCCAATTATTTTATTCAATTAGGAACACATTTATTATCAGTGAGGGCACAGTGAGGCCTGTCAGAGCATGCTCTGATCTAATGGTCTATAACAGATTAGCATTGGCAGAACTGTGCATATGGAAGAAAATGAAGAATAATCCTGTTTGAGGAAAACAGAAGATAAACTAAGAAAAGATTAAAAAAACTGGTTTTAGCTAGCAGAAAACCTGTGCTGACAGGAAAAGAGATTTAATAAGGAAATTAAAGGCTAATACATATGTATAAGAAAAGAAAACAAAAAGATATATATAACCAGTGTATCAGAAAATTAGGGAAGCTATGAACCAACCGGGATGACAAGACTCTCCTGCAATGTGTTTCCCAAGTATGAGTATCTGATCACTGTTTATGAGTGGTTTTCTTTTCTAACAAAGCTTTGTTAATCTAATCTGCTGAGTGGTGAATTTCTATCCAGCCACATTTTGCTGTTAGCATAGAACAACACTCGAGACATGAACATGAGGTCAGATTTTTCTCAATTGACCTTGGATTTAGGTATTGCAATCTCAGTAATAAGCTTAAGGAATTCAGGTATCCAGTATGAGTTGTGGGTTTCTAATAAATGAATGTATCTGTGCACAAGATTTCATTGTGTTCATGCACCCATGCTTAATCACTTTGCAGCTTTGACTTTGCAGCTAGCAGCTCCAGAAACAGCAGCAATGATTCTGGGGACACCAGGGAACTCTTCCCACATATCCCTCCCTTAAAGGTAGAGAGAGGCTTAGAATGAGAAATGTTCACCATTGTTTCTATATAGCAATTTAATCCAGTAGCTTCTACTGAATGCCAAATCTATATAATGTCTCGAATAGGTGCTTTCAGCAAAATCTGTCAAGTGATTTCTTTTTGTCCAGGAGAAATATAAACAACATGGGTGTTTTAGTGAAATACAAATTAATCAGATTTATAAGCCACTCATACCGTTACAAGGATAAAAGCGTGCATCACTACTTTACCAGAAATATCAAAAAGTTACCTCAAGAGCGTGTGGCTCACAAAGAGAAAAAAGTTCTTTCCCCCTCCTAGGTAGAACTGTCAGGGGAGGTAAACTGCTAGTCAGGTACACCTCATCATAATGTTTCTCCTCAGTGCAAAATGTTTGAAGAGTCATAGCTGGAGAAGGGTGGGAAGGGTCAAAACCCTGAAAACTGGCTACTACCTCTTCCTTATCAGTACAGCTACTGAGGGAGTCACGGGGTCATTGGCTTCTCCTTTTGTTATGCCCAATTCCCTTGGAAAAAGGCATGGCTAGGGGAGAGAGTCAGTGCTTGCTTTATTAGTATTAATTACTCTAATTAATTCCACCATGAAGCCTCTGGGAGTTCCATGCCAGTCCCCAAGCCTGGATAAAGCAGGAGGATTGATCAGATGAGTGACAATGCACTGACTGTGATGCCAGTATGACTAAATGATAAAGATGCTGGCTTGGACATCACCAGGATAAACGAGCTCCACAACACCAATTGAGTGATCAGGGTTGGGCTGATAAGTTGGCTACTGAAAAAAAATTACAACTAACACATATACTATCAATTGGAACATGGAATGTCCAAACAGAGTGGGTTACAAAAATCAGAGCTGCTTCAGAAGGAGATGGAGAGATACCAATGCAATATACTTGGACTGGCAGAGATGCATTGGGCAGCACTGGGAGAGATGGGTGGTTGTGAACTCACTTGGTCAGGGAATGAAATAAAGCATGAGAGAGGAGTTGGATTCCTTCTGAGCAAGAGAGCTAGAGGTGCATTGTTAAGATACAAACTGGTAAGTGCAAGAACGATGGTAGTGAGATTGGAAGCAAAACTGTTCAACATCTCAGTCATTCAGGTGTATACACCCATGTCAGACAGTACAGAGGAAGAGACTAAGCTATTCTATGAAGACTTGACAACGACGCTGGAGGAGATACCAAAGAGAGATTGTTGATCAATGGAGGAGATTGGAACATGAAGGTCGGAACAGATAATGAAGGTTGGGAGAGGGTCATGGGAAGGTTTGGATATGGAGAAATAAATGGACAAGATCCATGCTAGTGACAATACTCAAGAAAGGAAGTGCATTGGAGTGCCAGAACCACAGAATGATTTCCCTAACAAGTCATCTAGGCGAGATGTGATGATGTTACTAATGGAGGGACTAAGATTAAGATGGAAGAACATCTAGCAAATGAGCAAGTGGGGTTCAGGAAAGATAGAAGTACTATACAGCAGATATTGGCACTAAGATTGATAGCAGAGAAAGCTCGATGAAAGAACAAGAACATAAACACTCGCTTTGTCAATTTTCAGAAGGCATTTGATAGTATATATCATAAAGGGACCCGGGTGGTGGTTGCAGTCGTACGGAGTAGATAGCAGACTGATACAGCTGTTGAAGGATAGCAGTGACAATGAGGAGGCAGTGGTGAGAATGTGCAGAGAGTTGGGAAGTTTGTTTAGAACAAGTAGAGGTACGAAACAAGGAGATTCACTATCACCGAGTATCTTCGATACGCATTTAGAGAGAGAGATGGACAAGATCAAGGAAGAGGTAGAAGGGATATCTGTGCATGGGATAAGAATTAACATCTTGAGGTTCGTAGATGATATAGTTATCATTGAGGAAGATGAGAAGCTAGCACAAATGATGCAGGTGCTAAACAAGGAGGGGAAGCAGTACGGACTGATAATGAACGTTGATAAAACAAAAACAATGGTACTTGGAAATAAGGAAACAGGAAGGAAGATCAGTGTAGATAGGATTGAACGAGAGAAGGTAGAGAAGTTCATGTATCTGAGGAGCAACATCATGTGTGCTGTAGACTGTAAGAAGGAAATAGCGACTAGAATAGTGAAAGCAAGAGCGAGTTTGAAGGCGATGGACAAGATCTGGAAAAGCAAAGTGATTAGCTTAGGAATGAAGCTGAGTGTCTTGAAAACGTGTGTATTCAGCAGCATGTTGTATGGATGTGAGACGTGTGATAACGAAAGGTTCAAAGAGAAGAGTATTGGCGTTCAAGAAGAGTTGTTATAGGAAGATCCTGAGATTAGGATGGATGCAGAAGGTCACCAATGAGGAATTATATAGGATGATATAGCCAAAAGAGAACCTACTGCAGAAGGTTATACAATGGAATTTACAGCTATTCAGCTACATTTGCAGAATGAACAACTAATGAAAAATCAAGATCCTGGTATTCAACAAATGGACGGTTTGAATAGGAGAGGTAGCCCCACAGAGAATGGGTAGATAATATAGTAGATTGGCACAGAGCTAGTCTACAGAAACTAAGCCACTCCGCACTGGACAGGGGAATGGAAGAAAATATTGAGAGACACATCAGAGATTAATGGGTGCTGAGCCCAAGGTTGTTGGTGATGATGATGACGATGATGAATTACTCTAATTGTTTTCCTCTTGGAAATACACCAATAGTTCAGGATAAACACTGAATAGCTGTTGGTTCACTGCTGACCATCTTTGAGAGATGACTTCCCCTTTCGGAACTCTTACAACCATCAGCCATCCACAGCTTGTTCATCTATCCACTGTTCAGCAAAAGCTTACATTTTAAACCAATTATTGCTTAATAGGATTAGTCTAGTTTACGAAAGCCAAACAGCAGAATTATTTCGGACAATTGCTATTAAAACAAAAATCATTCATTGAATGGTGATTGAACTGATGATTTTGCTTTGCTGGTCTTTTCCGTTTTCAAACAAATGGCAATATCCCAGTTCTTGTCAGGAGAAGACATTAAAAGTGATCGGCGCAATTAGCACAGTTACATTTTTCATCAGCATCTGTTCTTTTCCTCTTTTAGTTGCATTGTTCTCAGTGAATGATTAGTGCTGAAATCTTCTTGGATATTTATCTGCATATTAGATGTGCTTGAAAGTTTAATTTCTCAGTTCATTGCTAAAAATAATTTGTTGCTACTTATAACATTAAGATCTCAAACACAATTAGATATGGCTTTGTTTTCTAATAATGTATTGTTCCTATTCAGCAATGACTAACAAAAGATGTTTTGCTTTACATAACTTTTTAAATATGAAAACTGAACCAAAATAAATTAGTAAATGTAGTAGTGAATGATTTTACTTCTCCCCACCCTCTTTTTAAAAAATACTATCCAGCAATAAGATTTAATAATACAGACCACAAACCAATCTATGCGATTACTGCAGCATCAGCATATGACATTGTTGTACAGAAGACTTGGGTTAAAATAGAACAGGCTATGGGCTACTGCTTTCATCTCAAGAAAGGAGGAATTATTGCCATGTAGGAGCAACATTCAGTTCCTCAGAATGTATTTCACAGAGTCCTCCTTATTGAACATTCCACATACCAATTGCAAAGAGGATTTTGGAAAGCCCAGCGATAAAACTGCTTTGGTGCACAGTTTTGCAATTAGATCAGTCATGATCTGCGCAAGCTGTTTGTTATTTCTTCTGCAATCCCATCAGAACTCATCAGCCAAATAAGGTTGGGTCAAACTAGCATTTGGATGCAAGGTATTTAAGAAAAACTCAGATGCTACAAGAAGCGCTGCAGGCGATTTAATAGGAGGTATGCTTCCCCTGTGTCAGAACTGAGTCAATAATCCAGCAAAATAAGGGGCACTGTAGGAGTCCCTGTTTATGGGAAATAAAGACTCTCACCAGCTAAAAATTGTATGTGTATCCGCCTCTGTTTGTCTGTGTAATAAGTAGCATTTTCCCTAAAATCTAATTATATTTTCTGGTATTTTCAGTTTGATAAAAAAATCCTCATTTTCCTCCAGTCCCATTCAGCAATGATGTATGCTGTTTAAAGGCAAATAATGCATGGCAGTGTTGCGTATTTATAACATAGCTTCATACTAATAAGGTTTTTGTTAACGTCTTTGTTTGTTTACCATTGCCACCGATAAATTGCAGCTGTTGCTCACTCACTGTGATGGGATAGGGGTCACAATAAAAAAAAGGTAAAGAAACTGGTAGGATGTGAGAATTCCATGAGCTGTAAATTTTAAATACCTTTCTTAAACAGAATATAAATACTGAAAAACCCAAAGAGCAAAGAACAAGATTGACTTCCTACTGTAATGGCAGCTGTAAATTTTTCAAATCATTTTGATGTTCATCTATGAGAAAACTAAAGATTCAATGGAATATGGTTGTAAAAGAGCTCTGCTTAGTGCAGAACCAACACACAAATATATATATCATGTCAAGATGTCTTGTGAAACATAAGAAAAAGACCATCATTCTCTGGCTGCACAAAAATATCTAGAAGATCAAAACTGAAAAAAGGGGAAATCCTATCAGCATGACGAAATAGGGTGTAGGGCTCTAATCTAAGACACCTAAATTCCTAGCAGAAAGAAATAAGATGCTAATGAAATTTAGATAGGAAGGTGCAGAATGTAGTTGTATCATCTGACTTACAAATAGTAATCAAAATGGTATAAGTATATGAAGTGCAGAATGAAAAATAGTTTACCTACAGATATTCTGCTCTGTTACTCCTCAAAAACAGATGAAAGCATGAGAAAAAAGATGGAACCTTACATTTGTCTTGCTTAGCAGTACCAGGTCAGTAGTTTCAATAGCATGAACATATAAGCCCCAGCCTGTGAAAGTGAGTATTAGAGCTTTAAATCAAGTAATTTCATGCATTCATTTTGGAATAGAAGGATTTTTTTCAAAAGACACTTTGAACAGCTGTGCTAAAAGCACCTATTTCAGACATCTCAATTAAAGAGAGATATTTAAGGATATCAGATATGGATTGTTAATTTAAGGATGTGTGTTGGAAGAATGTGTACTTTATTAAATGGCAACCCAGTTAAAGCAGACTCCATTGCCAATGAGAAATAAGCAGGTTTCAGTTATAGATGACTCAAGGATGCATTTGTGATTAGCAAAAGTCAAATAGGGACAGAGCTCCTGTAAACTCTGTAGGACTGCAGGCCTTATTCTGCAGAGATGTAAGCCATTAAAAATACTGCAACCACAGGGCCATTCAGGAAACTCTGAAGTCTATTTATTAATATCGGTTTGGTGGAGTTTGTGTATTCTACAGCCCTACCAGTTCTGGTGCAAAATATTTTTGAATGATATGAGCAAGGCTAGAGGACCCTGAAAGGCTCAGAAGGCATGTGGTTTGGGGGGTTTCCATTTTTCCTTAAGGAAAAACAAACAAAAGAGTCCCAGAAAAATAGGCTATTCAGTATAAACACCTGTGTAACCTTAACACTGAGAAATCAAGCACCTTAAAGTCAAAGGCCTGATTTTCCTCTGACTCGGACTGGTTTGCTAGCTGTGCAACCCCACTAATTTCCTGATTTGCCTGGAGAATAATCAGATACAGGAAGGTCCTCAAGTTACATTTTGTAACAACTTCGGCTGAGCCTTATATGCACATATTCAGAATTTCCTTTTCATGTTTTCCTTGTGAAGTGTCATCTTTAATATAGTCTAGTCTGGATTAAGGTATCCATCACATGGATTTGTCCCTAACCATCTATTCTAGCAGCCAAGAAATCACTGGTTCATCGCCTTTTAAGGAAGGAGATTTTCTGATGTATTTATACGCTGATTGGGTTTATTGCAGAATAAATTATTGAAATAAAACTGGACAGAGCTTCATCCATGTCACTTAGTTGTTAGTACGCTCTTGGGGACAAAACTCTCCTCTAATACGCAGCGCAGGCAAATAAGCTTTGCACAGGTTAAGAGGACTCCAAAGATGGGGGAAGGGGAGAGGCTATCTTGTGGACACAACAGAAGCCTCAGTGCTGCAGCAGCCCCCATAATGGCTCTGCCCTCCCCTTTGTCTTAAAGGGTTTGACTGGTTGATCTGCATCCACTTTCCTAAATACCTGTGCAACCTAAGTAAGTAATATAATTAAGCCCTGTCATGTCTTCCATGGCTGTCAGGCCTGCCGATGGGAGAGGAGAAGAGAGGAGAGCAGAGGCCAACTATCCCAGCAATTCAAAAAGCACAAAGCAGGCCACCCACATCTTGCCAAGGGGCCTGACAATTCTGTCAGCCTCCAGGGTGGCTGGGATTGAATCCATTTCATCTCCTATAAAAGTGAGACAAGTGAAGGAGCACCTAGTAAGCCTTTTCATCAGCCCACCCCACTTTACCCTAGCTCAATGATTACATATTTGTCCTGTCTGTTGCTTAAGAAAAAGTTACAGCTGTTCAACAAATGCATTGGCTTTTCAAGATGAATAGTGACAATAAAGACACAATATTTATTCAGTATAACAATTGTATAACAACGTTTTTATCTTGCATCTCAAAGCTCTTAGCAAAACTAGGCCATCTGCATCAGCCACCTTTTACATATAAGGAGACAGAGGCATGAGAATGTTAGGTGATTTCCTCCAAGTTTCCACATAGCAATTCTAAAACAAGATATAAGTCTCCAGACCCTTTGTCTACAGCCCTAGTTACTGCACTGTGCTCATTCTATGTAGTCGATCCTATGTTGCAAACTGTAAAGATAGTATCAGGATATTAACAGAGATTTTGAATCTCCAAACACTTTGAGATTTGACAGTCTGGAAGCCATGCACCTTCATGTTGTCACAGTGCAATATAACACAACCAAGGAAAGCCAACGGATCTGCGGGGATGTGTGTCTCTGCAGAGCATAAATGTTACCTGAAAGAAATGTATGTACATTGCCAAGTTATAAAGCTCATTGAAATTATGTGATAGAAATAATACCAGACAATGGAGTCACTTTCCATCCAAACAGAAGTAACTTTGGCAATATGCTGTGTGTGGCAATGCTGGCCAGGCTCCTGGGCTCCAGGCCTCTATTTAGTCCACTCTCCCACAACCTGGACACCATTGCCCTTCATAAGGAGGGGGAAGGTTGGGAGATGGTGGTCCTGTGGGGGGGGAGAACACGGGCTCCACCCACTCGTTCCGGGTTCCGGCCCAGGGACCCTGTGTGACTGCAGGTGGTGGGGGAGGGCTCCCCTCGTTATGAACAGCACAGCTCTTCCCTGGGCCACTTCCCCAGACAATTCCTCCCCCCCGTACCTCCTCCAGGTAGTGGCAGTGGTTGTAGCAGCAGCAGCAGCAGCCTGTTCCCCCTCCTGGTCTGGCTCCTCCAGTGTGTTCAGCCTGCTTGGCCTTACTCCAAATCTCAGGCCTCCCGGGCAGGGGCTTTAGCCCCTTGTGGCTGAGTACTCCCCTCCATCTTTTGGTGCCTCTAGAAAACTTGCTTTGCTCTGCTCTGTTTTGCTTGCTTTGCTTTGCTCCTCTCCTCCAGCTCTCTCCTCCTCTCTCTCTCCCCTGCCTATTGGGCAAGGGTTCTTTTAACAGCAGGCTTAAGTGGGCCCAGCTAGCCCCAATTGGCCCAGGACGTCTTCCTCCCCAGCTGCTCATGCTCTGCTTGTTTTTCTGCCCTGCTTTTCCCTCTTGTTCTTACCCTGTCACAGCTGCTAAAAGAGAAAAGGAACATAGATGGGAGAAGAAGAGAGGGAATTAGAAACTTGTACAGGGATAGGGGACAGGTCCACCAATGGCTCTTAGTCCAGATGGGCATGGACGGTGTCCCTAGCCTCTGTTTGCAAGAGGCTGGAAATGGGTGACAGGGAATTGATCACTTGATGATTACCTGTTATGTTCATTCCCTCTGGGGCACCTGGCATTGGCCACTGTCGGAAGACAGGATACTGGGCTCTCTGGGCCTATGGTTTCACCCAGTGTGGCTGTTCTTATGTTCTTATGTTCTAAGGCCATCTTAGTTACAACCTCCATACCAGAAATACTACTGTGGTGTATTGTTTCAGTCTCCCTCCAACAGAGGATGTTATTTTTTAGTTATGGTACTTCTATGGACCTCACACCACAATGTCACAGCAGCTTGAATTTATACTCATACCACCACTCTGTGGTAAATAGGTACTGTTACTCACTTTTTGTAGGTGGGAAAATGAAGCACAGAGCAACTAGGTGACTTGTCCAAGGTCACAGAGTAAGTCTGTGATGCAGCAGGGAACAGCACCCGATGTAGCCAAATGCCAGGTAAGCACTCTAGCCAGTGGACCGATCTAGGCTGTAAGACAAGTGGCGTTCTCGTCCCTTCTTCCTGTTAAAGGGCAAGGGCTAGGACTGTCGAATTGAGGAAGTAAATGCATGGTTACGCAGGTGGTGTCAGAGAGAGGGCTTTGGATTCTTTGATCATGAAACACTGTTCTGGGCACAAGGATTACTAGGAAGAAATGGGGTCCACCTAACCAAGAAAGGAAGGAGCATTTTCGCAAGTAGGCTTGCAAACTTAGTGAGGAGAACCTTAAACTAGGTTTGCTGGGGAAGTGTGAGGGCAGAGGGGAACTTGGAGGCTGGGAAGAAATGCAAAGAGGAATGTACAACAAAAGTGGACCTTTGGTTCGAGTAGTGAGGGTGGGGAGATAGACTGGTTATCTAAGGTGTTTGTACACCAATGCCAGAAGCCTGGGTAACAAGCAGGAGGAATTAGAAGCCCTGGCCCAGTCCAAGAACTATGACTTGATTGGGATAACAGAGACTTGGTGGAATGACTCACATGACTGGAGCACTGTCATGAAAGGGTATAAACTGTGCAGGAAGAACAGGCAAGGGAGAAAAGGAGGAGGAGTTGCACTGTATGTAAGAGAGCACTACGATTGCTTGGAACTCCAGTACATAGAGGGAGAAAAGCCTGTTGAGAATCTATGGGTCAAGCTTAGTGGTGTAGGCAGCACTGAAGATGTGGTGCTTGGTGTCTGCTACAGGCTGCCAGATCAGGATGATGAGGTAGATGATGCTTTTTTTGGACAACTGAGAGAAGTTTCTGGATCGTGGGCTCTTGTCATTGTGGGGGACTTCAATTCCCCTGTCATCTGTTGGGAGACCGATACGGCGGTATACAAGCAGTCCAGGAAATTTTGGGAGAATGTTGGGGATCACTTCTCGATACAAGTGCTGAAGGGCCTGACCAGAGGTTGTGTGTGGCTCGACCTGCTGCTTACAAACAGGGAGAAACTAATAGGGAAGGGAGAGGTGGGTGACAACCTGGGAAGCAGTGATCATGAGATGGTAGACTTCGGGATCCTGACCAAAGGAAGGAAACAGAGCAGTAAATTACACACCTTGGACTTCAGAAAAGCAGACTTTGACTCCTTCAGGAACCTGATGGGCAGAATCCCCTGAGATGCTACCATGAAGGGAAAAGGAGTCCAGGAAAACTGGGAGTACTTTAAGGAAGCCCTATTGAAGGCACAGAAAGAAACTGTCTCGATGCGCAGCAAGAGAATATGGTAGGAGACCAGACTGGCTTACTGGGGAAATCCTTGGAAAACTTAGGCACAAAAAGGGAGCTCACAAAAAGTGGAAACCTGGACAGATGTCTAGGGAGGGGTATAAACATAAAGCTTGAGAATGTAGGGCAGTTACCAGGAAGGTGAAAGTGCAACTGGAACTGCGATTCACGAGGAATGTGAAGGATAACAAGAAAAGTTTCTACAGGCATGTTAGCAACAAGAAGGTGATCAGAGAGGGCATGGGGCCCCTACTGGGTGAGGGAAGTAACCCAGTGACAGATGATGTACGAAAAGCTGAAGTACTTAATGCTTTCTTTGCCTCTGTCTTCACGGACACAGACAGCTCCCAGACTAATGTGATAAGTGATGCACTGTGGGATGAAGGTGGACAGCATTTGGTGGGGAAAGAACAGGTTAGGAGCTATCTAAAAAAGCTAAAAGTAAATAAATCCATGGGCCCAGACCTAATTCATCTGAGGGTTCTGAGGGAGTTGGCGTATGTCCTTGATGAGCCCTTGGCCGTTATCTGTGAAAAGTCGTTGAGATCGGGAGAGATCCCAGATGACTGGAAAAAGGCAAATGTAGTGCCCATCTTTAAAAAAGGGAAGAAGGATGATCCAGGGAGCTATAGGTCGATCAGTCTTACATCAGTCCCTGGAAAAATCATGGAGGGACTCCTCAAGAAAGTCATTTTGAGGCACTTGGAGGAGGGGAAAGTGATCAGGAATAGTCAGCATGGATTCATGAAGGGCGTCATGCCTAACCAATCTGATTAGTTTCTACAATGAGATAACTGGCTCTGTGGATAGGGGAAAATCAATGGATGTGATTTATCTTGACTCTAGCAAAGCTTTTGGTATGGTCTTCCATAATATTCTTGTCAGCAAGTTAAAAGAATGTGGATTGGATAAATGGATGGTGAGATGGATAGAAAGCTGGCTAGAAGGTCGGGCCCAGCGGGTAGTGATCAACGGTTGAATGTTGGGATGGCGGTCGGTTTCTAGTGGAGTGCCCCAAAGTTCAGTTCTGGGTCCTGTTCTGTTCAACATATTTATCAGTGACCTGGATGAGGGGTTGGATTGTGCCCTCAGCAAGTTTGTGGATGACACTAAGCTAGGGGGAGAGGTAAATATGCTGGAGGGTAGGGATAGGGTCCAGAGTGACTTAGACAAATTGGAAGACTGGGCTACAAGAAATCTGATGAGGCTCAGAAAGTCCTGCACTTGGGCTGGAAGAATCCTAAGTACTGTTACAGGGTGGGGTCCGACTGGCTTGGTAGTAGTTCTGCAGAAAAGGAACTGGGAGTTGTAGTGGACGAGAAGATGGACATGAGTCAACAGTGTGCTGTGGTAGCCAAGAAGGCTAATGGCATATTAGGTTGCATCAAGAGGAGCGTTGCCAGTAGATCTAGAGAAGTGATTGTTCCTCTTTATTTGGCTTTGGTGAGGCCGCATCTGGAGTACTGTGTCCAGTTCTGGGCCCCCAATTATAGGAAGGATTTGTATACACTGAAGAGAGGGTCCAGCGGAGGGCGACCAAAATAATTAGGGGCCTGGAGCATATGACCTGTGAAGAAAGGTTGAGGGAATTGGGACTGTTTAGTCTGCAGAAGAGAAGACTGAGGGGGAACTTCCTAACAGCCTTCAACTTACTGAAGGGAGGTTGCAAAGAGGCTGGAGAGAGGCTGTTCACAGTGGTCATGGATAGGAGAACACGGAACAATGGTCTCAAGTTGCTGTTGGGAAGGTCCAGGTTGAACATTAGGAAAAATTTTTTCACTGGGAGGGTGGTGAAGCACTGGGATGGTCTATCCAGGGAAGTAGTGGAGTCTCCATCCCTGGAGGTGTTTAAGTCTCGCCTTGACAAAGCTCTGGCTGCGCTGATTTGATGGGTTTGGTCCTGCCTAGGGCAGGGGGCTGGACCTGATAGCTTTTTTAAGTATCTTCCAGCTCTATTGTTCTATGATTCGACGAATGTATACATGGATGTAACAATATCTTGATTTACATTTCCTGAGTCCCAATGACTTCAGCCTGCATATGTTAATCAAGCCAGAATTTTGTCTTTTTTGCCACTGTTTACTATTTTACCCTGTCATCACTCTCACAGATGTTATAGCATCTGAATATATGGAGGTTTTTCCCTATTGAAGTGCTTGGCTAATAGTGATGCTTACAGAAGCAAACTTAGAAGCCATTTGTAGCTAATAACGCAGAAAAAATTGCAGGATGCAAGAGCAGAGACAACATGTGCTATTCAAAGTATGCCGGGTCATTTCACAGCAGGATTGGAACTGCACTAGGAATGAGCAGCTATTTGTGGGGCCATAGAGAGAAACTGGGAATTTCAATAGGACAATCTGATTTTACAAAGGAAAACAGAAGAGGAAGAAGTAAAAACACATTTTCTTGCCCTGCCCTCATTAAGTAGAGTTAGCTGTGGTGCAGGCTTAGAAAGCACTCAGTAAAAAAATATAAGAGCCAATTCTCTGCTAGTGTAAATGGATATAGTTCAAATGACCTCAGTAGAGCTTTATCCTTTTATACCCGTGGGTAATTTGTATCATAAAGACTTTGGGCTCTTCTAAATAGCAACATTTTCTTGATTTCCATGTTATAAATGACAAGTATTATAACCTGGGCTATCCCACAAAGGTGAGATTAAGCCATGTTATAAAATGGATGGGTCATTATTTTGTCGTAATCTGGTGCTCCTGCATTTTCTGTTTTGTTGGGAAGACAGTCTCTGAGCATCATAGTAAAACATATTGGCTGGGTCTACACTGTGCAGCTTTCCTAGCAGATCCATGCTAATGAGCAGCCTTGAAATTGTAAATGGCTGCTCATTAGCATAGCTGCACAAGAGCTCAGTCTCGGCAGGGGGGCTGGCAGTAAAAAGGTTGTGTGGACATGCCTTTGCCGAAGCCCCTCTGTTGCCAGACCCTTATGCCCAATTTTTTTCAGGCACAAGGATTTGGCAACAGAGAGGCTTTTTGCTGGCAGGGGCATGTCCACACAGCTTCTTTTCTGCCATCACCCCCCTCTGCCAAGACTGAGTCCTCATGCAGCCTTTGTGTGTAGTCATGTTCTTTTGAAATAAGTTATTCCAGAAAATCTCTTCTGGAATGTCTTCTTCTGAAATAAGTCTGCTGTGTAGACATAGCCTGTGGGGGCCCTAATTCCTAACTCTGCAACTGACACACTGTTGCTGTGTCTACACTTGCATTTATCTTTCAAAAGAGGCATGCAAATGAGGGAAATAGAAAATACAAATGAGGAACAGATTTACATATCGGGTGCCTCATTTGCATATTCCTGTTTCAATAGAGTAATGGGAAGAAGAGTTCTTTCAAAGATGGAGTTTACTTTCGAAAGAGCCGCATCTACACTGCTTTTCTTCTTTCGAAAGAAGTATATGCAAATAAGGTACCAGATCCTCTGTCTGTACTGCTCTTACTGAGAACTACCTTAGTCTCCAGGATGTGATCCACTTAAAATGGAAAGTGTCAACAAGCAGGACCCCATTGTTTCACTCTCATTCTAAAAATGAAACAAAAATTGCAACAATGGAACCAAATGTTACTTACAACAACACTGTCAGCTAGTAGATGGCATTCAATAATGTATACCAAAATGTCAGAGCACTCTGATAAATATAAAGATGTTCCTCTGGAGAGAGATTTTTCTTTGAAAAATATCCCTGGTAATTTTTCAACATAGCTCAGGTGTTCTCTTACCTCAACTAATATGAAGCATGGTAAGATGGTGTAGCTTCTCCGAGTCTGATGCCTGCTGTTTGAAATTATGTTCCCCTGTGAAGGTAGGAAACCACATTGTTTACATCCATAAAGAATTATAGAACCATAGAAATGTAGGACTAGATGGGTTTTTGAAAAGTTATCAAGTCCAGCCCTCTGCACTGTGGCAGGACCTAGAGTACCCCGACAGGAGTTTGTCCAACTTGTTTTTAAAAGCTTTCAGTCCATGACCTCTCTTGGAAGCCCATTCCAGCATTTAGATACCCTTAAAGTAAGAATGATTTTTCTAATCTCTAACTTAAATCTCCCTGGGTGCTTATTAATCCCATTACTTCTTGTCCTACTATCAGTGGACACAGAGAACAATTGATCGTGGTCCTCTTTATAACAGACCTTAACATATCAGAAGACTGTTATCAGGTCCCCTGTCCGCATCAGTGTTCTTTTCTCAATACTACACATGACCAGTTTTTTAACCTTTTCTCAGAGGTCGGGTTTTCTAAAACTTTTATCATTTTGTGGCTTTCCTTTGGACTCCTTCCAATTCGTCCACATCACATATATTATTTTTGCTGTGTCCATCCAACTGTCTGCCTGGGCAAGGCTCTACCATATTCCCCCACCCCTGGCACTGAGGCCCAGCCCCTCAGTGAACCCCACCACCACACCATGCCAGCCCCAGCCTTTCCCCCCCGGCCAGCATGGGACCTGACCTAGCCCAGCCCCCCAATGGAGCCCTCTCCCACACCATGCCAACACCTCCCCCACCCGGCATGAGGCCCAGCTCCCCAACAGACCCTCCTGCCCCCCGCACCATGCCAGCCCCAGCTGCTTCCCCAGCCAGCACGGGGCCTGACCAAGACCAACCTCCTCAATGGAGACCCCCCAAAAAACACCATGCCAGCTGCTGCCCCTCTCCAAGCCAGTGAGGGGCCTGGCCCAGCCCCCAACCCAGCCCCTCCCCTGGCTAGCATGTGGCTTGACTCAGCTCCCAACTGAGACCCCACCCTGGCTAGCATAGGGTCCGGCTCAGCCCACACCAACAAAGCCCCCCTGCACACCATGCCAGCCCCTTCCCTGGCCATTGTGGGGCCTGGCCCAGCCCCCAACAGAGCTCCTCCCCAACCAGCATGGGGCCCAGCCCCTACACATTGGATGTGTATTACAACAGGTTTCTGTCCAGAGCACTCTTCCAGCCCACATTCTGCTTGCAGGCAGAGCTGCAACTGGGCCTCTAGTCTTTTCTAAATTGTGGTGCCCAGAACTGGACACAGTACTCTAAGCAGGGCCTCATCAGTGCTGAGTGCAGAAGGGTAATTATCTCCTGTGTCTTATACAGTACTGGTAATACACTGTATGATCATATTAGCCATTTTTTGTGCTGCTGCATCACATTGGTGACTCATATTCAATTTGTGGCCTGTTATAATCTGCAAAAACAATGAGAAGTCCTGTAATACTTTATAGACTAACAGATTTATTGGAGCATAAGCTGTCATGGGCCAAGACCCACTTTGTCAGATGCTATTATAACCTGCAGATGCTTTACTACAGTACGAGCAGCTAAACAGTTATTCCTCATTTTGTAGTAAGGCAATTGATTTTTCCTTCCTATTGGAGGTGCTTTATACTTTCCTTTGTTAATTTCATCTTGCTCAACTCACACCAAACTTCCCATTTGTCAAGGTCATTTAACATTTTAAATATGTCCTCTGAAGAGCTTGCAACACTTCTCAATTTGGTGTCAGCTGAAAAATTTACAAGTATACTCTCTACTCCATTTTCCATCTTATGAATAAAAATATTGAGTAGTACTGGACCCACCCTTGTGGGACCCCAGTGTGACAACAAAGATTATTCTTATAACTACCCTTTCTAGACATTCTTTCAACCATCTTATAGGAATTTCATTTAGATCATCTTTTCATAGTTTGCTTAGAGCAGGAGGTGCATGAAATTTCCAAAGGGGGGCACAATGCAATCAGGTCTCCTCCACACCCCCAGAGGGGCTCTCCACTGCCTCCCTGCAGCCTCTCTCTGCTCATCTGCCCTGTGCAGAGCTGCCTGCCTCCTTGCCTTGGTCTCTGCCATTGGCAGAGAGATGGCTTCATTTCTGGTCCCCCGTGCCCTGTGGGGGTCCTCTGTTGCCTCCCTGCAGTCTCTCTTGGGTCAGCTGCCTTGTGCAGCCCTGCCTGCCTCCCTGCCCTGCCATCTCTGCCTTTGGCAGAAGGCCAGCATAATTTCTGCCGCTCCCCACCCAGAGGGGCATCTGCTGCCTCCCTGCTTGTTCTCTAGGCTCAGCCAGCCTGTGCTCCCAGCTCTCCTGGTTACCTACATCTCCCAGGAGTCAGGTTTTAGCAAGGCATCTGAATGGGGGTAATATATGTGTGCTTTTACTGGGACCAGCCCATTGTTTCAGTTTCCCGAGAGAGTCCAGTGCTTTTGTAGTGCAATTATGTTGATCTTTTGGCTTTTTGTTTTGTTTGATTGTTTAAGTTTAAGGAGCTGGGAAGGCTGGAATAGGGGTGGGGACTGGGTTCTTTAAACAGCAGGGAGTTGTTGTGGGGCTTTTTTGTGGTTTTTTTGGCGCATGTGTCATGGACATGGATGTGACACAGCAGCTTGAGGAGGGTCTATCTGTAGCTCTCTTTGGGTGCACACACAATCATGAGTCAATTTATCATAACCTTCCCCCAGAATAACAGGGTCTTGCCTTGGCTGGCTGGTTGATAGCCCCCCACACAATCAGCCTGACACGCACTTCAGCCGCTCTCCTGTGAGTTATATCAGTCCTGCTTTTGACTTGCGCGTTGACCACAGGTGTACCACAAAGTGTCCCCTTGTGATATTCAGCCTCTGGTCACTAGACAGCACAGAAATACCAGATCACCTGTTCTCAAAAGAACAGCGAGTCCTTGTTTACCAGTTGTGTCTTATACTTGCTCCAGTATTACTCACAGCACTTGAGTTCAGTTATAAAACAAAACTAAATGTATTTAACAAAAAAGAATAGGGATTCAAATAAAAATCCATGTGAAAGGTAGAAACAAATGGTTACATACAAAACAAAATATAACACTTTCTAGAGACTAAATTTAACAAACAAGTTAGCTTTCTGACCATCAATCTGGTGTTACCCAAAGTTCTGTCCAGCATTTTCTACCAAGCCTGGCACGGATTCCTTTTTCCCAAATCAAATTTGCTGTATATTTACTTCCTAGTGAAGGATGCTTGTGTGTCTAGTTGTACACCTAAATACACCAGAATAGATCTTTAATTTTCACTTCAGGATCGGGTTTCCTCCTCCCTGCTGTTTATGTCTTCCTGTCAGATTCCTTCTCAAACTCCATCAGCTCCTCATTAGCATGACTTAGAATGCTAATAAACTCCTGTTATAGGACACACAAATCACATTGATTCCACCTGCAGAAATGTGTCTCCCACCTCCTCTCTGGAGGATTTTGTCTCAAGAAATGTTGCCTTTGAATGACCTGTTTTTAACTACAGACCCAGAGAATATTTTATATATCTATAATTAACTCCTCACATATTCCCATCTCACTATGATTGTGGTGACCAGTATGCTATGATCTTTCAGTAGAGACCTTACATGACACTCTTTTGATGAACTAGAATGCAAACACCAGACTGAGAAGATTTCTTGTAACTGTTAGGCACCCTTTGCTCTGTCTTGCAATGAACATCAAGCGGTCCCTGAGAATTAACATGAAAATTGAAAGTGGTTCACATAAATGTGTGAAAATTTGTAGTGAACTGTCAATATGTAAAAATATGAATAGTTAATACAGTAACAGAAAAAATGCTCTGGTTCCCGTTATTGAGGTATCTGCATTGTCACAAAGAGGAAGGGCCATATTTCTAAAGGTATTTAGGAATTGGTCTCCCATTGTTCTCACGCCTGCTCAAAATATTGATCATTACATGCTCCCCTACTTACCCTTCTAGAATTGTTTAGAAAAAAGCAAAAAGCACTGACAATGTAGCCAGTCTTGATTTGGTTCTCCAAATGGTCTAGGGTCTCCTTGTATTGTCCATTACACATATGCAAAGTGAATGTAAAATCACACCAGATCATCTGCCATGCATTTCCCTAAATCTGAGATTAAGTAGAGACATCCACTTGGCATATTCCATTCCACACATTCCCCATTCACAAGTCTCTCTATTTCTGGGCAAGTTTTGCTCAGGCCAGAGGCAAATTGGATGTGAATAATTCACAGGATGTAAAGATGAATGATTTGAACGTATCAAATGTACTTAACTATAAGCAAAATTCATTAGGATTATGTGTAGCTTTTATATGCCCTAGAATGACGAGAATGTAATTCGTTGCCTGAAGATAGTCATAAAACATAACTGGGGAATAGTAAATGCACCAGGAAATAGGAGAACAAGGTCACTGTGCTATGAAGTGGAAAAAATCCTTCTAACAGGAAAATATCTTTAAGTATCAAACCTGGCAAGTCTTATCAGATGCACTGGGGGAATAGGGAAGCAAATCGATTTCATTTTCAAAGTCCTGTATTTAAGCCCACCTGCAGGTGTCACTACTTAAAAAAAATGGGCCCATTGTCCTGTATTTTCTCTCTGTTCCCTCCCATCAGTACTGGAGGGTCCCATTGCTGGCCAGACCCTTGCCCGCCAGCCATCCACCCACCACCAGTGCTGGTGCTGGTGCTGGTGCTGGTGGTGAGTTCAGTGACTGATAATGGGATGAGTGTGCACAGATGATGGCTGGGCAATGCTGCAGTTTGTGGGGCCAGCTGCTCCCACTTCTGGTCCATCAGTGCAGTGCCTCTTAGCCAGCACATCCCTCCCCCCCGCATTTCCAGCCAGCACTGCTTGTTTGCTTGGGTGGCTGCTGAGTGCAGGCAGGCATTGGCCATCTATGCATTACCTCTCTCCCCCATCTATCAGCTTCTCACTGTCCTCTCCCTGAAGTACCCATTCATCCCCTGCAGCACGGTGCATCCTGCATGTGGCACTGTGTAGAGAACAAGCCTCTGGTCAGATTGCTCAGCTTACAAACACCCTGGCTGACAGGCTCCTTCCTTCCCCGCTGCCATTGTCTGGGCTGGCACCCAGGGAAAGCTCCAGGCCCTCTGGCCCAGGCACTAGCCAGGAGGAGCCAAGTCCTTCAGGTGCCAAAGCCTCACACAGCACTGGCACAGGAAAGCTCCTCCACCCTAGCTAAGCTATGGAGTGGTAGACAGAGCTATTGCCCATGTGTTTGTGTCTCAACCCGGCAGGTCTCCAGGTAGGGGTGATTAGAATCTTCTTCACATGCTGCCCTCTGCCCTAGTTCTTGCTCCCCAGGGAGAGCTGCTCTGTCCCCTAGGCACCCTCCCCTGCTGAGCCACCTCTCTGGGTAGATTCCCTGAAGCCCCTGCAGCCCTGTTGCCTTGGCTCTAGCGCTCAAAGCTCATCCTTAGAGCTTAACCCCTTCCTGACCACACTGTAACCAGGTGTCAGGATGCAGCTGGGTTATATCAATGGGTAGCAGCATCTTGGAGGTGCTAGGTGGCTTTCTACACAGTGCAGGTAGGAAGGGACAAGCTGCTCCTAGCCACAGGGGAGTGAAGGGGTCGGGAGGAAAGAGATGACCTCTGGAAAAACATGGGCTAGGTCATCCCTATTCCCATCCCCACTTATCTGGAAGCAGCTCCCATCTCTTCCCTCCCTGACAGTTCTGAATGGCTTCTGCTCAGCCTGTGCTGGTGTGAACACTGACAGAAAGCTGGGGAAGGGTCCTGTGACCCTGTGTGCCCTTCACATATTGCCCTGAGAAGACATAGCACCAGATACCACAAGACGTGGATGGAGAGCACTGGACAGGGCAGGTTGGGTCAGGTCAGTCAGTCACCCCCATCCCAGTGTGAGACCAATGTGGGAATGTGTGTGGGCATTACCTTGCCCCATACAAGCCTTAACAAGGGGGAGGTAAATAAAAAAGCCTCCACCCACGCAGTGTTTATTTTTAATAGCAGCTCAGTCAATTTGATGTTAATTGAAACCTTTGCATCGCGTAGTTCTGACTGATGGCCGTTGAACTTGCTCAAATACAAATAATTTTGCCAGGTGTCCTGTATTCAGCATGGGGAAATATGGGCACCCTCACTTGCAGTGAAGTAAAGGATATGGACATCTTTCCCCAAGACACAAAACTCACGTATGCGTAAAGGAAGAAATCCACACCACAGTCTTAATGTATGAACAGGCTGTATAGACCTGAGCTCTGATGTCAAGTAAAGTGCAGAGTGGCTGGAGAGCTGAAACACCTTCTACCAACCCAGGGCAAGTGAGCCACCCTAACTGCACAGGATGTGTAGGGACAACAGGATCTGAGCAAGCCTGATTCTTGCTGGCCTGTTCGGCTTCTCCCCTTCCGCAACCAGTCTCTGATTGCTTGGCATAAAGATTTTTTCTGCAAAGTGCAATGGTTATACAATCATCCCTGCGTGACAGCTGTTTTTCTGCACTGTCCCTTTGCATCGTTTAAATGGTGCAAAGCCTTGAGTTTGCTCTCGATAACACAGGACAAATTTCATCCCAAAACGTGTCTTACTTCATGCCTGTGCTTTAGCCAGAAGTAAGTGATTCTCTTTATACCAAGAGACAGAGATCTAAATTAAACAGAATTACACCAAGTGAAAAGCTCCAGATGAACAGGAGAGCACAAGGACACCTCTAGAGACAGACAGCTATGAAGCCACATGTCATATCTGACAGACCAGATTATACAAAGACAAATCCACTCCCACTTTTATTCCCCTGAGAATTCAGTTTGCAGAGCTTTGGGCTTTAGGTTTGCATCAGCATTGGGCCAAACAAAATGTATGAAAGCTTTGTCCTATTTTTCATCTATCTTTGTTATTAGAGGTACCTGTTGGCATGATATAAATAAACTGGCATTCAATTTCTATTGTCAATTACTTTTACCTAAAACATGGAGATTATTCTATGTACTTTTCAGTGCAGGCCCAGATCATCAGCCCTTGTAAACCTATGTAACATCATTGATTTACACTACCCAAAGCCTATTATGTAATAGCCAACTCAAACAAAATGAAGTTAGGATGATTACCAAAAAAATACAGACTTTCACAAGTTAAAACTATTTTTGTTATTGTGGCGCTTTTTATTTGTTATTTTATGTATTACTAAGTACAATAGGCTTAGTTTCCTGAAGACAAGGAAAAATTCATGTTTTGTAACTGTAAAATTTGATGGACAACTTCTTCCAATATCTTATGTTAATCATATAAAGCCATCTCTAGCTATCACTCATCCTTCTCTATTTATAGGCACTTGTCTTCATTGCAGTGTTATCCTGAGGTACAACACCAATGTAGCCTTAATCTGACTCGTCTACGCACACAAAAATCCCTAGCTCCTGATGAGTGGTGCTTTAATTCAAGCTAGCTGGCCTGTCAGGACATACCTACTCTGCAGCTGGGAATGTGTCTACCAGCCTGAATAGACAGACTAGCACACAGGTCAGCAACCTTTCCAAGGCAGAGTGCTGAAATCTGACCTTTTGACTTCTATGTATGGTCCTAGTACTGGTGATACTTTCTAAAGCCGCTAACAGTCCTACTTACCACAGCTTCATTAATAAATTAAGATGCAGAGCTTTACCATTTAGGCAGTGGTTGGTAGCATTAGCTGGTTCACAGGTGGCACAGCTTTGAACAAGCTTACAGCTGTGTGGGGGAAGACAGGCTGGGCTGAGCTTCTGCCTCACGTGCCGATGAAAATTGACTTGTGTGCCACTCTTGGCACACAAGCAGGGAGTTGCTGACCCCTGACAAGCACTAGCTCTGCTTGAGCTAGAAGACTAATCATAGCAGTATGGCTGTTGAAGTGTGGGGAAGTAGGTCAGGTTAGCTGCCTGAAGTCCAAATTCATCCACACCTCAGGGTACAAGCTTGATTGGCTACTCCAACCGCCTGTGCATGCCAGTGCCCGTGCTGATATTTTTAGCTTGCTATCTCCAGCAGAATGAATGTGAATCTGTCTCTCTGGGCTTGGAGATATCCTCCCAGTTGCTGGGTAAACATAACCTCACTGGGGTATAGTTAAAGCCCCAGTCCTGTTAACAGTCGAGCTACTAATGCAGTGGGGCCTCAGCTCCTAATCCAAACACCCTGTGTAGCTCAAGTGTTGTTATACTGTGAGCACTCTCATGAGAGGAGTTAACTCAAGTGTAGATAATTCAAAATAACACTGCAATGAAGATAACTTTAGCATGCAATTGTTCCCATTGATTTCAATGGGACTGCTCACATGCTTGCAGTTACAAATTAACTTAATTGCTTTCCTGCTCTGGGGTCAGATTTACTGCCTGCAGTTCCTTACTGATTCCTGCCATCCCCCAACCATTTCTTTATTTTACAAAGTTTAATTATTATATTCATGATTTTGCCACTGGTGGTTTCACAAAGACAATGCCTCAATGTACAATATTCAGATGTATCAGAATAAGGCAAGTAAATGGTGTTCTTCCAAATGATGGGTCGTTTGCTGGGGGCCCATTCTCAAATCTTTACACTCTAGTTCTGAGTGAGGAAAGGCCCAGACTACCAGCACTATCCCAGCTATTTCAGAGCTCTTGATGCAATAACATTTCAAATCAAAGACAACAGTGTTTGATTACTCCTGGAAACAACATCTGAAAAGGAAATGCTGCAAAGTATCAGTTTTTGTCTTTGATTCTTTGTTATTTGTCTGTTTAATAAATTGCTCTTGGAAGTATAAATCTGTTGTCTGTTTGTTTTGACAAAAAGCAATTTGTGTACACTCTATAAATGTTTTATGAGTGGAAACCTCATCACATTTTGACATGTAGTAAAATAAGAATATCAGTGTGCTAAAGGACACTTCATTCTGATGTTGCTGTAGTCTGCAAGGCTTTCATCCAAGTAACAAATATTTTAGTAGATTCTAAAACAATTGATCAAAATATAACAAGTGTTTAATTATTAAGCAAAACTACCTATTATTTTCAAAGGGGAATTCAGTTTTGACATCACCAGCAGAATTTGTACAATATAATTTTAACCAATTTTTTTTATTAAAAGTAAGCCTTGTTCACATCAAAGCAGTGAATAATCTATGAAGCACTGTCTACCCAGTCTGGGAGGCATGAGTAAAAATGTCAGAATCTAGCATTTTAATCTTGGGAAAATACACTCTTCCTTTACAATGGTGACCTGGGAAAATTTCACTGTAATGTTGTAGTGTGCATGGAGCTGAAAGTGTTCCCCCATCTGGTTTGTCTAAGGTGATTCAAATATTCAGTTCTATCGCATGTATGCACATCAGCACAAGCACTACAGTAACCCAATGACCATGCTACCAAACACACTGCCGATCTTTCCAAAACAAAACTTGCCAGGGAAGAGTTCCAGTGTTCTCTCTGGCTTGGCGGTCACTCATGAGTAAGACGTCTTCATGTCACCTTCCTGCGTATGAGTCTGTTGATGGCTGATCAGTCCAATTCTGGAGCAAGAGATCGTATCACAGAAAGGGCAGGTGTTGGTAACTGTTGGAGGGTGCAAGACAGTTTTTGCTGCTCTTTTCTTCTTCTCTGTCTCTCCTTGTCTTGCACTGCTCTGGAACCTTTCAGTTTGTGCCATCTCCTCACGACTTACCATCTCCACTGGAGACGATCTTGGGCAAGGTTCTCCCAAGTGTCGAGGCCGATGCTGCACTTTTTCATGTGTGCTTTCAGCATGTCCTTATGTCTCTTTCGTTGGCCCCCAGTGCTCCTCTGTCCTTTTGCCAGCTCGGAAAACAGAATCTGTTTTAGGAGGCACTGATCAGAATTAAAATTTGAATGGATATACCAATAGGCACCCAGAGCAGTTTTCTCCACCTAGACATTTCTCTAGAGTTCATTATCACTAGCTGTTTTCTCCTTTCCTATCCAGTAAATGTACATGGGTGGCAGCTACAAACTCATGTCGGCAAGGTGCAGGCGAGCCTGCAATGTCTCCTCAGTTTGCTGCCAGGCACAATAATTTTTATGTTTACAATGTAAGCTAGCTTTAAAGCAACATTGACTGATAGTGGAATCTTTTAGATGGTGGCATTGTCTTATCGGGGAAATGGTGAACACACCATAGCTGTGTCTACACGTGCATGCTACTTCGAAGTAGCGGCACTAACTTCGAAATAGCGCCTGTTGCGGCTACACGCGTTGGGCGCTATTTCGAAGTTAACTTCGACGTTAGGTGGCGAGACGTCGAAGTCGCTAACCTCATGAGGGGATGGGAATAGTGCCCTACTTCGACGTTCAACGTCGAAGTAGGGACCGTGTAGATGATCCGCGTCCCGCAACGTCGAAATTGCCGGGTCCTCCATGGTGGCCATCAGCTGGGGGGTTGAGAGACGCTCTCTCCAGCCCCTGCGGGGCTCTATGGTCACCGTGGGCAGCAGCCCTTAGCCCAGGGCTTCTGGATGCTGTTGCGGCAGCTGGGGATCCATGCTGCAGGCACAGGGTCTGCAACCAGTTGTCGGCTCTGTGTATCTTGTGTTGTTTAGTGCAACTGTGTCTGGGAGGGGCCCTTTAAGGGAGTGGCTTGCTGTTGAGTCCGCCCTGTGACCCTGTCTGCAGCTGTGCCTGGCACCCTTATTTCGATGTGTGCTACTTTGGTGTGTAGACGTTCCCTCGCAGCGCCTATTTCGATGTGGTGCCGTGCAACGTCGAAGTTGAACATCGATGTTGCCAGCCCTGGAGGACGTGTAGACGTTATTCATCGAAATAAGCTATTTCGATGTTGGCTTCAAGTGTAGACGTAGCCCATGTGAATTACATGAAAGCTGATCTCTAATAATATATATACTGGGCTATGGGAAGGTTTACTATATGCACGTTTGCTCAGTTTAACAGCAGAGGCGTTAGGAAACTAGCAGGAAAATAATATGGCAGGGGTAATTAAGAAACACCACCTGAGCTAGTAGTGGGGAAGATACCACCTAGAGGCACCAGTACATTTTAAAGCTTGTTTTGCTAAGACTGGGAGACAACAGATCAAAAGGGCACTGAACAGTTAAAAAGTCACTCTCCAGAGAGAAAGGAGACTCAGTTGTCAGGGACTGTTTAAAAGGCTGATACAAAGCAAACCCTGCATGGCCTCTTATTACATGCTAGTATGGCTGAAGGTAATACACACATGCACGCAGAGTAGCTGTCTTGTAGCACCTCAAAGACTAGCATATTTATTAGTTCATGAGCTTTCCTGTAATTCACATGGTGTGTTCACCATTTCCCTGATCAAACAATGCCACTGTCTAAAAGATTTCACTGTCAGTGTTGCTTTAAAGTTCATGAGCTTTCATGGGTAAGACTCACTTCTTAGAATGTCTCAGAAGAGGCTCTTACCCACAAAAGCTAATAAATGTGTTGGTCGCTGAAGTGCTACAGGACTGCTTGGTATTTGTAAAACTACAGACTAGCATGACTACGTCTCTGATGCATACAGACACTTTATTGATTTAAAAATCCTTTCCTCTTATGGCTTGCCTTGTTCCCACTATAAATATTAAAAAATACTTTGGTTTGAGAAAGCAGTGTGGTTATCTTTATTATCCACCGGTCACAGGCTCCTGAAAGCTAAATTTAACAGTGCCAAACGCAGTCTGGTCTGCTGAGTAAGTATCTCCTCAAGAAAGAAAGGCTTAAAAAGATATTATCCTATATTACAAGATTTGTCCTGATCTTGCATAAGGTAAGACTGATCAAAGCCATAATGGTATTGTGAGTCAAAATAAAGATCTAGTCAGCTAAAGGAGCAAGGCACCCTGTCTAAGAGTAGGAGAATCGCAGAGTTCCACTTGAAAGAGGTGAAGGTATAGAGCTTAGTGCCTGAGGAGATGCACTCAGAGACCAGCAAGGGTTCAAAGGTGTACTAGCTTGGTAACCATGGCACTCCATCACCCAAGGTATCTAAAATTAGACAGGACAAAAAAAAATCCCTGGAAGGAACAAGCTTGTACAGACAAGTGGATGGAACAGATAAGATTATAAGTCATTTCCATCTCTAATTTCTATGGTTACAGTTAGATGAATACACAGAGTCACATGGCAAGCACTGATTTTTTTTCCCGATTTCCACAGGCAACTGACATGCTGCTGAAAGAGACAGTAATTGGTCCACTCCAATCTTTCTCAGCTGTGCCTCATAGGCAGTGATAGCACAGATGCCAGAAAAGGGCTGCACTTATACCATCACAGTGCATAACAGGAACTAACAAACAAGATTTTTATAAACTGATGTTTATTTAGGATGACACTCTCCTCATGGAAAACAGGCTGAAAATGAAGATTAGCCTTTTCCTTTCCATCCCCCTTCCTTTCATGACAGTCTTTAAGAAACTAACCCATCCCCCACTCTCTTTTTCTGTCCCTCCCCCCTCCCACCACATACTGTCTCTCCCCACTTCTACCACATACACACACTCCACAGTTAGTTTTTTTCAAACTGTCAATAGGAAAGTATACACTCCTTTAGCTAACTAGATCTTTATTCTTAATCACAAAACCATCTTGGATTTGATCTGCCTTATGCTTTGCAGACTATCAGGACAACCCTTGTAACAAACATAGTGTACTGTATTACTAAGCCTTCCTTTCTGGAGGAGTTACTTATGCTGCAAATATTGAAGAATGCATTCGACAGATCATCAGCAGAATTTCTATAAATCAAGAATGACTCTCCCTTTAGTCCTCCCACTATTTGGCAGGGGCAAGGGAGTGGAGCTTGAGTGATTTTTTTCCCCTCTTCTTCCTAAAAAAGATCCACCACAATTTAAATGTTGCTGATAAAGGCATTAAATCACTCTTTGCTCTGATGTTGATGCCAGCAATGCTCTATGGAAGGAGAGATCTTAAATCAAAGAGACAGCTAATGCCTTCCCTCATATGCCAGAATCATATCCACAGCCTTCAGAGAACTTTCAAACAGCTAAAGGAATGAAGATGCAGGCTGCTCCCTAACACAGATCTTCCATATCATAATTGCATGCGCTGCAAAGCTGATATCAAACCAAACTTTAGAGTATCAAGATCAGGGGCTCACATCTAGTTTTTCACATTAGATGAGAACTGTGCCAAGTTTGTGGGATAAAATTTGTACTGTTTTTCACTGGGGAAAGTGTTGGATTCTTTTCATGGGAGCAAATGTGTGACATAGCCCCAAATCTCTGTTTGTGCTATAAAAAAGTCACAAAGCAAAAATGGGAAAGATTGTCTTTTCACTATGCCTGGAAGGACTCAGTAATACTAATCTCAGGATTAGCCAGAGCAACAGAATTGACTATCCAGCAGTGAGAATGTTCTATATCCAGTTCCCTACAAACTCCCACATATAGTGATGGTTAGCAGTAGTCAAGAATGCATAGAAGAAAAGAAATGATGTAAAAGGATAGCCAGAACCCAAAACATTATAAGGCTTTATACCTCAAAGTCCATATCTTGATCATCATCTAGGAGCAAACTGGAAAGCCAGTGAAATCTACATAGTATGTTGATAGTACCCCTGACTTGCATCATCATGTAGGGTGAACAACTTTGTTCTGCATCACCTGGAGTTCCTGGGCAACCTTCAAGTATAAATTCACACAAAATGCTTTGTAGTATTGTGATTACAATGGAAATTACAAAGGCATGAATGAGATCCACATTAGGGACAAAAGTTGCAACCTGCTTGCCAAACTGAGATGGAAAACAGCAACAGATGTCGAAAGTGCAACCTGAGAATTCATGCACAATAAAGCTCACTGACAAACTCTAGAAACTCTTACCCTTCTATACCCAGGGTTGTTGGTCTTCTGGCATTTCCTCTAGCTACTCGTGTCTTTCCATCAGACTCAACTCTTCTCTGGCTTGAATCTTAGCCAACTAAATCTCAGTCTCAGCCATGCAAAGCCAAGTGCCTGCACCACTGGGTCAAAAGGAACTGGAAAGCAGAGCTGTATGTTATCAGCCCACTGGTGAGGCTGCAATCCAAACCATTTCACTGTCTTCCCAGTGGCATTGCATACCCTCAGAACAAAAGGTCACTGAACAAAAAAGTATCTCCCCATCCTTGCTAGAACTCTGACAATAGTGCCTTGTTAATGATGTGAAGTGCAGAGTGGTGTTTCCCTTCCTGGGTATGAAATAAAAGGGCTATGTCTACACTAGGACACTACGTCCAAGTAGCCTATTTCAAAGTCAGAACATCGAAATAGGCTACTTGGACGATTATCGTCTACACGTCCTCCAGGGCTGGCAAAGTCGATGTTCAACGTCGAAGTAGCGCTGCGGAACATCGAAAAGAGCCGCCCCGGAAGGAAACGCAGAGTGTCCACACACAAGCCCCCTCTTTTGAAATAAGAGGCCAGGAAAGCCCGTGGACCAGGTCACAGAGCAGACTAGCCCTTCCGGGGCAGCTGCAAGCTGCTCGTTTAAAGGGCCTCTCCCAGACACACTCGGCCTGCACCGCATGAGCAGCCCTGCGTCGGTGATACAAGCCTCGCAGACCTCGAGCCCACAGACATGGACGTCCAGCAGCAGCTGGAAGCCCTCCAGGCTGCCTCCCGCGGAGCAGGCGCCCTTCTAGATGCTGCCTGGGCAGCCGCCCAGCAGCTTCTGGAATGGGAGCCCTCCCCAGGGGCACCAGGAGACACCCCCAACCATCGGGCCCTCCTCCCCACCCCCCTGCTGGGTGCCCTGCCGGCTCTGGAGCTACCCCTCCAGCACCGAGTGGTGGGAGCACCTGGTTATGGGGGAATGGAATGATGGACAGTGGCTGTGGAACTTCTGCATGAGCCGACAGACCTTCATGGAGTTCTGCCAGTGGCTCACCCCCGCACTGAGGCACCACGACACCCGCATGCAGCGCGCCCTCCCCGTTGAGAAGAGGGTCGCAATAGCTGTCTGGAAGCTGGCCACTCCAGACAGCTACCGCTCCGTGGGACAGCAGTTTGGAGTGGGAAAGGCCACAGTCGGGGCTGTCCTCATGGAGGTAAGGAGGCCCAGGGCTGAACCCCCTGCTGGGGAGGGGGTTCTGGGTGAGCAGGGCCTGGGTGAGGGGGACCTGGGTGAGGGGGTCACACTCTGCAAACCTTCACAGGCACCCATGTTCTCTGCCCACAGGTGGTGTGTGCACTCAATGCCCTGCTGCTGAAGAGGGTTGTCCAAGTTCGGGACCTGGATGTGGCCGTTGAGGGATTCGCCGCCATGGGACTCCCCGGCTGCTTTGGAGCCCTTGATGGGACCCACGTCCCCATCTGTGCCCCAGACCACAGTGGTGGCTGCTACATCAACAGGAAGGGCTACCACTCTGTGGTCCTGCAGGCCATGGCAGAGAGCTGTGGCCGCTTCCAGGACATCTACGTGGGCTGGCCTGGCTCTACCCACAATGCCCACGTTTTCCAGAATTCAGGACTATGCCACTGATTGGAGGTGGGGACCTACATCCCCCAGAGGGATCTCCCTCTGGGGGATACCACCACCGTATCCCTCTGCCTTGTGGGGGATGCGGCATACCCCCTCCAGCCCTGGCTTATGCGGCCCTATACAGGCCACCTCACTGATAGCCAGGAGCACTACAACGCCCGACTCAACCATGCCCAACAAGTGGTCGAGTGAGCCTTCAGGCGCCTGAAAGGCCATTGGCGTTGCCTCCTGGCACGCCTAGACCTGGGCCTCCCAAACATCCCCCAGGTTGTGGGGGCCTGCTGCACACTCTACAACCTGGTGGAAAGCAAGGGGGGGGCCTTCATGCAGGGCTGGGCACAGAAGGCCGCAACAGCCTACCCCCAGCCAGCTGCCACCCTGAGCCGCCAGGCCCACCAGGATGGGGTCTGGGTCCGGGAGGCCCTAAGGGAGTACTTTGACCAGGGGGCCCAGTGAGCGACCCCCCGGCCATCCCTGAACCCCCCCCCCCAGCACCCACACCCCACCCTCACCAAAAGCACATGGGACACAGGTTTTTGGAAAAATAAAACTATCATTATTTACAGAAACAAAAATGTCACCTCTTTTCGGCATATAATATGAACAAATAAAACAGATTCAATGAAAATAATTATATACAAGTGGGGACATCTCTAATAAACTATGTACAGGGGGGTCAACTATAAATAACTATATACAGGGTGGGGACAACTATGTACGGGGGGAGATGTAGGCAAGCCACACATGGGCACATCATTCTGGGTCGGGGTGGAAGGGCGCGAGCCCCACTGTGTTCAGCTGGCTGGTCCCCCTCTCAGTCGGGGTCCCTGGCGAGGCCAGCTGGGGGCCGGGAGGACGGGGAGGTATGGCCAAGGCGGGTCCTTGGTCCTGGGTGGCTCCTGCCCTGAGCAGCTGGTGGGTGGGGCAGCAGGAGGGACATCAGGCGAGGCAGCATGCAGGACATCAGCAGGCAGGGCAGCAGGAGGGACATCAGCAGGCGGGGAGGTGGGGAAGGCAGCACAGAGGACATTGGGGGGGCCAGACGGACCACCAGCTCCTCAAAGGTGTCAGCCACCTGATTGAAGGTGGCCATAAACTCCCGCCAGGCCTCCTGGCGCCAGGCGGCCTCCCGCTCCTTGAATTGGAGCCTCTGCTCCATGAGGTCTGCCTGGCGCCAGAGGGCTGCAGCCACCTCGGGGTCATATGTGGTGCAGCAGTGGCCCCGGCGGGGGTGGGCCTGTCCTGGTGCAGGTGGCGACCCCGGGTGTTTGTGTCCCAGTGGTCTTGGAGGGCTGTCTGGGACCACAGATGTTGCAGATGCAGAAATAGGGGGAGAGGGGGAAGGGAGGCCGTGAGTACCCAGCCTTGACCCGTGGCCCACCCCCCATCACTCCAAGGGCCTGTGTCCCCCTGATCCATCCCCCATTGGTGCGTGCAGTGATCCTGTGGTCCGCCCCTCTCCCTTCCCACCGGGGGTGGGGCATGGCACTGTTCATGGGTGGAGGTGCTGCTGGACACTGGTGGCTGTGGCACCATCCCTGGGCCATGGTGTGCCTGGGCCATGGCAGGCTGGGGTGTTGTGGGGATGTGGGGGGCCCCTGATCAAGTGATGCCCCCGCCCCATGCTCAGGGGGTCTGTGCCCTGTGGGGTACGTACCCGACGGTGCACTGCCAGGATCAGGAGATGCCTATCTAGCGGACACCCGGCTGGAGCTGTGGGATGGGATGTCCAGCACGAGCTCCCCCTCCTTCCTGGACCACTCGGTGGCTGGGGTGGAGGGTCCCGGCTCTAGCCCTGTGGGGGCAGGGCTGGCATCCGGACCTGACCCTGGCTCCGAGGCCGGCTGGTGCTCGTTGGCTGTGGTGTCAAAGGTGGCTTGGGGGGAAGGAAGTGCCCTGGGGGCCCAGGATAGTCCTGAGCTCCCAGTAATAGGGGCAAGTGGCAGGGTCAGCCTCAGACGGGCTGGCCGACTCCCAGGCCCGGGCGTAACCCTGCCACAACTCCTTGACCTTACTCCTGACATGGTCAGGAGTGGGGGCAGGGTGACCCCGGGCAGCCAGGCCCTCGGCCAGCTGGGCGAATGCCTCCGCATTCCGCCGCTTGCTCCCCATGACATGCAGCACCTCCTCCTCCCCGTAGAACCCCAGCAGGTCACGGAGCTCAGAGTCAGTCCAGAAGGGGCCCCGCTTCCTACCCTGCTGGCTGGAGGCCTGGGAGGCCTGGGATGGCCCGGAGGGGGAGCTCTGGGGGTGCTCAGGAGGCTGGCTCACTGCCATGGTATCCCTCTGGGCTGTGCAGGGGCAACTCGTGGCACGGCTGCTGCCTGCATGGTGTCAGTTCTGCTATGGGGTTTCCTGGTCTGTGTGGCTTTAAGAACCGCTGGGTGCAGAGATCATAGAGCCCCGCAGTGGCTGGCCAGCACATCTCAACCCCTCAGCTGATTGCCGTCATGGCGGACCCCGCTATTTCGAAGTAGCGGGATGCAGATCATCTACACACACCCTACTTCAACGTTGAACGTCAAAGTAGGGCGCTATTCCCATCTTCTGATGGGAATAGCAATTTCGACGTCTCGCCGCTTAACATCAATTTGAATGTCGAAATAGCACACGGCATGTGTAGATGCGACGCGTGCTATTTCAATGTTGTGCCACCTACTTCAAGGTAGCCAGATATTGTAGATGCAGCCAAGGAGTTCTTAAAAGACTATAAAATAGAATGAATCAGGACCGAGACACAATCTTATTACAATGAAGGATGAAAGATAACTCTTATCAACTAACAACTACAACTCTTGCTTTCTTATATCTCTCATTGTCTAGAGCTTAGTATTGGAAGGACATGAATGCCTGTCAAACAGTGAATCAATATCTCTCACAAGAGTTCAATGTTATAAAATAAATGTGTCTTCACATAAAAGAGGATTCACTGGATTATTTTTGTAGCACACAGGATTAGGCCTTGCCCAGTAAAATGCATTATCAAGACTAACAAAGACATTTTATGTTAAGAAAATGAGGGGGAATGCACTTGAGCTACCATAGGAAAATTAATACAGGATTAACCTGTAAAAACATTTAATAGGAGAACTTCATCTGTGAAATTAAGGCAAATGTTAATCTTATAGTTTGTACTTAAAATCTATTCCACTGGAGCTGGTGAATGAAACCCTGGATTGCAGCAAAATCATATCAGACACAGAAGTGACAAAGACCTTCTACAACAATAACAGGCAGCGTTTGGAGTTGTTTTTGTTTTGTTTTCTGTTTAAAGCATAGTAAAAGAGTCAGTAAGGTAACAGAGGTTTGTCTATACCAGGAAATTGACTGGAATAGCTATTGCAGAATAAGAGTGTCCACATGGAGAGCTATCCCACAATATCTATTCAGGTCAATTTCTCAGTGTAGACATATTAGGTTTTAACACAAAGCTCAACATATCTAAAACAATAATTTCCAGCTAATAATCAATTCTGGGCATTTAGCTTGTTTTTCTGATTGTAGAAGAATTGAGATCAGGTCAGAATATCTTCAAATATGCATTTTTCTTTCTACTGATTAACAGTGAATATTCAAATTTTGAGCTGTGTTCCTTAGTTGTGACTGGAGAGAAAAATCATGCTTTATTGCTTCTGTTACATGATTTCATAGAATCATAGAATCGTAGAACAACAGAGCTGGAAGAGACCTAAAAAAGCCAGTAAGTTGAAGACTGTTATCAAGTCCCCCCCTCAGTCTTCTCTTCTGCAGACTAAACAGTCCCAATTCCCTTAACCTTTCTTCATCAGTCATATGCTCCAGCCCCCTAATTATTTTGGTCGCCCTCCGCTGGACCCTCTCTTCAGTGTATCCACATCCTTCCTATAACTGGGGGCCCAGAACTGAACACAGTACTCCAGATGTGGCCTCACCAAAGCTGAATAAAGAGGAACAATCACTTCTCTGGACCTACTGGCAACACTCCTCTTGATGCAACCTAATATGCCATTAGCTTTCTGGCTACAATGGCACACTGTTGACTCATGCCCAGCTTCTCATCCACTACAACCCCCAGGTCCTTTTCTGCAAAATTACTACTGAGCCAGTCGGAACCCAGCCTGTAACAATGCTTGGGATTCTTCTGGCCCAAGTGCAGGACTCTGCATTTGTCCTTATTGAACCTCATTAGATTTCTTGCAGCCCAGTCTTCCAATTTGTCTAAGTCACTCTGGAACCTGTCCCTACCCTCCAGCGTATCTACCTCTCCCCCTAGATTAGTGTCATCCGGAAACTTGCTGAGGGTGCAATCCAATCCCTCATCCAGGTCATTGATAAATACGTTGAACACAACAGGACCCAGAACCGAACCTTGGGGCACTCCACTAGAAACCGACCTCCATCCCAACATCGAGCCGTTGATCACTACCCGCTGGGCCTGACCTTCTAGCCAGCTTTCTATCCATCTCACCATCCATTTATCCAATCCACATTCCTTTAACTTGCCAACAAGAGTATTGTGGGAGACCGTATCAAAAGCTTTGCTAAAGTCAAGATAAATCACATCCATTGATTTTCCCCTATCCACAGAGCCAGTTATCTCATTGTAGAAACTAATCAGATTGGTCAGGCATGACTTGCCCTTCATGAGTCCATGCTGACTATTCCTGATCACTTTCCCCTCCTCCAAGTGCCTCAAAATGACTTTCTTGAGGAGCCCCTCCATGATTTTTCCACGGACTCATGTAAGACTAACCGGCCTATAGTTCCCTGGATCATCCTTCTTCCCTTTTTCAAAGATGGGCATGACATTTGCCTTTTTCCAATCATCTGGGATCTCTCCCAGTCTCCATGAGTTTTCAAAGATAACGGCCAAGGGCTCGTCAACAACATACACCAGCTCCCTCAGAACCCTAGGATGAATTAGGTCCAGGCCCATGGATTTATGTACGTTTAGCTTTTTTAGATAGCTCCTAACCTGTTCTTTCCCCACCAAAGGCTGTCCACCTTCATCCCACAATGCATCACTTATCGCATTAGTCGGGGAGCTCTCCTCGTCTGTGAAGACAGAGGCAAAGAAAGCATTAAGTACTTCAGTTTTCCCTACATCATCTGTCACTGGGTTACCTCCCTCATCCAGTAGGGGCCCCACGCCCTCTCTGATCACGTTCTTCTTGGTAACATGCTTGTAGAAACTTTTCTTGTTATCCTTCACATTCCTTGCGAATCGCAATTCCAGTTGTGCTTTCACCTTCCTGATAACTGCCTTACATTCTCGAGCTATACGTTTATACCCCTCCCAAGACATCTGTCCAAGTTTCCACTTTTTGTAAGCTCCCTTTTTGTGCCTAAGTTTTCCAAGGATTTCCCCAGTAAGCCAGTCTGGTCTCCTACCATATTTACTTCTCTTGCTGTGCATTGGGACAGTTTCTTTCTGCGCCTTCAATAGGGCTTCCTTAAAATACTGCCAGTTTTCCTGGACTCCATTTCCCCTCACGGTAGCATCTCAGGGTTCTCTGGGAGGAGTTGGCAGACGATCGCAGCAGATGGAGGCAGGAACTACACAAGGGCCTTCAGAAGGGTGAGATGAGGATCAGGCAGCTTGCAGAGGAGAAGCGAGCCCACAGAAAGCACAGTAATGACCTGCCAGACACCCATTACACATGCAACAGATGCAGCAAGAACTGCCACTCTCATGTGGGCCTTCACTGTCACAGTCGATGCTGCAAATGATGATTCCAAATGGAACTACGAAGGGCGTGATCCATAGTCTATGTAGACTGAAGGTTGCCTACTACGAGTACTAGTACTACTATCTCAGGGGATTCTGCCCATCAGGTCCCTGAAAGAGTCAAAGTCTTCTTTTCTGAAGTCCAAGGTATGTAATTTGCTGCTCTCTTTCCTTCCTTTAGTCAGGATCCTGAAGTCTACCATCTCATGATCACTGCTTCCCAGGTTGTCACCCACCTGTCCCTTCCCTATTAGTTCCTCCCTGTTTGTAAGCAGCAGGTCGAGCCGCGCATGACCTCTGGTCGGGTCCTTCAGCACTTGTGCCGAGAAGTGATCCCCTACATTCTCTAGAAATTTCCTGGACTGCTTGTGTACTGCCGTATCGGTCTCCCAACAGGTGTCAGGGTAATTGAAGTCCCCCATGATGACAAGAGCCCGCGATCAGGAAACTTCTCTCAGTTGTCCAAAAAAAGTGTCATCTACCTCATCACCCTGATTTGGTGGCCTGTAGCAGACACCAACCACCACATGTCCAGTGCTGCCTACACCACTAAGCTTGACCCATGGATTCTCAACAGGCTTTTCTCCCTCTATGAACTGGAATTCCAAGCAAACATAGTGCTCTCTTACATGCTGTGCAACTCCTCCTCCTTTTCTCCCTTGCCTGTTCTTCCTGCACAGTTTATACCCTATCATGGCAGCGCTCCAGTCATGCGAGTCATTCCACCAAGTCTCTGTTATCCCAATCAAGTCATAGTTCTTGGACTGGGCCAGGGCTTCTAATTCCTCCTGCTTGTTACCCAGGCTTCTGGCATTGGTGTACAAACACCTTAGATAACCAGTCGATCTCCCCACCCTCACTACTCGAACCAAAGGTCCACTTTTGTTGTACATTCCTCTTTGCATTTCTTCCCAACCTCCAAGTTCCTTTCTACCCACAGGGTTTCGGTCACCTTCCCCCAGTGAACCTAGTTTAAAGCTCTCCTCACTAAGTTTGCAAGCCTACTTGCGAAAATGCTCCTTCCTCTCTTGTTTAGGTGGACCCCTTCTCTTCCCAATAATCCTTGTGCCTGGAACAGCGTCCCATGATCGAAATATCCAAAGCCCTCTCTCCAACACCACCTGCGTAACCATGCATTTACTTCTTGAATTCTACAGTCCCTACCTAGCCCTTTCCCTTCGACAGGAAGGATTGACGAGAATACCACTTGCGCTCTAAAATCTTTGACCCTTCTTCTCAATGCTACGTAATCCGCAGTAACCCGCTCAAGATTATTCTTGGCCATATCATTAGTTCCCACATGCAGAAGCAGGAAGGAGTAGTATTCCGAAGGCTTGAGCATTTTTATAATTCTCTCAGTCTCACCCTGAATTCGAGCTTCCAGTAAACAGCACACCTCATGAGATTGCAGGTCCAGTCAGCAGATGGATGGTTCAGTCCCTCTTAGGAGGGAGTCCTCTACCACCACCACCCCTCTTTTTCTTCTGGGGATGGTGGTCATTGAACCCCCACCCCTAGGGCTACACATCCCATATCCTGCAGTAGAAGCAGCTTCCTTGCGATTTTTTCCCTGTGAGGATCCTTCCAAAGCATTCACCACCATAGAATCAGCTGAGAGTGCCTGGAAGCGATTACTTATCTCTATATCAATGGGGAACTTGTGTACCAGCCTTCTTTTTCTTCTTGAAGTTACATGCTGCCAATTCTCTTCTTCATCCCTTACCACTGTCCCCAGTTCTTCCGCCTGCTGTGCTTGCAAAATTAAACACTCCCTTCTGTCAAGGAAATCTTCATCCTCCCTGATTGAGCATAGGGTCAACACTTGAGCCTCCAGTCCTGTAACTTTTTCTTCTAAAATGGGGACCAGCTTGCACTTAGTGCAGATGAAATCCCTTCTTTCCTCAGGGAGGAAGACAAACATGGCGCATCCCAAGAAGATAACAGCAGCAGACCTGTCACTATCCATGCCTGCCATCCTAGAACACGGATTTAAAAGAAAGGCAAGGGTCCCTGGCCCTCTCCACTCCCTTCCAAACTCCCTCTCTAAACTCTTTGCAGTCCCCTGTTCCCAAGCTCACCTATTCGCTTGGAACACTGCTTTATAAAGCCCTGAACTGCCTCAAAGTCCCTCCCCTTACTGAGGCTCAGCCAATCAGCAGAGGCTTCTAGATAACAAGCTTATTTAGTAGCCAACAGTTTCCAACTGCCAATCCTAGTCCTTGCTCCGTGAAAGGCGGGGGGCAGGGCAGGAGGGGAAAAAATGATGAGCCTTGAGCATGTCCATGATAAATTAATTTAAAAACTGGTTTCTGCGTACATTTTCATATGAGCTTGAAATTTGCAACATGTGGATATTTTGCCAGAAAATCTCAATTGTTCACAAAAAGAGTAATAAGTCAAATGATTATCCTTATCAACAGTTCAGTATTGTTCACCAGCTCTGTATTCCACCCTCACAGATGCATCAGTATAAACCCGAATTTATTAATAATTTTCACTTAGTGAAAAGGTTTATGAGACCTTCTCATATTGTCTTGGACTGTTCAGGACACTTCCTGGTGATTTATGGGGAGTTGAGTGGTAACATGATAGTGGTTCCTCCACCTAGCTTTTAGCTGCTACATTTCTGTAATCCTTGGCTAAAAATAATCTACTTTCCCCAAATGACCATTTAAGCAAGTGCAGTTGCCAGAGGGATATGACACAGTCACAAATAGGAGCAGAGATGATCCATATATTTGTGAATCAGAGAAGAGGTGACCTACTATGAAAGTGATGGTGGCCTGTCTGAACTTTTGAACAGGAGATGGTGTCCACAAGGCAATCTTTCTATGGAGATGTATTCTATAGCATGAACATTTTCTGAATCCCTGTCTTATCCCTAGTCTCTGCCCTCTTATAATATGGCAGTATGCTGCATGTAACACAGGCTAGATAAACTACATACCAATTTAATTAATATAATCTATCGTAATTGTATAATTGAGTCATATAAAAAGAGTGTATTTGTTGAGAATAACTAGCTCCTATGTAATATGTGTAAACAAATATGATTAAGTACCAAAGGTAAGCATGGTAAGCATAACTAAAGTCATACAAAATTGCAAAATTGTAATGTCAAAAGACTCCTGAAATTAAATAGCAGAATTACACCAAGTTCCTTTTGTTCTGTTGTTGTGTCAGGTTTCTTCCCCCTCCTTTAGAAAATTCCCTATCAAACATTTCCAGAACAATTTTTGACAAGAGAAATAAGATGTTTCCTCACACAGCACACCAAAGGCTGAGCACAGAAGAGAAAGCACCTCAGCCAAATGCTCAATCCTGTGATTTAGCCATGAGAACCTTACCTGATTCCCACAGACTATAGATTTTATATGGTCTACTAGGCCCCTGTGCTAACCCTCCATAGAATCTGCAAGCATAAATGAAAGAAAAATATGAATTCATTGTTGGTTTTCATTTTCTGTCTACTCTCTGCAATAGCTCACTAAGGACTGAGTAGATAGTACTGGACTTGTTAATCAATAACAGTATGTGCAGATAATTATACAGCCACCTTAAAAAGTGAGGTCTAAATAAACAGGAAATATTACCACAGCATGCATATGTGAGCATCATCTGAAACATTACTGTGCTGGAGATCCACCCACCAGAGTCATTTCTAAACGTGTCATCTCAGGCTGTGATTCAGATATAGAACACTTCCATCTGGCAACAGATGGCCAAGATCTCTGCTATTTTCTGGAACTTCTAAAAGAGAATTGCTCTTGTCCATAGTATAGTGTGAGATAAGCCACTCTATTGTGTTGGTGCTAAATCAGTAATTTATACCAGCACCATCCCACAAGATCAATCTTATACTGTACATTTGCCTGCTTAGCATTTAAGCAGCCCTACAAATGGCATAGCATTTTCTGCAAGCTTCCATATTTTGCTAGTTAAATCACATGCATGCTATACACCTAACATCTGTGCTGCTTAACTAGCATGATAATTATTGCCTTTACAGTATTTTACATAAAATTATATGCAGTAACTAGCTCCCTGATAGTTGTATGCAAGCAAATCTCGCTGCTCTAAGAGAAATTTGGATGTAGTTTAGGGACTGATCCTAGTTCCTCAACTCGGATGGAATTTAGGGACTAGTGCTTACTCACTCAGAAGCAGGCTGCACTGGTAAGGGTTTGCAGGAACATGCCTTTCAATTGTACATCTTTCAGGACAATGGCCTATTACAGTAGTGTGTATTGTGGATACACACCACTTGTAGATTCTATGGAGGGTTAGCATAGGTGCCTAGAAGAGCACATAAATATCTATAGTAGGTGGTAATCAAGTACAATTCTTATGGTAAAGTCACAGGATTGAACATTTGGCTGAGGTGCTTTTTCTTCTGTGCTCAGCCTTAGGTGTGCTGTGTGAGGAAAGACCTTATTTCTCTTGTCAAAAATTGTTCTGGAAATAATTGATTGGGAATTTTCTCAAGGAAGGGGAAGAAACCTTGACATACCAACAGAATAAAAGGAACTGGGTGCAATTCTGCTACCTAATTTCAGGTGTCATTTGACATTATCGTTTTTCATTTCTGTAGAGCTGTGTCTACACGTAAGCGCCCTTTCGAAAGGGCGAAAATTGAAGATTGGCTTTCGAAAAAGCAGCCATCGAAAGAGAGCACCTGCCGCCATTTTTCAGAGAGGCGTTCCGATCCGCTCTTTCAAAGTGCCGCTGAGGTCTTTCGAAAGAGAGCATCCACATAGCTCCAAGCTCTCTTTTGAAAGAAGGGAGGCAGGAAAAGTCGAGGACAGGGTCCCATGGTCGACAAGCCCTTCCGGGGCCGCAGCCAGCCGCCTCCTTTAAAGGCCCCCTCCCTCCGCACAAGCCAAGTGCTGCCCAGCCTGTCCCAGCCTGGCAGAGCCCACTCGTGCCCACCATGGAGGCCCAGCGACAGCTCCTGCAGGAGGACGCCCTCATCATGGACACCCTGCTGGCAGTGCTGTGCACCCTTGCCGTATCTGCACCCGAGCTCATCGGGTGGCTGCGCGGTCCCCCTAGGGCCACAGGGCTCCCCCCACTGTGGCACCGCCGGGCACCCCCCAGGTGCCCCAACGCCTCTGGACGCCCCCCCCAGCAGCACTGACTGGTGGGAGCGCGTGGTGCTGGGGGAGTGGGGCGAGGAAAGGTGGCTGTGGAACTTCCGCATGTCGAAGCAGACCTTCGACGAGATCTGCCATTGGCTCACCCCTGCACTCTGACACCATGACACCAGCATGCGGCCAGCCCTCACCATGGAGAAATGGGTTGAGATTGCCATCTGGAAGCTGGCCACCCCGGACTCCTATTGCTCCGTGGGAGAGCAGTTCGGGGTGGGCAAGGCCACTGTCGGGGCTGTACTTATGGAGGTAAGGTGAGGGTGGGCGGGCAGGGGGGCTGGGGCAAGAGGAACCCTTCCCTGCAAGGGGCTGGATGGGGCAGGGGCTGTACGGGAGGGGGTGGAGGCTGCATGGACCAGGGGCCGGATGGGAGGGGGGAAGAATGGGCCTGAGGCGGGGGGCAACAGCCACCACACCCGCACTAGAGCACAGGTCCCCCTTCCCCCCTGGAGGTTGTCAGGGCCATCAACAAGATGCTGCTCCATAGGGTTGTCCACCTGGGGGATGTGGACAACACCATTGCCGGCTTCCAGGACCTGGGCTTCCCGAACTGCATCGATGCTTTGGACAGCACACACATCCCCATCTGCACCCCCGTCACACAGCGCTGGCCAGTACATGAATAGGAAGAGCTACCATTCGGTGGTGCTGCAGGCCCTGGTGGACGCGACGGGCTGGTTCACCGACCTCTACGTGGGCTGGGCCGGCCGCACCCACGATGCCTGGGTCTTCCGGCACTCCGGCCTCTGCTGCCACATGGGGGCCGGCACCTTTGTCCCCCAGAGGGAGATCCCCATGGCAGAAGATGTCACCATGCCGCTCTGCATGGTGGCAGATGCGGCGTCCCCCTGCAGCCGTGGCTCATGAGGCCCTATATGGGACACCTCGACCCCACCCAGGAGGTGTTCAATGAGCACCTCAACCAGGCCCGCAATGTGGTGGAGCGGGCCCTCAGGTGTCTAAAAGGGTGGTGGGGGTGTTTCCTCACACGGCTGGAGGTCAGGGTCCCCAACGTGCCCCAGGTGGTGGGTGCCTGTTGCGTCCTCCAGAACATTGTGGAGGGAAAGGGGGATGCCCCTCCGGCTGGCGCTGTCTAAGAGCAGCCAGGCGCCACCGCCAACCGCCAGGCCCACCGGGATGGCCACCACATTTGGGAGGCCCTCAGGCAGGCCTTTGCTGATGGCCACCTCTGACCCACACGCACACCCACATCCCACGTACATCTGTCACCCACCATCCCTACCACCCCCACCCCAACCAGCACCGCACCCGCACATCCACCACCCACCGAGGAGCACAGCATGGAGTGGTGAATAATAAACATTTATACAACTTGGGTATTCGTAAATAATATGTACAGTGGGGAACCTAACTTGGAGGGGGGTGGGGGGGAACCTAACTCAGAGTGGGGGAGGTGCTCTTTCGGGGCAGGGGTGGTGGGCTGCAAACCTTGTTGGCCCCTGGAGCCCCTGCCCCCCAGGTGCGAGGTCCCCAGTGGGCAGGGGAGGGTGCTGGTAGCACCAGTAAATATTGCTGGCAGGTGGGCCTGGTGGGGGCAGAGGGGGCAGGCTCGGTGGGGATGGAGGGGACAGGGCCAGCAGGGGAAGACGCCACGGGGGCCAGGAGGCAGGCCACAGTGGCTGTGTGCTCCTGCACAGTGTGGCCAATGCCCTCAAGGGTGTCCAGCAGTCTATCCCAGGCCACCCTCCGCCACTCCATGTCGGCCTGGGCGAGCTGGAGGTGCTTCTCGGCCACCTCAGCCTGGCACTGGGTGGCTGGGTCTTCCTCAGCCCTCCAGGGGGCCCTCCGGCCATGGCCCTGATGGCGCGCTGCCTGGGGTGGAGTCCAGACATTTCCGATGGCCGTGGGTGAGCTCTCTGGGACAAAGGATGTCATGGGCCTTTCCTGGCCCATGGATGATGTGGTTGTGTGGAGAGGAGGAGAGCATGTAAGTAGTGTGGCCTACTTGCCCAAGCCCACCCCATGGGGCCCCCACCCCCACAAAGGGACACTGACCCCTCCAGGGAGCACCAGCTGCTCCCCCGCCCCCCGCCCCCCGCCCCGGGACTGGGCCTCCCAGGAGTCTCTCCCACAGGTGGCCCTTCCAGCCTGAGGTACGCGGGCCCCGTGTGATGTCCGGCACTGACTGGCTGCCACCCCTGTGTGGCTTACGGTGCTGTCCACTGAGGGTGGGTCCTGGGCCTCGCTGGTGTGGCACCGCGGGGTGCCGCATCCCACCTGGGGGCTGGCCTGTGTGCAGCCCAGGACCACTGGTTCCGTGTGCAGGCACCTAGCTGTTGTGTTGTGCCTACCCTGTGGAGTAGGTGTGTGCCCCACCCTGGACGTACCTGAGGGTCCCCCGGCGACATCCGGAGATGTCCGGCCCTCGGTCGCCCGGCTCGAGGAGAGGGAGGGGATCACTTTGGTCAGCTCCCCTTCCTCACTGGACCAGTCCGTGGTCCCCTCGCCCTCCTAGGTCTCTGATCCAGGCTGCTCCTCCTCCTCCTCTGGCTGCAGCTCCTCCCCGGAGGTGTCCAGGAAAGCTGGGGGGGGTGAACTCTCCTGGGGCCCCAGGATGCTCCGTAGCTCCCCTGTAGAAGGGGCACGTCGCTGGTCCTGCCCCGGAATGTCTGGCCTGGTCCCTGGCCCGGGCATATGCCTGGTACAGCTCTTTTACTTTGGAGTGTACCTGCTCCGTGGTGTGCTCCGGGTGGCTCTTGGTGTGCAGGCCCATTGCCAGGTGGCCAAAGGCTGCGGCATTGCGCCGCTTCACACCCATGTGGCACAGGATCTCCTTGTCCTGCCAGAGGCCGAGGATGTCCTGCAGCTCCTGCTCCGTCCAGGAGGGAGCTCTTTTTTTTTCTCTCCCGGGAGCCTTGCGGGGGCTCGGAGGGGGGGCCGTGGGGGCCGTGGGGGGGCTGGCTGCTTGTCATGCAGGTGCTGGAGCGTCAGGCTGGAGTGTGTGTGCAGGCTGCTCCTAGCACACTCTCAGCTTCCTGCCACGGGTTTCCTGCGCGTGTGCGGCTTTAAGGCAGCCAAACGCAGGGACCATAGAGCCCCGCTGCTGCTGGCTGGAGTGGCCCCGCACTCCAGCTGATTGGCACCATGGCGGACCTGTATTTTGAAAGAGCGGACTGTGGAGCGTCTACATGTGTACTCTTTCAATTTATTATTTCAAAAGGGAGGGATCTTCCTGATAAGGGATCGGGGTTCAGATTTCGAAGTCTGTGCCCCATTCGTTCGATTTTCTTTCGAAAGACAGGTTTACACGTGTGGACACTCCTCCCACTCTTTCAAAAAAGGGCCATTTATTTCAAAGTTTTTTGCACATGTAGACATAGCTTATGTGTTTAATTATGCTTATCATGCTTGTCTTCCATGCTTAATTGTGTTTATTTACACATATGCCATGAGTGTTTTTAAATAATAACTCCACTCATGCATGAGCGACAGGATTACTGGTAACTGGGATCATCTAATACTTCGCTCCATACAGACACTTCCCTGGCTTCACCTCCTCCAGAAAGTGTGGGAATAATATCCTGACCGTTGCCTAGCACTCTCCAGGTTCTCAGAGGTAAACCTACACTTCTAACTTAGATTACGGTGGACACTGCTCATCCCAGTTTTCGTCCAGTTTTGAGGGGAACGTTCTTTCAACAGTTCCACCCCCACTTCCACTCCACACTTCAAAAGAATTTTAACAGGCACTGTAATGCCCAGGGCCACGGTTGTGATTTGAAGTTGCATCACCACAGATTCTCCATAGAAAGGCAGGAAGTTGGGTCTGGTGTGAGCCAGCTTTGCCCCTTTCACAGGCCTGAGCACCAAACGCATGTTTTCTCTACCTGAGAAATACCCTTCAAAGAATTACTTTAGTAGTTGTATTGGGCTTTTTACAGTATTGTAGGTTCTTTCATTTCTGTTTTTTAAAATCAAAACCAGTGAACAGCAGGGAAAAAAACCAGTGCTGGGCAAAAAGTGAAAAAATAAATAAATTAAACACTCACAAGCATTTCAAAAACCTCCCAAGGGCATTTAGCTTCAGCAATGTTCACACAAGTTTTTACTAATTATTTATGACCATATTAGCAGATGTACCAAGAGTTGCTCAGGTCCTTAACTGAAGTTTTATTTTGTTTTTTTTTAATTGAAGGGAAAATGTACATGTTTATTTAACTAGTGGCCTCATGCTTTATTTTAATAGTGGGTCTCAGGGAAGGAAGTGAGGCATGGAGGAGGCAGTGCAGGAGGTTGGGTGGGGAGGCTTAGAGCAGTGAGTGGCGGGTGTAGCAGTCAAATTAGGGGTGGGGGATCAAGGCAGAGAATGGGGTGCAGGAGTGAGGAGAGGCTGGGAGAGTTGGGGGGCTGAAACCGGGGGTGGAGGATGCAGGCTTCAGGGCAGGGGGTGCAAGCAGATGATAGGGGTTGAAGAGTGCAGGATTGGGTCCGTGATGGGGCTTAGACAGAGGGTGGGAGAGGGATCCGAAGGGCTCAGGGCATGGGGCTGGTAGATTACGGGGAACTCCCGCAGTGGCCTTAGGTGGTGGGGGGGGCACAGTTCCTGGCTCCTCTGCGAGGACCAGAGCAGGCTGTGGGTCCTGCCCACCCCACCTGTCCCCGCCTGTTGGGGGCAGAGGGGCAAGCTGAGCCCTTGATTCGTCCTCCTGGCTATCCCCATGGGGTCTGGGTCAGGCCACAGCTCCTGGCCCCTCACCTGTCCATGGGGAGAAAGGGTGGTCATTTGAAGCCACATCCTCCATCTACCCCTGCTGGTCCTCAGAGGAGGCAGCTTGGGCTCTGGCTCCAGGACCCCACCACCTGAGGAAGGGGCTGGTCAGTCTGCAGCTCGCAGCTCTTCAGCCTGTACCAGGGAGAGGAGAGTTCAGGCTTTGGCTACTAGTTCCCACACCTGTCCTGGGGTGTGGGGTGCAGTTTGGGCCTTGGTCCCAGCTCCCTCCCTCCTTCCCTCCTTCCCTCCTTTTCCCGAGGGGGTGCATCAAGACACAGCTCCTGGGTCAGCCCCAGCTCTGAGCGTGGAACATGGGGGAGAGGGGGCATAAGGCCTGGGCAGCAATGCTGGGCTCAGTCCTGGGAGGGGCTGCACCAGCCCCAGTTCCTGGGGAGCAGACCATGGGAGCTGGGCCTGGCCCGCACCACCGGGCCTGGCTGTGGCCATGGCTGTATCATCTCGGGGTTGTGGGAAGGCCAGGGCCATGCCCATGTGATGGTGTTGGGCCCAGCCCCAGGGTGAGTTGAGGGGGCACTCCCCCACTCCCACCCCAGCTATGGGGGCACAGGGGGCCATGGGAGCTCCAGCTCTGACGGCAGGGCATGGGGCCACAGCTCCCAGCCCCTCAGCCTGTACCATGGGTGAAGTTCAGGCCACGGCTCCCAGTCCCCCTCCTGTGCTGGGGGTGATATCAAGCCATCCCAGCTCCAGCTTTGGTGGGGGGGACATGGGGGGCTGGGGCTGGGCCTGGACATATCCTGATCTCCTGGGGGTGGGGCAGGGAGGCCAAGTCTTGTCTGCAGTGCTGGGCCCAGCCCCAAACAGTGTGGGGGGCCTGTGGGAGCCAGGGCTGGGCACAGCCACTGCCTCAGCCTCCCCACCTGCAGGGGAGGCAGGGAGACTAGGTCAGGGCTGCAGCACTAGCTGAGTCACAGCCTGAACTCCATAGTGAGGGGAGGGCAGGGAGGCCAGGGCCAAGCTGTGGTTCTGGGCTCCAGCTCCAGGGTGGGGCAGAGGGAGGCTGGGCCACAGCCTGAACTCTGTGGGGCGGGGAGGCTGGGGCCGTGGCTTTTTCCCCTAGACTCAGGCAGAGCGGCTATAGGGGGTTGGGAGCCAAGGCTGGAGATCTTGTGCCCAGCCTGGGGAGAGAGCAGAGGTGGGGCAGGGCTGGTTTGCTTGCCCCACCCCCAGTGTGAGCTTGGTAGGGGGAAGAGGGCAGAGCAGGGTTTCCTGGCCTCAGCAATTAGAGAAGATTATGAAGCATCATCAGGGCTCCCTTTGTGGGGGCCGGGGGGCACTGTCCCTTCCAAAGGCAGACAGGGTTGGGACCTCTGTCCCCACCTGGCCACTGTTTTCCTGCTGTGGCTGCCCCCAGTGGTCACTGCAGTATGGCTGTTCCCTGCACTCACTGCCCCAGTGGCATCTTTGATGTATGTTGTCACTCCTTGTGTTGCTCCTCCCTTTCCATGTTCTGAGAAATCCTGGGATTTCAGGCACTCCCCCGTCCAGGCACATCCAAACCCAGACCTTGCTTTAAGTTAGGGTAAAAGGAAGCTGCATAACAAATGTTGAGGTCTTAGCTCTTACACTTTGTGAGCAAACAGCACAGACACACGGACACTCTAAATATATACAGAGATGAGAATGAACAATTTAGTTAACAGAGAAGCCAACAGCCTCCATGGGCCCCTAGGCAAAGTGCAGGGGGACCTGACTCTGCACTCCTGAAAGGGGCAGGGCCTAAGGCAGAAGGGGCGGGGCAATATGGTGGCGATTTAAAGGACCCGGGTCTTTGGCCCCTTTGAATCGCTGAGCTCCGGACAACTGCACTCATTGCCCTTCCCCCCACCCATCAGCAGGCCTGTTTGTTAACATAGAATAGTCACAAAGTACATTTCAGGGCCATGCCCACCCACAGCTGAATTCAGACCCAGCTCTTTAGCCTAAGCTAAATCAGTTTATTAATCTCACCTCCTCATTGGTGGATTACTTCAGCAAGCACATTCTTCAGTGCTTCAGCAGCAGTGGGTCATGTGCTCGATAAAGCTCTATGCCCCCAGCTGTTCCACTTCCTGTTCTCAGCTCATTAGTAGCCCTGTTTCCTGCTCCTAGATCTTGGTTCCTGCCATTGCTCTGGCTGATATGCTAGTTCTCACCCTTGTCTCCTTATTCCTAGGGCTCGACTTTTGCCCACTGCCTGGTCTTGGTATTTGGCTTCTGCCCCTTGGCACCTGGTTCCTGGCCCCTGACTCTGGCATGCTCTCCGGACTTGACAGCTTGGTTGCTGATTTGGGCACTGAGCACTAGGGTTTTCCAATCATTGGAGCTGGTTTTTATCCTGACCATTAGACAAGATTGCTCAGTTCTTCACAATACCCAAGACTGATTGAAACATGAATAGTGTTAAATCCGGGTGGAATTCCTTTATAACGGAGAGAAAAACTGGATGGAGAATGAGCAGACTCTCATGTGTGTTGGGTGACAAAACACACAGCTGGAATATCAGTGCTGAATATGGTATACTCCCAGGCTCATGGATGATAAACAATACAGAGGCTGAGATCTTTTCACAAAGTCCTTGCTGTGAAACATTTTTTCACAATGAGTGAATTGGTAGAAACTGCTCTTTGTTTGCAGATATCTGATGAAAGGAAGAAGGGCTATATTCAACAAATTGGTTGTTCCTTCTGAATGGTTCACCCGCCCTAATGAAAATGAATATCATTTCCAGTATGGAGCTCTGAGTCATCAAAATGAAAACTTAAGCTTTTGTTTTTTAGTAAGCAGAAAAAAATTATGCAAAAGTCAGTATTTGATTGGTCACAGTGTCTGAATTGGCTGTTGCCGAGGGTACATAAAAACATGTCATTTAGATGCAGAAATCTGGCCCAGCTCCTTTCCAGTAAGGTATAGCCTCAAGTATTTTGTCAAGTAACACAGTTTAACTCACTGCAGACTTGAAAGGAAATCACAGTACTGCTAACACGCTGCAGAAGCTGCAAAGTGCCATCAATCTGCAGATAACTTTGAGCTCAGGAGGGTGAATACCACTGGGCTCCTGTAGGAGTCGCCCTACCTGTAGGATAGGTGGGTGAGCAGGGTTATGAGACAGTAAGTGTAACTGAGACCATTGCATGCTGACCAGCTAGTCTCAGTATTTCCTTTTGCTCCCCGCATTTGTCTCCACCCACTGTTTCTTGTTCTATATTTAGACTGCAAACCCCTTGCAGTAAGCTTTCTGAGGCTCATGGGCATAGGAACTGTTCCCTGACAGGATATTAAAATGATTAACTAATTGACCAGTTAACCATTTTGACTCAGCTCCTGCTGCCTGACCCATCAGCTCCCTCATGGCTGGGATTACTCCAGCCCTACGCAGCTGGCTACAGTTGGCAGAGTTCACTGCCAAGGGTCAGTTAACTGTAAGCGTGCCAGTGAACCAACCAGTTAATTGTTAAATGTCCCTACTCCCTGTTAGCTTCACTTGGGGCACAAGCAACCCTAGAAGGGGAATGAAGAGGAAGAGAATGGGCAACTTTTCCACCTTATCTATGCACTAGCCAGCTGAGCTGAGTGAGTGTGCACAGTCAGCTCCTAAGAGGTATCTGTGTATCTTAAAAGTAGCAGAAGCCACTGAGTGTCTTTGCATCACTTCCATCATAAGGGTCTCCTGCAAGGCACAGTCAGCCTTGAATTTAGATTCATGTCTTTTTGAAAGGTAGCAAACTGAGGCTTGGACTGCACACCTGTGAAATCCCCTTGTGCAGGCTAAGTTATTTACACCACTCCAGAGCAGGTGGGTGTTTTGTGTGGAATTCGTTTTGGCTTTCTCCCATGTACTGGCAAATATAGCTGAACCTGCCCTTAGAAAAAGTGAAGAGCAAGAGAGAAGCTGTTCCTGGAAGAGATGTCTGAGCTGCAGTGCCACTTGTGGCTATTCCTAGGGCAATGGAGTTTACATACCACACAATGCTCAGGGATGCGCCTAATCTGAATTGGTCCTAAAATGATTTCTGAAAAAAATTAAGTAATTTATAAATTTTAAAAAAGAGCATCAAAGACACTTTGGAAGAGTGAAGAACTGTAAACAGCCATTTGAGAATGAATGCATTCCCCTCTAATTAATTCTTCCATTACAGGCTGGGCTTTTGCCAGGATACCTTTCATTGAATCATAGAACACAAGAACTGGAAGGGCCCTCGAGAGTCCAGTCCCCTGCCCTCACAGGAGGAGCAAGCACCACGTACGCCATCCCTGAGAGATATCTGTATTCTGTCTAGCTAATTTTTTGTCAAAAGCATGTGGCTCTGACAGCTTTTTTATAAGAATTAGTGCACATTTTGAAATCATTGTACTATTTACCACTTGATTTGTTTTCTTATAAAAAGTAGGAAGGGTCACCACATTGTAAATGTAAAGTCTAGGGCTCTCTTGCTCTCAAAGATAGGCATTTTCACACACCACTACTCTCAAATGTTCGAAGATCAAAAGAAAATAAGTACTGCTATTGGAACATGTTGAGCTATTAAAGAACATCTCTCAGTTATTCTTTTTCTTCCACTTTGAAGAATACTGGTTTCCTTTTCCTGCCCTCCCCCTGCCCCCCAGTTCATAGATTACAGATTTCAGGCATTTGGGTCAAATGAACCTTTCATCTGACTGAAATGTGCAGTAAAGAAAACTTGCAAATGCCTCTAATGTTTTCTTCTGGTGTTCGCGGATTTATCTGTGAAAAAGAATGTTGTGCCCTGGGGATTCTTCAGCTGCTAGTGCTCATTAATTTTACAGTAATGCCCAAACCATGCAACACACCGTTCAGGGCAAGACCTATGTCTTCCTATTTGTCCACAGAGGCTGCAGTCTAAAATAAATAAGGAGTAAGAATGCAAAGAGCTTGGATCTGAATGTCGTGTTGGCCACGTTAACCAAGGCATACCTTTAGCAGCATGGATTCCAAATGTGTTTAGCTTAGCTATCAACAAACACTAAAATGCTGCTGGTGCTTAAAAATGTGCAATGACCTACATCCATCAAAATAAATCATAGAAAACTTCAGTACACACCTGAATGTAGAAGTGAATTTGGGGAGAGAGGCTTTTGAAAAAGAACATGCTAGTGACAGTTTTGCTAGCCTAGAAATGGTCACAACATCTCCAAATTCATCAGAAATATAAGGTACAAAAAGGACACTTCACAGGCTGATTTTCCTCCCATGCTGGTATAAATCAGGTAGGCGTAAATCCATTAAGTCAGCAATATTATACTGGGATAAAAATAGTAAAACGGGAGAGAAGAATCAGTCCCTTTTCATCCTAGCATTGGGGATAACTGGCTGTGATCTTTCTTTGGACCCAGTTTTCCCCGCACTCTAATACACAATCCTCTGCTGGAGTCAAATAATTTAAATTACAATAGCCATGCCATCGCATAGCTGCTGAAAATCTGTAAGTCTATGTTTATGCACATTTCTTCAGGCGCTGGTTTGTAACTATTGATGAACAGTGAGGTGTTCAGTAAATGCGACAGGTTGAACCTCTCTAATCTGGCACCCTCGGGACCTGACCATTGCTGGAAGAGAGAATTTGCCAGATTACAGGAGGTCAATATTGTCTAGTGGCATTACCAACACTTCCACTGCTTAATGAGCTCTTAGAAGACACTTACGGGTAAATTACATCTAAATAACAGCATAGAACACTGAGAGCCAGGACTAGTGGCTGGAAACAAGCTTTATGGGACCATGGGAAACTTGCCCCCATCCATGATATGTGGTCGTCCAGCTAACTAAAATCATGCCGGATTATGGACATTGCCAGATGAGAGACTTCTGGATTAGAGAGGTTCAACCTGTAGTACTGTACAGATGTACCAAATTTTGTTTGCTATTAATTAAAGTATTTCAGATTATAGATCTGTTTCAAAAATGTTCTGCTGAAGGGACCCCGATCATATTTCCATGAATACGCCTTAGTCCTTTGTGCATCTCGATATGATTCAAAAATCTGTCTTTGTTTCCTCCTCCCTTACCAATTAAGGGTAACAGCGTCACAACTGAGTGGGAGATTCTGTTATTCACATTCCCAACGGACCAGATTCTGGCCTTTAATAAAGCCCCTTTCCCTCACTCTGGCTTAATTGTCTATATGGGGATACACCTGTATTGGCAGAGTCCTGTGGCGGTATTAACATCTTCCCCAAGGTGTAGTGTGGGATCAAGGCTGTACCCAATGGAAAAGGGATATGATTGGAGTTCTAGTTACCCCCAAGAGCTGTTGCTGCAAGGTGTAATTTGCAGCAGTCTAAAGGTCGTCAGTGTGTGGGGCAGAGCCTGGTGTTGTCCTTTGTCTCCCCACTTTTTTTTTAAAGACTTAAGATATCTGAAGGGTAGGGAGATTATGAAAGAAATTCTTCAGAGTGCCTCTGGCAGGAGGCTAAGTGCCCTCTTTGTACTCCTGATGATGGCAACAGGAGTAAAACAGGTTAGCCCATTACCAGATTGGGCTTTATGTGATTTAAAGCATCCACACAGTAAGAATTGACTTAACACCTGAGCATTGACAGGTGACAGTGCTTCACTCAGTCCAACAGGCAGATCCTATTTCTTCAAACCACTTGAAAGGCCAACTGTTCTCTTCAGGGCTTCCTCCCTATGGATACAGTGGTGGTGACCACCTCTCCTGCACTTAAAACAAACTAATACTGGTAAGGTTTCCCCAGACAATAAAAAATCAGCCTATATTTACAGCTGTTCTCACTCCTGAAATAGGGATAGGAGAGTTTCGTGTTATTTTCCACAGAAAGTTTTATCTCAAGAGTCACTTGTAATTCTTATTAACTTCCATATTAGGCATGTGCATGGATGGAAAGCAGCCATGGTCTCTGGCTTAGCACAGCAATGCTGCTGGCAGTGCTACGCTAATCAGGTTTCTAGAAACTGCAAATGGTTGCCCATTTGCAAACTCGCACGGCTAATTACCACAGCTGCACAAGAGTTCTCTGTCGGCACAGGGGGTACCAGCAATACAGAGGGCGTGTGGACTTGCCTCTGCCTGCTAAACCCCACTCTGTCGCCGGTTCAGGGAGAAGGGACTAGTGACAGAGTGGGGTTTAGCCGGCAGAGGCATGGCCATGTGGTCTCTGTGCTACCAGCTCCCCACTGTGCGAACAGCAAATCTCGTGCTAATTAGCCATGTGTGTTTGCAAATGGGAAATCATTTGTAATTTCTAGAAACCACATTAGCATAGCATTGCCTGCAGCAGCGCTGTGCTAAGTGCCTGTGTAGACGGGGCCTATAGGCAGCAAACAAAACTGCATAGCTGACACTGAGAAAAATCAGTTTAATGTCTTATATAATGGAAAAATTGTTCACCCAACCTGCACCATTATTATACTCTGCAGAAGTAAGGCCAGCTATGGATTTTGCATAATTTGGTACACTGCCCTTAATTCATCACACAGAACTTATGTTAAACCCTTTTCAAGTAATTTTAAAAACACCTCAGAGCAAGGATCTGCCTTGAATTAAGCCACTTTCCACTGATTTATATTTCTATCTAGCTTCGTATGAACGAATTTCACAGACTGGATACAAAATATACTACAAAACTATCCGAAGGAATACGGCTGTTTCTGAGAGTCAACTTCACTTTCTAGATTCTTGTATACGTTTCCATGAAACCAGTGGCCATTACAAAGAAGAGGATAGTACTGTGAACACATTAAAAACAGATGGGAGGCAATAAGTTGATTTTTTTCTATCTTTAAAAAAGGACTATTGTGAATATTGTTTTTAAATTGGAATCTGATGACAGATATTTAAGGAATGGTGTTGGACATGATAGCTGGAAGACTTAAAAGAAAACTTGCTAGTTCTGGTCACAGACTTTCTTTTATTTTTGTGCACGAGGCCAATGAAACGGCTGACCAAGATAAAGCAGAAAATTTTGTAGCAGTAATAAGGATGAAAGTCCAGTCTTGCTCCCATTGAAATTAATTAGTTCTACCATTAATCTCAACAGAAAAAGGAACATGACTTACATCTCTACAAATATGGAGATAACTGTTCAATTTTAGTGCTATTTCCTGAATAGTTTTATACCATTTTCTTGAGTATTTTGGCACACTTAGCTCTAAATAATTTGGTAAAATTTTGTCCACACTTTCCAAAAAATTGCAGCATAAATCCTTGGTATGTAGTTTATGCACTTTAAATACAGATGTCCTTAAGGCTGCTCATGTCAACGCCTTATAGCATTTCTGATCATGAAAGCACCAAATGAGTGAGGTAAGGATGCCATGGACACATCAAATCTTTAAAAAATCAGTGAATTTAAAAGCAAGGTAGCACAGTGACAAAGAAAAGAATAGCAACATTTTCTCGCATGTTGCATTGGACTCCGATCCCAATTATCTGATCTGTGGTCATTGACATAGGCACTGACAGCAAGCTTCCACCTTTCTGTGCCCCACCCCGTTCCCAGGCTTCTCACACGACAGCTGGTTCACAGCATTCTAGTTCTGAGTGGCAGGGGCAGAAGCGGGGATGGAGCATGCTGGGGAGATGAAGTGTGGAAAAGGCAGGTTGGCGGTGGAGGATGAGCAGGAAGAAGAAGGGAAGGTGCGGAATCTGAGTGAAGGGGTGGAATAGGGCTGGGGTCTGAAGGAGCGTGTGGGCAGTGGGGGTGAGCAGCACCCTGTAAGAAGAGAAGTCAGTGCTTACAGAGGGCAGACATCCATTCTTATCCTACTAGATCTGTCTGCGTCACTGAAAGCTGCTGTCCCACCTGAGAAAAGGAAAGTCTACTGTGTAGTGAGAAACATGCAAAGAGTAGTGATGGGAAGCCCCTCACCTGTGGAGTCCCACAAGTATCAACTCTCTCTCAGATCTTATCCAATATCTACATATAGCTATGCTACTAACTCAAGTCAAACCAATATACATGGCCTACCACTACCACCAAGATAGTTCAGTTCCTGGTTGAGATCAATGCATGGGAGAAGCACAGCTGGAGAGGTGATGCAGGTGTCCAGAGAAAAGCATTTTGAAGAATTGCAGCTATGAAACAGTAAACTTTGTTTGACACATCCACAGTTCATCAGCTGAATCTGTATCCTAGGAGTGCTTCTGGATTTCTTGCTAAATTATCACATAAATCATCACCCACAAGTAACACCTGCTGGCATCTCCTCTTGATCAGGAAACTGTGCCACATCCTAAAAGACAATGATCTGGTTTCTTAGTTATATACCCTTTGCCACCTTCTGTCTGGGTGACAGAAATGCAATATATGATGGTATTAAACACTCTGCCATTAGAAGGCTTAAGGCAGAACACTACTTTGCATTTCCATACCAATATGGGCTACCATGAGCACATCAAAGCTGCTCTTTTTTCTCTGCAGAGAAGTTCAAAGTCTTAGTCCATATCCGGAAGATGCTCAATTATCTAGGGCCAGTATACCTACAAGATAAGTTAAAACTCCTGGATAAAGGCCTTGGGTTGACAATCCTGCTCCTCAAGCACATGGAAATTTCTGCCATATGGGTAAAAGGCTTGTTAGTGTGGGAGACAAAGCTTTCTCTGAGGCCTGTCCCTGTCTTTGGAAAGAACTCCCACAGGAATTAAGGACCATCACAAATTTCATCACCTTCCACACCTAAAGCATCCTTCCCTGATCTTGCTTTTCCCAATATAAATACCTACCAGTGTGTAGATAATGAAATAAACTACACTGCACACACAATTCTTTCCTGGAAAAAAGAATGAGAGAGAGAACAAATCTTGTGCACTGATATTAGTCACAGTGCCTAATGCATTACTGAAAGGTACTGAGATAGCACAGTGCGGGTGATATAATCTCCTGTATAAAAGAGAACGGATTTATACTGATACACATCAGAATTAACTCTATTGGATTTCATTAACGATATTCTTCATTCCCAGTGGTGTGACTGGGATGAGAATCTGTCCCATCTTCTCTTTGAAAGGCCCTCAGGAAAATACCTAAAAGATGGATGCAATCATCCCTTTATCCCTGGGTAATTCAAAAGAACGTGAAGGACTCCTGAATGTGATCTGCTGTGAGTCTCAATCTATAACGTCTCATAATGACTCTGTGAATACATGAGACTAGTGGGCAAGGTAGTATCTTTTATTGGACTAACAACCATTGGTGAAAGAGACACATTTTTAAGCTCCAAAAAGCTCTCCTTCAGGTCAGGGAAAGGAAAAAGCTTGAAGCCTTGCTTCATACAGCAACAGAAATAGGTCCAGTAAAAGGTATTACCTTGCCTTCTCTTATCTTGGGACCACATAGATACAACACCCCAAACCACCATGAATTGCAGTAAGCAAAAGCGAATGCATAAATTGGATGGGTACTCTGGAATCTAATGAAACTGAAAGGAATTTATATACAGCATAAATATACACTAATGGAAAGCTGTAAAATCAAAATACATAGTAGTAAATGGCAGAACACGTTAATGCACTTGTTTTTATCTCTAGACCCTTGGATGCAAAGCATGGCTGTGCCTAAAAGTGGGAAATGAATTTGGTGGTCTCATTGAGCTACTCCCTAGCAAACATCGATCCACATCCCAAAACCACATCATGGACCAGCAATATTGGTAGTGTTTGCTGGGAGTGACCCAGAACTGAGAGTACTAAAGAAGCATATTGACAGAGCTGGGTTTGTCAGCTTGGATGATACTAACATGCACTCCAGCCTTCAAACTCAAAAGTGCCAAATTCACATAAAATACATTTTAAATGCCGTACTTGACCAGAGTCTTAAAATCCGTATCAGTTTTGGAAGCCAGGTTTGCTTGAGATGAAAAAAGAAACTGTAGATTTGCAAACAGATGCTTTATTCTTGTTACATAAATGATTAGTGCTTGAATCTTATGAATAGTATGCAATGGTATACAGTGAAACCCACGCAGATTATTTAGATTTGATTGAACACACTATAGCAAATACCACCACTAGAAAATAAAACATCCGCTTAGATGTCTCTTTCCCAACATTGAGCTAGAATAGGAAGGACGTTGTCTACAGGATAGATTGACCTCTTTTGTTCTGAGACAGTCCCGCAGGAAAAATTCTGTGAGATTTTACACTAATACCTCATTTTAACGGACCACATTGATTTTGGTCCCAAAATTATTTAGGGCTCATCATCACTTACAGGCTAAATTAGTGCAACTGTGACTGATGCAGTGACATCAGTTTAGTGGGTCTTGCAAAGATACAATAAGTCAATAGAAGAGCACTCTCCTACCAACTTCAGTACTTCAGCTTAAAAGAGGCAGAAGCCATGTCAACAGAAGAGCATCTCCTGTCTACATAGCATAGCGTAGTCCAGCTAAGCTAAGACCAGCTAAACTATTTGGACTTAAATGACGTAACCTAGCTAGCATAATATAGATAGGTCTGAGCTCCACACAATTTAGTGTCACTTTCCTCTTAATGTTGAAAATTCTTACCCTTATGAGAAAGAACCACAGATGAGAGATTCTAATAAGAGTTATTTAGGCTAAAGTGATGAATCCTACTACATTTTAAGTTTTCTACATGAACACTTTCTTTGTGTGTCTCATTTGGGCACATATCCACATTTGGGTCCTGGCAAGTGGAGAAGTTTGCTGATACCCTGTACAATCTCTTTTAACTCAGCTGACCTTCACAGGCTGTCAATTATTTGGTGCTTAATCTGCTGGATATGGTTAAAGAATCCTGTTATATGTCTTAGCGATGCAATTCTTAGGATGCAGAAGCTAACGCAGGTATTTGCTATTAGCAAATGCTAACTATCTATCTTAAGGTCTTATAATGACATCCATCACCACAGTATTTTTGATTAAGATCCTTCAAGGTATTTAGTAAGTCCCTTTGATTTCAGTGGGAGTTAAGTGTCTAAATATCTTTGAGGTGCTGAGTTGTATTGGCTTCCCTGTAAATCAACAGACAAGTCCCTAGTGGATTAATTCTCCAATTTCAAAGTAAAATTTCTCCTTGGTTGTTTTTTTTTTTTTGGAGGGGGCAGGTGCGGGGTGGGGGGACGAGCAGGGGGCTGGTTAGGTGGAAGTGAAATATTTCTACATTTTTACCCTTAAGAATATGAACTTTTATTTAGTTAACCTTTCCATCACATTATTTATATACTAAATATTCATCTTATTCATGTAAGCAGTCAAACTGACTTCAGTGGAGCTTTTTGCATAATAAGGCAGAAAGAATTGGGTCTTACATTTGTAGTTTTGTTTGTTTTCTTAGTTTGGGATGGGGACAGTGTTCCCTGTAAGCTGAGCACTTGGGCAGCTGCCCAGGAGAGATTCAGATGATGCTTAGCTTATTAGCAAAGCACTCACAGCCACCCACAGCTAGTAGGATGTGTTTCTACTGGTGGTGCACATCTCAACATGCCTCTGTGCACATAAAATTTATTCTACCCATTGAAAAAATAGAGAGAACATTGACTAGGGGGATGCTACTGTAGCCAAATATAGGAATTTAAGATCACAAGAATCACTCTACTTGAACAGATCAGAGATCCTTCTAGCCCAATAGCCTGTCTGAACAATTGGTGCTGCTTCAGAAAGCACTAAACCTTAAAAATGCACTAATTGACAGAAGGATGGATTTCTTCCCAAACCCAGCTGGTGATCAACTTATGCCCTGCAGCTTACACGTTCTTGACATCATTCTGTATGCAAAGCACATCCAGGGTTTTTCTGCAAATGTATACAACATTCTATATGGAAAAGTATCCTGATCATAATGTAGCATTTCTACTGAAGAAAATAACTGCTGGCGTCATTCACACATCATTTGTGAGCATGGAATTTTGTTACATATGAATAGAAAAACCTTGAAAGGTATGGAAAAGTAAAAAGAAAAAAAGGAAAAAAGGAAACCTACAAATTATTGAGTATTTTATTTTTTAAAACCCCACAAATTGCTTGCAGTGGTCTTCCTCCTACTCGATTAAGCCTTTAACATCACACACTCAATACTGTTTGAATACTGCAAGCTTTGCACTGATTCAGCCCATTAAACAAACTGTTAGAAATCAGATTCCATTTTTCCAAAGAAGCTGCATCTATTTTTGCTACAGCTGTGGCAGTGCTCATCTCCTTATTTACATAACATGATTCATCACTCATTTAATTCAAAAAGTGTTTTCTGAATGCCTGTGCAAATAGATTTGTGCCAGATTTTAAAAAGACAGAGCCTTGTCTGTGTCCTTTACACTTAGATTTCTTAAGGCACAGCAAATGTGCATATTAAACTGTTCAGTAAAGCAGTCTTTCCCCTTAATTAATCTTCTCAAATACTAATCTAATTTAAACTATCTATCCATCTAGCTGACTTTTTCTAATATGCCATCACCTCAATGCATTAAATAGAATATTGGAGCATACTTATAAAGCCTTGGTAAAGAATTTCATTTCTCCATTAAACAGGAAAGAGGATCATATGCGATACAGTGCCTTGTATTCCACTATTTTGAGGGGACTGGGTGGGTTATTTTTATCAGATATATCTACCAACATTATTCTGTTAATTCAAGATTAACAGAATTAAATCACAGCAATGACTCTTAAGGAGGTTTGTTTGTGTGTAAGTATTTAGTTTATTAAACTTTCATAGTAACAAAGAGGAAGCCATCCTAGTCTATACACTAACAAAACAAAAAGCAGTCAAGTAGCACTTTACAGACTAGCAAAATGGTTTATTAGGTGAGCTTTCGTGGGACAGACCCACTTCTTCAGACCAAACTTTCACGAAATGGAATTTTCTGCCATTTTTCATGAAGCCGGTACATGCCTCAGTTTCCCCTATGTGGTACAGAGTTCCTGAACAGGTAGAAAGGGTTGTTTGCTCTCTGCAGAGGTTGAGAGATGGAGGTGTGAATGAGTCCTAGCTGTCTGGACCTTATGTCCCATATAAATGGAACATCTGAGAAGACAGCAAATCCAGTCACTGTGACTTTGAGACCTAACAACCAACACCCATAGATGGCTCATGTCTTGGTAAGAAGCCAAGTAATGTTTGCACTTCTGGGGACCAAAAGACGAAGTGGTGCCAATAGGGTTGTCAGGGTTGTCTGGTGGTGCAGTCAAGGGAAAAAGGAAGGGCGGAGGGGCACGGATTTGGATTCTGTGCTGACCAGGACATATTATACCTTAACTTTCTTTTCTCTTTGCTAGCTAAGGACATCCTATGCTGAGTACCAATCAACTAATAAACTCTTCTGTTTTACAGTGTTGGCTGTCAGTGCAATGCTGACAGAGGAGGTACACTGCTCCCTAAAATAGTACAAAATTACCTCAGGGGTTTTTGTCTCAGCTGGACTGGCTGAACAGAGCTCATGGTATGAGGCCAGGCATTGTGAAGAACCCGTCTGAAGGACCATATGGCTTATCTTGGAGGAAGAATGAGATGTCTAGAGGATCTGGCACACCAAAGAGGTAACTAACAGACTGCTCCAAAGCTCTGACTCTGTGGATCTGTGACAAACTTTTCCTTAATTAAAATGTGGTGCTGAAAATGTAAGAAATATGAGAGTGAATTTTGTTCCATTTGTTATATCAGGAGCTAGTTATGTTACACGTCTGAACTTCCAAATTCAAGATGTACGGATATGTCCTATCAGTCGTCAGGTTATGCTTTTAAAAATGGCTTTCTTTCTGCATCAAAGCAAGAGAGGTTGTTCATTACACTGCTGTCTCAGAGGAAGACTCTTACCCCTACTGTTCAGCCGCATTAACTTGTAATAATTCTGAAAACCCTTAGGTGGAAGCACACAACTGACCACAAGAGGGCTCTTGAAATTTAGAAATATTATACATTGTACCTATCTGCTTACATCTGATAGTACAAATGGAAAGAGAGAAATCATGAGATTAAAATAAACAACCTTAATCGAGGGAGCTGGAACAATTTGTGTAGTGGAGGTGCTGAGTGTCATTGAACCAAACTGTAAATCCTGCTGATGCTAAAAGCACTTCCAGTTACTGGGTAGCATTGCTGCATCCCCATCACCCATAGTTCTAGGGCCTGTATATCCTTATTAGCATGTTAAAACACAATACCTTTTGACACAATGGGTTTGGTATTCGGGTTCTTCTGATTCCTAAATGCATTTGCTATAACCATGAAAAATCCAGACACTTAACGTTCTTCACTGAAAAATTTTACACACACACTCCCCTCTGAAAAATTACTCGTTAGATAATCAAATTATTGATCGTTTAAAAAGAATCCAATATTTTTGAAATAAAATGTTCATTTTATATAAGAGATTGTTAATAGCTTTGACAGCAATGATTACACCTCAGAAAACAGATTTAGAGCTTTTATATTTCTGCTTAAGTCTGATGTATGGCCGCAATCAAATAATCTGGCTTTAATTCGTGCAATGAACCTAACCACAGGGGTCACCCTGATTTTAAACAAAGAAATATCACTGCATTAAAGCCCTATTGCTAGCACTTAGCCACAGCCACCGCCAGGTGGCAAACATTTCTAAACTATCACTAAGGATTGCAGAATCTCTGAGGGTTTAGGACCTGTGGCTCAGTCTGCTGCTGTCGTGCAGTGAAGCAAATACTGCCTATTAGATTCAGCTGTTTAGAAAAGCACACAGCACTGTTGCTTCTGTTTTGCTCTCACACATGCATTTACATGTGTGCACAGATTCTATAGAAGAAAAGGGGTGACCACAAAATAAATGGAAAGGAAAATTAATCACATTCTTTCTACTCGTGTGAGATGAAATACTATAGCTTTCATACAATACAATCCTCCACTGTGAGGCTCAGAACAAGGCTGGAAAAGTGGAGCAGCTCTGTCACAGATCCTCATCTCCATGACAACATCTCAAGTTGCACAGAGGCAGAATTAAAGGAGCAATGCATTTTTACAGAAATGAAATCTACTGGCCTGGATGGGACCTAGTTTTTTTAGAATCCAAAACATAACTGCATTGTAATCTTCAATATTTTGCCAGGAGATGATTTGAAAGCCTTGCGTGGTCTGGGAGCATCATCCTTCCTAAAATGTATCTCATATAAATATTTATGGTATTTAGGACGCTTCTGTACAATCCAGTCACCTGTGACAGCCCTTATGCCAATAAGTCTTCTGAAACAACAAGAAGCCCTGTAGCACCTTTTAGACAAACAGATATTTTAGAGCATAAGCTTTCATAGGCAAAGACCCACTTCATCAGATGCATGAGTAGGGGTGTTTCAGAGGAGGATTTAGAGAGTCTCACTAAACGGGAGGGCCAGAGCTCACAAGGTCTTTTCAGTCAGGATGGATGTGGCCCATTATTAGCAGTTAACGTGGAGTTGTGAACATCAAGAGAGGAGAAATCAAGTCAGTTCAGTCAGGGGGGATGTAGCTCATTGTCAGTTGCTAATGTGGACGTGTGAACATCAAGGCTGGGTCTACACATGCTCCTTCCTTTCGAAAGGGGCATGTTAATGAGCAGGTTTGAAATATGCTAATGAGGCATCACAATGAATATGCAGCACCTCATTAGCATAATGGCAGCCACAGCGATTCAAAAGTGCGGCTTTTTGAATTGTGCACTGCCCGTGGAGACGGGACCTTCTGAAAGGACACCCCCCCAGTTTTCGAAAGCCTTTCTTCCCATCACCAGATAGGAAGAAGGGCGTTCGAAAACTGGGGGGGTCCTTTTGGAAGGTCTCATCTCCACGGGCGGCACGCGATTCGAAAAGATGCACTTTCGAATCGCCGCGGCCACCATTATTCTAATGAGGTGCTGCATATTCATTGCAGTGCCTCATTAGCATATTTTGAACCTGCTCATTAACATGCCCCTTTCGAAAGGAAGCGGCACGTGTAGACCCAGCCCAAGAGAAGAGAAACTGTTTTAGTAATGGGCCAACCACTCCCAGTCTCTGGTCAATCCTTGGTTGATAGAGTCAAATTTGCCAATGAATTGCAGCTCAGAAATTTCTCTTTGCATTTTATTTTTGAAATGTTTTTTGTTGTAGGACTGCTGCTTTTAAATCTGTTACTGCGTGTCCAGGGAGACTGAAGTGTTCTCCTTCAGGTTTTTGTATGTCACCATTCCTAATGTCTGATTTATGTCCATTTATTCTTTTACATAGAGACCGTCCAGTTTGGCCAATGTAAATTGCAGTGGGTCATTGCTGGCACATGATGGCATATATTATATTAGTAGATGTGCTGGTGAAAGAGCCCCTGATGGTGTGGTTGATGTGGTTAGGTCCTGTGACGATATCGCTGGTGTAGCTATGTGAGCAGAGTTGGCAGCGAGATTTGTTGCAGGGATTTATTCCTGGTTTATAGTTACTGTGTTGTGCTCTATAGTTGCTAGTGAGAATTTGTTTAAGGCTGGCAGGCTGTCTGTAGGCCATGACAGGCCTGCCTCCCAAGGTCTGTGAGAAGTATCAGAGGGGTAGCTGTGTTAGTCTGGATCTGTAAAAGCAACGAGGGGTCCTGTGGCACCTTACAGACTAACAGAAATGTATGAGCATAAGCTTTCGTAAGCAAAGACCTGTGAGGTCTATGAGAGTGAAGGATCGCTGTCCAGGATGAGTTGCAGATCACTGATGATGCATTGGAGAGGCTTTAGCTGGGGGCTGTATGTGATGGCCAGTGGTGTCCTCTTGTTTTCCTTGTGGAGCCTGTCTTGTAGCAGGTGGCTTCTTGGTACACGTCTGGCTCTGTCAATCTGTTTCTTCACTTCCTTAGATGGGTGTATTGTAGTTTCAGGAAAGCTTGTTAAAGGTCTTGTATATGCTTGTCTCTATCTGAGGGATGGGAGCAAAATTGGTTCTTCCTTAGTGTCTGGCTGTATGCAATGGATTGTGTAGTGTGCCCTGGATGGAAGCTGGAGGCATGTAGATAAGCATAGAGGTTTGTGGGTTTTCGGTATAGGATGGCATTTATGTGACCATCTCTTATCTGCACAGTAGCATCCAGGAAGTGGATCTCTTGTGTGGACTGGTACAGGCAAAGGTTGATGGTGGGCTGGAAACTGTTGAAATCACGATGGAACTATTCAAGAGCTTCTTTCCCATGGGTCCAGATGATGAAGGTGTCATCAATGTAGTGCAAGTAGAAGAGGAGCACTAGTGGACGAGAGCTGAGGAAGTGTTGTTGCAGGTCAACCATGAAAATGTTGGGGCCATGCAGGTGCCCATAGCAGTGCCACTGATTTGAAGGTATAAATTGTCCTCAAATTTGAAATAGCTGTGGGTGAGGACAAAGTCAGATTTCAAATTTGAGGACAATTTATACCTTCAAATCAGTGGTACTGCTATGGGCACCACATGGCCCTGCAGCATGCCAACATTTTTATGGCTCACCTGGAACAACACTTCCTCAGCTCTCATCTCCTAGCGCCCCTCCTCTACTTGTGCTACATTGACGACATCTTCATCTGGACCCATAGGAAAGAGGCTCTTGAAGAGTTCCACTGTGATCTCAAGTTTCCACCCCACCACGAACCTCAATCTGGACCAGTCCACACAAGAGAGACACTCCCTGGACACTACTGTGCAAATAAGTGATGTTCACATAAATAACACCCTATACTGAAAACCCACAGACCGCTATGCTTATCTACACGCCTCCAGCTTCCATCCAGGGCACACTACATGATCCATTATATACAGCCAGGCACTAAGGAGCCACAGGACTTCTTGTTGTTTTTGAAGATGGAGACTAACTCGGCTATCTCTCTAATACTTAGTCTTCTGACAGGCCACAAACTAACAGCCCTGTTTTCCTACTGAGGGATTTCCATCTATTTCCTATGGAGAGAATATGGTCCAGGAGTTAGAGCAGCAGACTAGCAGTCAGGACAATGTTTTGTTCCTGATCCTGTACTCATTCATTTTAAGGTAAGTTACTGTGTATTTCTGTTAGTTTTACATATATAAATAAATAAAACTGGTAAAACTGCAGCAGTCATTCCAATTCTAATATCAGTGAAAGGAATTCAACAGAAATGAGAAAAAGCATTAGAGGCTGCACAAGTTTGCAGATGTTGATATAAACAGCAGAATAAAAAGTGTCCTTGAAACAGATGGAAAAGTTTTAAGATGATACAAAATTATTTAACATAGTCAAGTCCAAAGCAGACTGCAAAAAGTTCCAAAGAGGTCTCACAAAACTTAGTGACTGGGCAATACGTTGACAGATGAATTTCAATGTTGATAAATGCAAAAGAATGCCTGTTGGAAGACATAATCCTAACTATACATATAAAAATGATGATTCCATAAAGTTAGCTGTTACTGCTCAAGAAGCAATCTTGGAGTCATCTCTGAAAACATCTGCTCAGTATCAGCAGCAGTCCAAAAAGCCAAGAGAATATTAGGAATCATTAGGAAAGTGATAGATACTAACACAAGAAATCATACTATCATAGTGTTAATCCTGGGTACACCAACACCTGAAGTTCTCTGTGCAGCTCCTGTCACTCCAGGCCCATATGCCAGGGAGCAGAGGATGCGAGGGGTGCATTCGTACACCCCACCCCCCCAAGGACTGTGTGCAGAGCCAACCCGAGGGATGGGCTGGGGCAATCGCTCCACACCATAGACCCCACCCCTTCCCTGCTCTGACTCCATGCTGACCCCTAGCCCCTTTCCCTACCAGCCTGGCCAGTGATTATCTGGGGCAGAGGATAGATGGTGGATGGCTGTGGCAGTCACAGGAGATTGTCTTACCCTGGCTGCAGAATATAAAAGAACAAAAGGAAGTTCTTCTTTTCCCAACACAAAGTAAACCTGTGGAACTCCTTGACAGTGGATGTTGTGGATGTGCAAAACTATAATTGGGTTTAAAAAAATTGGACAAATTCACAGAAGATAGGTCTATCAATGATTGTTAGCTAAGATGGTTAGGGATACACCCCATGCTCTGGGTCTCCCCAGTCCTTTGACTGCCAGAAGCTGGACTGGATGGCAGGAGAGCTCTTGCTAATTGCCATGTTCCGTTCCTCTGACTCACGTGGTACTAGGCTGGCCACTGTCAGAAGACAGGATAATGGGCAGACAGAACGTAAAAATGGCCATATGTACAATTTTCTATTCACCAGGGGTCTCTAATCCTGCAGACAGGTGTATGCTTTAAATAGTTGCAGGATCAGGACCCTGCATTACAAACATCACAAATTTGATACAGTTAATATGAGAGCAAAATACAGAATACACCAAGAGCTGAGATATACAGGTCCTAGTCTTGTTGTCACAGAAATATAGAGTAAAAGTCCCATCAACTTTAATGGGAATTTCATACACTGCCCATATGCATGGGTTATTTTCTAGAAGGAAAATCCATGATTTTATTATATAGAGGCATTGCTGGTCTTGAAATCTCTCTCCTTCTGTGAAACATAGACAGCCTGGTGGTGTGCAGTCAGAGGGGAGTAAGGAGCAGAGGGGGAAGGGTGATTGGCTCATATGTCAGTGCACCTTAATTCAGCAGCACACCTGGTAAAGTGCTTTGCCGGACTGAGCATGCTACTAGTGGTCTCTCTCCTCTACCCTTTTTTAGTTGAAATTGCTCTTAAAAATACACCTGCCCACGTGCCAGCTGACTCCAGTATCTTCCTTTGTCTCTCGTTCTCTCCCTGGTAAATCAGCATCAGGACATTGGGGTGAGCTTGTGAGAGAACGACTGAGAAGTTAAAACATCTGAAAAAGCTACTTAATTGAATATGGTTTAATTTGTGGAAGCAATGTAATTGTGGGCCTGATTCTGCTCTCATAAGCCGTGTCTACACGTGCACGCTACTTCGAAGTAGCGGCACTAACTTCGAAATAGCGCCCGTCACGGCTATACGCGTCGGGCGCGTGTTCCCCACCACCTGGGGAACATTGAGGATGCCCACGTCCAGGTGGGCAAGGAAGCAGAGCCACTGCCCCTTCAAGTGGCCGAAGGTGCTCTCAACCACTGGGCAGGCATGGTTGAGCTGGCTGTTGAAGTGCTCTGGGCTAGGGGTGAGGTAGCCAGTACAGGGCCGCATGATCCAGGGCTGGAGCAGGTATGCCACATTGACCACCAGGCAGATGGGCATGGTGGTGTCCCCCAGCGGGATCTCCTTCTGGGGCATGTGGGTCTCCTCCTCCAGCTGGTAGCACAGGCCTGCGTTGTGGAAGACACATGCATCATGGGTGCAGCCAGGCCAGTCCACATATATGTCCTGGAACCAGCCCCAGCTGTCCACCATGGCCTATGGGACCACGGCATGGTAGCCCTTCTGGTTTATGAATTGTCCTCCACTGTGCTCTGGGGCATGGATGGGTATGTGGGTCCCATCGAGGGCCCCGAAGCAGTTTGGGAACCCCAGTGCACAAAGCCTGCGATGGCTGCATCCAGGTCCCCAGTGCAAACAACCCTCTGGACGAGCATGGTGTTTAGTGCACGGACCACCTGTGGGGAGAGGACATAGGCACCTGTGAAGGTGTGCAAGGCATGCCCGGCCCCCTGGACCCACCCCAGCCTCACCTCCCTGGCCCCCCCATCCCCCAGTGGGTGCATGTCTGGGCCTCCTTACCTCCACCAGGACCGCTTCAACTGTGGCCTTGCCCACATTGAATTGGTGTTCAATGGAGTGGTAGCAGTCTGGAGTGGCACGCCGCACCCGGGTGTCCTGGTGCCTAAGGGTGGGGGTCAGCCACTGGCAGAGCTCCAAGAAGGTCTGTCGCCGCATCCGGAAATTCCGGAGCCACTGGTTGTCATCCCACTCCCTCATGACCAGTTACTCCCACCTCTCTGAGCTGGTGGGGTAGCGGAGCACATGGCGGACAGGGGGACCAGGAGGGACTGATGGTCTGGGTGTCCCCTTCTACCATGGTGGGGCTCCCCTGCCAGAAGCTGCTGGGCTGCCACTGGTGCTATGGCTAGCAGGACTCATGCTCTGCTGCTGGCAACCAGCAGGGTGTTGAGCTGCTGCTGCTTCATCGCTGTCCCTGTGGGCACTGAGTCTGTGGGGCTTGTGGTAACTCCACAGGGCCTTGTGCTGTGCAGGCCAAGGGTGTTGGGGAGGGGACCTTTACAAAACCTGGAAGGGCTTGGCTAACTGCAACCCCGTCCACAGCCTTTCCTGGCCCTTTCTTTTGAAAGAGGTCGCTGGTAGATGTAGACGCTCTCTTTGCATGTCCGGGGTGGTCCCTTTCAATGTGCTGGGCGGACCTTTCAGTGGCGCTTGTCGACAGCACCAGTCCCAGACTGTGTGCAGATGATACATGTCGAAAGAGCATCTTTTGATCACTCTCTTTCTAAAGATGCTCTTTCGAAGTAGCGCTCTAGTGTAGACACAGCTCTAAGGGAGTAAGCTGGCATCTCTTCCTATTTTTAATGCAATATGAATAACTGGCTCACGAAGCATCACAGTTTCCAGGGCAATGTAGCTGATTTGCTGTGTACCACTGTAGTAATTAGGTCCTAAAGACAGCATGATCAGCTCATGGAAGATCACTCTAGCATATGGGTCATCTTCAGATGGTGCAGAGTGAAACTAGGAACCATTTCCTGCCTCTATGAGTTCAATAAAGGAAAGTGAACATAACTTATGGACAGAAACATAACTATGATGCCACATTAATCATCAGCTTTGAGCCACTGCCCCCCTGTGTAAAATTACAGTAACCTCCATGATGCTCTAACACAGCACCACGAGATAGATATGGCAGATGTCTGTTAGTCTGTAAGGTGCCACAGGACTTCTTGTTCTTGAACATACAGACTGACACAGCTAACTCTCTGATACGTAACACAGCACAGGATAATTAACCCTGAACAGAAATGCCCCAGGATTAGGGAAGAGCAAATCTGAGTTGTAAACAACCTTTCCACATCCACCCCAGCTGTAACTTTGTGCAGAGCAAGCATGAGGCCCTAAATTCCACTCAATTACTCTTGTACAAACTGACAGAAGGAAACTACGGCTATACAGGTGTCAACATAATTTAAAGATAATGATTTTTCACAGGTGTAAATGAGGGCCTAATTTAGTTTGCACAAGTTTATACGGTGGTGGTGGTGATTCATGAGAGGAAAGAACTCTGATTCTCCAAACTAAGGCTGATTTTGCAGGTTTGGAACTGAGGGAAATAATATTTTTACAAGTAAACTGAACATATGTTACACAGAAGTCATTGAGGCAATATAGAGATAGCGTCCCTTGATACTACTTTTACAGAATCAACTTTTGGAGTAGGGCAATACTGAGTGATTTTGATCTAATCTGTAGAATTGTTTTACACAGGTGGTTGAGCGCATCATGGGATTTTCTTTCATCTGTTTGCTTATTTGTTTTTTGTTTTTCCTTACCCTGAACGATCAGGCCTAGGTTTTGCTAAAGGCAGAATACTGAATTTGATGCACTGCTCGTTCAATCAAGTGTAGAAAAATCTGGTTTTTGTTTCTCCTTGTCATTCTTCCTTCTAAAGACAGAAGAATAATTGACAACAAATAATTTACTCAACAAATTTCACTGCTTTGCAATTTAGAAATTCATTCATGTGTCCAGATACTGTGGTGATGTGGGAACTTAGATAATTACTCCCAACACCTTTTGTGCCAGTCTTGTACCCATTCTATTTATTGTATTATTTACAGGCCTATGAGATGTGGAAGAAGTAGGGTTCCCTTTGACCATGACATAAGGATGAATTTGTACTGCTGTTTATGGTAGCAGTATCTCTGAAATCACAACACGGTCAAGAGTAGGAATGTCAGCATGAATGAACCAGAACCGTTAGCAGCCAGTGACTCAAGCCTCTGTCCTACAGATGTTAATACCACCTGTCACTGTAAAATGCATGCCAGGAGTATACAGCAAAAGTCTCATTAGAGTACTTGCTCTTTACAGGTATTTCCTATAACTGCTACTGAGGCTTTGTTTAAAGTTCAGGTTCAGTTCAGTCAGATTCCTGTAAGTGGAGATGGCTTACTTAGATTTGAGGCCATCACTAACAGCTTTCAAGAGCTGCAAGAGAAAATGAAAAGAAGTCATTTTTTAGGGAGGTTCTACGTGCCCAGACACCACAGAGACAGGGACAGCTGAGAAACCCACATAGCTAGGATGCTAGATTTGTTTTGTTTTTTAGGAGACCTATCTCAGATTGTTTTTTAGCTTTTCTTGTATCATTGATTTCTATGGGTCTGTTTATTAATGTGACCTAGTTTGCCCTAGGAAAACAGAATCCTTAATTCAACTACTGTGTATTTCTAGTAGTGCTAGTAATAGTTAAACCTGGATTAATAGAACAAAACAGCAGAAATGTAGCACTTTAAAGACTAACAAAATGATTTATTTGGTGATGAGCTTTTGTGGAACAGACCCACTTCTTCAGCTCAATTTCATTTCCAATACAGACTGACATTTATACAAAGGACCAAAAAAAAAAAAAAAGAAAAAAAGTGCAATAAAAACTGACAAATCACCTACACCACAGTAATACTAATCCTGGAACTTTTCCTTGCAACAAATCCCACTACCAACTTTGTCCACATATTTATTCTGGGGATACCATCACTGGACCGGACAATGTTAATTACAAGATCAAATGCACATTCTTGTGCACTTCCAGCAAAATTATATATGCTATTATGTGCCAACAATGTATGTATGTTGGACAGACTGGGCAAAACCTTGGCCAAAGAATAAATGGACACAGAGCAGACATCAAGAAACTCAATACACAACAGCCAGTCAGTGAACACTGCAATGGAGTGGGCTATTCTGTTAACGACCTGAGAATTTCTGTTCTGGGCTGGGGGGCGGGGGAGGAATTAACAACTGATTAGAGGGAGAGATTTGTTAGTTAGAGTGCATATTCAAATTCGACACATTAACATGTGGTATGAACAAAGACATCGATTACCTCACACTTTACAAGGACTGCTTCACCTTCCTTTGATGCTTGCAATTATCTCAGACAGGACAATTAACATCCCCCCACCCCTCACCCCTTTCCTTCAATCCTATTTGATTTGCCAGATTTTATTGCAATTTTATTTCGTCCTCTGCACTTACAAATGTCAGTCTGTACTGGAAATGAAATTGAGCTGAAGAAGTGGGTCTGTCCCACAAAAGCTCATCACCAAATAAATCAGTTTGTTAATCTTTAAAGTGCTACATTTCTGCTGCTTTGTTCTGTTGGAGTACAGACTAACATGCCTACCTCTCTGTTACTGTATTAATAGGACTATGTTTGAAGAGCAATTACCATCATAGATGAAGACTGTACATAAATAGCAGAGTTAATACTAGAGATAGGTGAATATTGGGGGTGGAGAGAGAGGAGCAGAAGGAGGGGTAGCCCTAAGCAGAGCATCTGCGTCTACACATGCACGCTACTTCGAAGTAGCGGCACCAACTTCGAAATAGCGCCCGTCGCGTCTACACGCGTCGGGCGCTATTTCGAAGTTAACTTCGACGTTAGGCGGTGAGACGTCGAAGTCGCTAACCTCATGAGGAGATAGGAATAGCGCCCTACTTCGACATTCAACGTCGAAGTAGGGACCGTGTAGACGATCCGCGTCCCGCAACGTCGAAATTGCTGGGTCCTCCATGGTGGCCATCAGCTGGGGGGTTGAGAGATGCTCTCTCTCCAGCCCCTGCGGGGCTCTATGGTCACCGTGGGCAGCAGCCCTTAGCCCAGGGCTTCTGGCTGCTTCTGCGGCAGCTGGGGATCTATGCTGCAGGCACAGAGTCTGCAACCAGTTGTCAGCTCTGTGTATCTTGTGTTGTTTAGTGCAACTGTGTCTGGGAGGGGCCCTTTAAGGGAGCGGCTGGCTGTTGAGTCCGCCCTGTGACCCTGTCTGCAGCTGTGCCTGGCATCCCTATTTCGATGTGTGCTACTTTGACGTGTAGACGTTCCCTTGCTGCGCCTATTTCAATGTTGGGCTGAGCAACGTCGAAGTTGAACATCGACGTTGCCGGCCCTGGAGGACGTGTAGACGTTATTCATCGAAATAGACTATTTCGATGTCGCAACATCGAAATAAGCTATTTCGATGTTGGCTGCACGTGTAGACGTAGCCCATAGGTGCTTGTATCTCCATATTGCTAGTCTGTGCTCCAAGGTGAAGATAAAGGTATAAAATGCCTGAGTCTTGCATATGCTACGACCTACATCTTTTCTATGTTTATTGGAACAACACCAGTGGAGAATTGCTTACCAGTCCTACAGTTTCCTGAGTAGACAGAACATAAATGAGAAAAGAAGTGGGAAATACAATTTCTGATATAAATGGACAATATTTCTAATAGGGAAAAATCATTTGGGCTACACTACAGCGATCCTCCAAAAGAGTTCTTCCAGAAGATCTCTTCCAAAACAACTTCTTTCAAAACACTGCATCCTCACAAAAAAAGCGGATCAAAAAATTGCTCCATTCTTTCGATAGTGACCATCCACACAGCCCAACGGTTTTTCAAAAGAACGGGCTAGGGATCAAAAAATCTGACACTATGAGGACTGCTCTTTCAAAAAAAAAAGGGCCCCTGGGGCACCTCCATGCATTTTTTTCTGAAAGAATCTTTCAGAAGAGGGTGCTCTACCTAATCTGGGAGAGGAAGAGGGCCATTGGGAAAAGTGCTGTGTTCTTCTAGTTTAATATTGAAAGAACGCATTTTGTATGTAGATGCTCCACAGGATTTTTTGAAAGAGTCCTGGCTTTTTTGAAAAACTTGCTAGTGTAGCTGTAGCCTTGGTGTGTGAGTTCTATGCTTCCAATAACAGCATGATTAGTGTGTTCTGTTGTTCTCCTACTGTCCAAGTCTAAACATCAGTAGAGCTAATAAGATTGGTAAAGTCAAAAGGTTTTGTCTAATGGAGACAGAAATTAGGCCACACAAGCCTTTTACTAAACCAAAACAAATTCCTCATTTTCCAAACATACACGAAGTTCTTGCATTAGAAGCCATTTTCTTCTTGAGTTTGGGGGAAAGAAATCCAGGAGAGCTGGCTGTATTTTAGAGAAGCCTTATTGAAGGTGCAGGAACACACCATCCTGATGTGCAGTAAGAAAAGCAAACATAGTAAGCAACAGCTTGGTTTAACTGTGAAATCTTTGGTGAGCGTAAACACAAAAGGGAGCTTAGAAGAAATGGAAACTTAGATGAGTAGAGAAGAGTATATAAATATATTGCTGGCGCACGCATGGGTGTAATCAAGATGGCCAAAGTGCAGTTGAAATTGTAGTTAGCAAGGGACATGAAAAAAATTAAGTACTCAATGTTTTTTTTTGCCTCTGTCTTCACAGACAAAGTCAGCTCCCAGACCTTGCACTGGGCAGCACAGTATGGGGAGGAGGTGGGCAGCCCTCAGTGGAGAAAGAACATACAAATCTATGGGGCTGGATCTAATGCACTGGAGCGTACTGAGGGAGTTGGCTGATGTGATTGCAGAGCCATTGGCCATTATCTTTGAACACTCATGGCAACTGGTGGAGGTCCAGGACAATTGGGAAAAAGCAAATGTAGTGTCCATCTTTAAAAAGGGGAAGAAGCAGAATTTGGGGAACTACAGACCAGTCCCCAAAAAATCAGGACTAGGATCCTCAAGGAAGCTATTGTGAAGCATTTGGAAGAGAAGTAATTGATCAGGAATAGTCAGCTTTGGAGACAGTCCACCAGAAGGCAACAAAAATTATTAGGGGGCTGGAGCATATGACTTATGACAAGAAGCTGAGGGCTTTGGGCTTATTTAGTCTACAGAAGAGAAGAATGATGGGTGATTTCATAGCCACCTTCAAGTGAAGTTCCAAAGAGGATGGAGACAGAATGTTTTCAGTGGTGACAGATGATGAAGAGTAAAGGTCTCAAATTGCTGTGGGAGAGGTCTAGGTGGCTAATAGCGTGGTGAAGCACTGGAATGGGTTACCTAGGGAGGTAGTGGAATCTCCATCATGAGAGGTTTTTAAGTCCCAGCTTGAGAAAGCCCTGTCTGGGATGATTTCATTGGGATTGGTCCTGCTTTTAGCAAGGGACTCAATGACATCCTAAGGTTTCTTCCAACCTTATGATTCTAACACTAGAAGCAGTAATTACTGTTGTGACTTGTCTGTTAACAATTATCCATGTTTTTGTTGAGAAATCACAGTAAGAAATATCCTTAACCATTAGGAAATGACATGAGTTTCAGTAAGTTGTATTTCCTAGGGAGATTTGTGCCACGGAATGGGCAAAAGCATTTGGGGGGTAGTATAGGTGCCTTGAAAATCCTCTATGTCTGCCCTGACTCTGACTTTTTCCAAGGGCCTGGCACTTGCCTCTTGAGTGCAGTCATACTCAAATACGAGACATTATGCCACATATCACATTATACTATAACTGATGGATTTCACATACACATTTAGATCCCTTTAGGTTAGTTTATTGGCTCCATTCCCACAGTATTGTCCCATGCATCGTAAACATAATTTAGTCAGCCTGGTCAGCACACTGGGGAACATTCCAAAGGGTGTTCTGTGACCACACCCATCACAGTGGTGCAGCAAGCATTGTTAGCAGCCTCTGTTTGGGGAGGTCTAGCAAGTCACACTCAAGGCAGCAAGTACATTCTACATGAGAGCTGAGTTACTCTGGCAGATGTAGGGAACTATGTAAGGCATCTGATTGCATCAGGTATAACTTTATGCACTACTGGTTAGTCATCAAAGGATACACACTACGTGGTTAGAATGGTCTACATGGTTAATCTGTCAAAGAATATTTTGTACAGAGACCAGGCTGACTAAATTATGTTTACGATGCATGGGACAATACTGTGGGAATGGAGCCAATAAACTAACCTACTGTTAGGGCCTTCCCACCACCGCCCTGTCCTGAAAAAGCTCCTCTGGTCCTGCCCAACCAAAGCACAGAGTTGGAGTTACTGCCCCCTGCAGAGCAATGCAGGCACTGTTTAACCACAGTTCTGGGTGGATGCAGCTCTAGGGCACAAGTCCGTCTCTCTCTGTGCAAAAGTTTTGAACAGGGAGAGCTCATTAGATAAGCCCCCTTTATTAATGAAAGGCATATATACACAGTGGTAGCCCCCCTCAGGTAATCACAATTTACACTGTGCTTGATTACAAACAAAGCAGTTTTTTATTAAGCAAAGCAGTAGGATTTAAATGGTTCTTAGAAAACAGGCAGCTCAAAGTGGGTTACCAAAGCAAACAAAAGAGAAAACGTGTAGCTAACTCTGTTCCCCTGGAAATCTAGTTACTTGCAAGATCTTACCCTAAACATCTGCCTTTATATCAGGTGAAATCTTCAGAAACGATCTTATCCTGACTTTGGTCTCCAGCAAAGTTCTCCATCTTTCTTAGAGGCTATGTCTACACTAGCCCCAGAACTTCGAAAGGGGCACGATAATGAACCTAATCAGAAGATGCTAATGAAGCGCTGCCATGAATATGCAGCACCTCATTAGCATGATGGCGGCTGTGGCACTTTGAAAGTACCACTTTCGATTGCTCACAGCTAGCCTACACAGGGTCCTTTTTGAAAGGATCCCATGTAGATGAGCCCTGCGCAATCAAAAGTGGCACTTTCGAAGTGCTGCAGCCACCATTATGCTAGTGAGGTGCTGCAAATTCATGCCAGCAACTCATTAGCATCTTTCGATTAGGTTTATTATCATGCCACTTTTGAAGTTCTGGAGCTAGTGTAGACATAGCCAGAGTGTGTCAGGCAATTTCCAAGCCAGGCTGAAGAGCAAAGATGGAGGCACCCCAAGGCCCTTTTTATCCCTTTCCCCGTGGAGGGAATTTCATTATTCTCTTTGGCCACGTCTACGCTAGCCCCCTTCTTTTGGAAGGGGCATGTTAATGAGGGATTTTGGCAGATGCTAATGAGGAGCTTCCATGAATATGCAGCACCTCATTAGCATAATGGCAGCCGTGCGTGATTCGAAAATGCTGCTTTCAAAACGCACACCGCCTGTGCAGATGGAAGCCTTTTGAAAAGACCCCTGATTTCAAAAGCCCCTTCTTCCCATTTGGCTTTGGGGAGAAGGGGCTTTCGAAGTCAGTGAGATCCTTTCAAAAGGCCCCCATCTACATGGGCGGCACTTTCAAATCGCTCATGGCTGCCATTATGCTAATGAAGTGCTGCATATTCATAGAGCTCCTCATTAGCATCTGCCGAAATCTCTCATTAACTTGCCCCTTCCGAAAGGAGGGGGCTAGTGTAGACGTAGCCTTTGTGTAAGAGTATACTCCAAGATGGAGAGTGTCACAGGAGTGAAACCACCTATGTCTGTCCTTCTCAGCCAATCAGCCATTGCATACTAACTGGTCTGAATGTAGACAGCAGAGTTCTTCAGATGTGGATTGTCCTACAGTAAGACCTTTTGTTGGCTAAGTACTGCTATCACTTCACAAGCCGTATTCTCACAACAGGGACATCACACCTCCTGTTAAGGTATTCACAGAGATAAACATTGAAACATAAATGTGTACCCAGTACTTATACCTTCAGTTATAAAATCATGCTTGCCTAAATATAGGATTTGTAGATCCAGCAAATCATAACATTGAAAATGATTGTTACAAGCCATATATTGGCCAAAGCATTTCTGAGTTAGGCATGCAGTATTTGCATTTATAACCCCTCCTCCATAAAGCATGGGGCCTGTGGGTGGGGGCAGTCCATCACAGGGCAGGGATTCTGCAATATAATCATGTGTGTCTCACCTCTAGTCTTACTCATGCTAGCAGCCCCAGTGAGACCAAGCTTATTGTATTTCAGGCCAAAAGGAACCATTAGATTATCTAGTCTGATCTCCTCTGTCTCACAGGCAACTAAATTGCACCTTATCTCTCCTATATTAAGGCAGTAACTTGGGTTCAATGAAAGCCTTTCACTCCTCAGGACTCTGAACTGTTGTGTGCCACAGGCACAGAGCAAGATAGAGCAAGGTGTCACCAAATCCTAAATACCCTGCACCGGTATGGAATTGATTCAGTGAGATCTGCTGTATGATCCTAGCATCTGATGAAGCGAGTCTTTGCCCACGAACGCTTATGCTCCAAAATATCTGTTAGTGTATAAGGTGCCACAGCACTTCTTGTTGTTTTTGAAGATACAGGCTAACACAGCTACCTCTCTGATACATGACCCTAGCAAGTTAGCCATTCTCCATGTTGCAGCGAAAGGAGAACTTTCCACCAAAAAGTTCTTGACAATCAAACATATGGGTGAAGATTCCTTTCCAGAGCCCCTCTGTTTTACCCTAGCATATGAACAAGAATTTTAACTCTGGTATTTGGAAGAGAAATGTCATCAAGTAGCTAGATAATACAGACAAATTTTTAAGAGCAGGTAGATTTGGCCCTCATACCCGCTTCCAGCAGAGATGGACATGCTTCCCAGGATGTGCTACTGACTGAGAGAGACAGTGGGAAATGAGGATGGGGGGCTACACAACTGCCATGCAGCACAAAGCCACTCTATGACACTTTAGCCGTGTCTACACGTGCACGCTACTTCGAAGTAGTGGCACTAACTTCGAAATAGCGCCCGTCACGGCTACACGCATCAGGCGCTATTTCGAAGTTAACATCGACGTTAGGCAGCGAGACGTCGAAGCCGCTAACCCCGTGAGGGGATAGGAATAGCGCCCTACTTCGACGTTCAACGTCGAAGTAGGGACCGTGTAGTCGTTGCGCGTCCCGCAACTTCAAAATAGCGGGGTCCGCCATGGCGGCCATCAGCTGAGGGGTTGAGAGACGCTCTCTCTCAAGCCCCTGCGGGGCTCTATGGTCACCGTGGGCAGCAGCCCTTAGCCCAGGGCTTCTGGCTGCTGCTGCGGCAGCTGGGGATCCATGCTGCAGGCACAGGGTCTGCAACCAGTTGTCGGCTCTGTGGATCTTGTGTTGTTTAGTGCAAGTGTGTCTGGGAGGGGCCCTTTAAGGGAGCGGCTTGCTGTTGAGTTCGCCCTGTGACCCTGTCTGCAGCTGTGCCTGGCACCCTTATTTCGATGTGTGCTACTTTGGCGTGTAGACGTTCCCTCGCAGCGCCTATTTCGATGTTGTGCTGTGCAACGTCGAAGTTGAACATTGACGTTGCCAGCCCTGGAGGACATGTAGACGTTATTCATCGAAATAGCCTATTTTGATGTTGCTACATCGAAATAAGCTATTTCGATGTAGGCTTCACATGTAGACATAGCCTTTAGCAGATTTCCTTGAGTCTGCATCCCTTGAGCTCCACCCTGCAACTGACTGGATCTGTCCCAGCCATTTCCTTTATACTGGCCTGCTGGACTCTACTTCCTCTGCAGCTACTCTAGCCTGCCTGGAGGGCCTCTCTGTTTCCTTTTTCTCTGACAGTGTGGCAAGGCCACAAGCCTAGAGCAAGAGGCTTCGGGGCCTAGTCCACCACGTCACAAGCCCATAGTAGGGTGCACAGAAGCCATGTAGAAGCATGCCAGAAGGAGTGGGATCTGGGAACATACTGCTGCATGAATCATTTTATCACAGGAAAAACTACTCCAGCCAAGGGACTGATTACCTTCATGGAGAAACTCCACTGCATGTCTGCAGCCTAAGAGGAGACTATAGACTCCTTCTGCATCACTTATTTATCTATTGTCACACCCAATTACTCAGGTCAGGTGCTGGACTTGGGACTTGAGCATTATTGCAATAAAGGTCACTCACAAGGTCCAATATCTGACACGACATGTAAATTCCTCCTTGTTCACTGGACCTTTGTGATGTACAGTGCTATTCCACTATGCATTGTCCCTGCATTCCAGGGACGATACACCATGAGATTTAGTTGAGTGGCACAAATTTAAAATAAAAGCAACAGCAGTCTGCCCTGTGCACTCATGTCCAGGCCTGTGACTTCTGTTTTGTTGCATATACAGATTGTGTTAAAATGCCCAGTGGCACATGCATAATGAAAGAGGAATTGCTTATTCCTAAAATAGCTGATCTTTTTCAAAATCGGCATTTCCCTGACATTCACTCATTACTTTGCTCAGGTCATTTTGCCATACTCCCATGACAGGAAAAAAGTGGAGGCAGTAAAAAAGAGCTGCCATGTTTGAAAATACCAGTGGTGCATTAACGACATTCATCTCCTCCATCATCTGTTTTCCATTTAGAAAAAAACTCTTTAAGAAAAGAGAAAAAAAAGTGTAAGGGACAAAGATTACATTCTTCATATATGTATGTTGTATTTCCATGTGCTGTTCCTTAAGAAAGGCTCTACATTTAAAAGGCAGCCTGCAGCACACAATTCATGTTAGGGGTAAGAGTCCATATCTGTAGTGTTCCCCTTGTGCAATGAAATGACTTCAGTTTGTTTAAATCACCACTGGCTGTAGAAAAATATCCTTTATTGGGCCCAATATGGCAGTTTCTGTGCAAAACTTCTACCTGAGATCATGCAGAGCTCACTGTGCTGGTTATGAACGTACTGTGGAACCCTTCTGTGCTCAGACTATTTTTCTGGAGTGATCAGAATGACTCTTTGACTCTATAAGCTGCGTCTACACGTGCACGCTACTTCGAAGTAGCGGCACCAACTTCGAAATAGCGCCCGTCGCGTCTACACGTGTCGGGCGCTATTTCGAAGTTAACTTCGACGTTAGGCGGCGAGACGTCGAAGTCGCTAACCTCATGAGGAGATAGGAATAGCGCCCTACTTCGACGTTCAACGTCGAAGTAGGGACCGTGTAGACGATCTGCGTCCCGCAACGTCGAAATTGCTGGGTCCTCCATGGCGGCCATCAGCTGGGGGGTTGAGAGATGCTCTCTCTCCAGCCCCTGCGGGGCTCTATGGTCACCATGGGCAGCAGCCCTTAGCCCAGGGCTTCTGGCTGCTTCTGCGGCAGCTGGGGATCTATGCTGCAGGCACAGGGTCTGCAACCAGTTCTCAGCTCTGTGTATCTTGTGTTGTTTAGTGCAACTGTGTCTGGGAGGGGCCCTTTAAGGGAGCGGCTGGCTGTTGAATCCTCCCTGTGACCCTGTCTGCAGCTGTGCCTGGCATCCCTATTTCGATGTGTGCTACTTTGACGTGTAGACGTTCCCTTGCTGCGCCTATTTCGATGTTGGGCTGAGAAACGTCGAAGTTGAACATCGACGTTGCCGGCCCTGGAGGACGTGTAGACGTTATTCATCGAAATAGACTATTTCGATGTCGCAACATCGAAATAAGCTATTTCGATGTTGGCTGCACGTGTAGACGTAGCCTATGAGTGCTTTATAGCTAGCTCACACCTGCATAATCATCACAAAGCAAATGCAGCATGGGAGTGAATTTGCCTTATCAGACCTGGGACAGCAAAGTTTTCAGTGGCTCCAGTGGGTGGAGGTTTGTGTCTGTAATTGAGTTCTTCAGTGAGGGGAGAAATTTAGCATATTCTGTTTATGGGCTTGACCTTGGTGAGTTCATCTTGCAAGCTCTGCAGAGCACACCCTTCCATCCCATTGGCTACAAGGGGAATTGCAGGTGATCAGCACCTTTTAAATTTGGGTCACTAAGAACAGGCACAGATAAGCAGATCCCCTTTGAGCATTTCAAAAGTATAATTAGCTAAATCCATCTTTGAAACAGGAAAGTATTTTTATCCCCATTTCACAAATGGGCAATCCACAGTGCAGACAGATTATGTAATGTCCCCCAAAACATATCGAGTCAGTCGCTGAAAGAGGAAGAGTAAGAAATCTACCTTCCAGTGCCATGCCAAGCTTCTCAGATAGATGTTCAAACATTCAAACATAGAACTGTCCAGATTGGCTTTGTGTGTGTCATACCATATTCTCTTCCCCCTTCCTCCTGCTTGTGTTACCTCCTGTTTGACAGACAAGATGCTTGTGTTTTCACTTTTAAGACAATATTTAATACTTTCTTGACCTCAAGAATCTACCCAACAGAAGCAGCAACATGCATCTATAAATCCTGTCCTATGTGTATAGCTAGTGCTTGGCTGGATGTCAGGATCAGGGAATTTCATACTGGTACAGGTCTTATTTTGGAGAAGCCATGCATTGGAATTCTCATCAACTTCCCAAACACTTTACAATTACTTTAAGGTACAACACCTACCTCTGAGCATCTTTGTCATTTTTATAGTTTTACCATCACATTTTCTTATTTTTAGAAATGTTCTCTCCGCTAATACTGTTACCTACAGAAACAGCAGGAAAACTGACTCACTGGAGAACAATTAAACTGACTACACACACAAAGCACGAACTGAATTTTTATCTCCTAATCTCTTGCAGACACATTCTGAAGAATAGAAATCCAAATATTCCATACCACAGTAGGATTATAAAGTTGATGAGGTCCCTTGAAACAGAGTCAGTTTGGGGAAAGAAACAAGTAATTTCAATCTTTTATGTTTGCCATTGTCTCTTTCATTTTGTCCTTGATGATATACAACATAATCCCTTGTATGTTTTTAAATGAATGGCTGGGTCAGTAAACTGGTAAATGCTTACATGTCAGTAATTAAATAACATTAGTAATTTTGAAAAGTGGTGCCTTAAAATTGATGTTGAAGTGTTTTACAACATGGAAATATTAAAATTGGATTAAATGGATTGTATGCAGATGCAAAACCCACTTAAGTTTGCATATCTACTAACCCTCTAGAGTAGGCAAGATAGAAAAGAGCAAGATACTTGGCAATCCCCCTGTAATTTTACCCTCTTTTAGAAACTGCATATTCCTCCTGGAAAAATCTAGCATGAGGAACAGAGATACTGAAGTGTACAGAGAGTGCCCTGCTCCTTATCTTGTTGCACTAAAAAAAGTGGCTGACCTACCTATCTAGTGCTGTCCTAGTGCCTCCAGTGCCCTTCGTCTGTTATTGATTTTACCAGCTGGTTACAACTCAGCTTCTCCCTCCCACCCCAAGACTGTAATGGGGTTACTAGGCCAGAAAAGATAGCAGGGGGCAACACTACTTGTATAGCTGGTGTCCCAGAGTGTTCAGATTGTAAGTTCTGTAGAGAAAAAGAGAGAGGCAAGCGGCATGAGAAAACGGTAGCACAACAACAAAAAATCCCCTACCATGGATAGCTCCTCCAGCTCCAGTTCCCTCTGCAAAGTGAAAAACAATATTACATTAGCCAATGCAAACCATGACATGGTTAATATTTAAAGGAGTAAGACAAGCACAGTATTTGGTCTCCGGTGAGGGTGGCATTGTTACATTATTCCTTACCTTTCAGAACTGGGTCACCTGGTTTCTGTTTTCTATCTCAATTAACTAATTGCTCTAAGCAGGGCTGTCTGCCTGCAGCCAGGATCAAACTCCAGTATGGAGAAAAGAGAACAGTGGAGAATAGAAATTTGGAGGCTTGGGACAAGGAAAGAGCAAAGAACTGTAGGATTAGAGGGTGGAAATGGGAAATAGACTAGGGAGAAGAAACAAAAGGGGTGTGAAAAATCAGGGAAAGGAAGGAAAGTAAGTAAAAGAAAAAAATGGGGAGGGAGAAAGGGCAGTGCGAAGGAGTGAAGAGCGTGTGCGAGGAAAACAAGAGAGAAGAAAAAGTGGTAGAATGGGGGCAGGACAGGGAAGTGGGGAGGAAGGGAATGAGAAAATAAGGTAGAAAAGAGATATGAAGGAAAGTGGGAGACAAAGGAAAGGCACAAAGGTAGGGACTTTTCTGAAGGACAAAAGACAATGTTTTGAACAAAGAATAAGGTGATGGAAACTGTGAGATTTAAGGATGAGGTTCTCTGAATGTTGTACAACCAAACACAATAATACCAATGAGTGGTAAGGATACTAAATAACCAGACACACTACAGAAAGTGCACAAGCTGCTGGTGGCCAACAGAAAGGTGGGAAATTTGCTGGCAAGGAGATGTGGTGGTTGTTCGTGAGGTACAGAAGACAGGAAAGAAGAAGGAAAGCTTTAAATCACTGGCAGAAAATACAAACAGTGGAAAGTTATGAGGAACATGATGACCAAAAGAGTGGTTGCCAAAGTTCAGGGTCAGGCATTAAAGGCCTTCAATGCAGGATGACTAAAGGAAGAAGACAGAGAAGTATTATGCAGATTAGCCATCATTAGGCAAAGAAGAACAGAGAACTGGGCAGCTGTGAGGAGTATCAAAGATGAAAACACAAGAGTACTTGTGGAAGATGGTAAAGTCTTTTGGTGGTAGTGGTTTTTCAAGAAGCTGCACTGCACAGAGCATGTGAAGAAATTGTTGACAAATGTATGTGGAAACAAAAGTCTCACAAGACTGATCATCAGCATGGTGTGGACTTAGTGCTACCAACTGAGGTATGAGGAAGTAGTAGTAATGACAAACTTTCCCCTTAATTCACCATACTGGAAAAACGCCCAGCAAGTAGAGGAAGAGCATGTTAGTTCCCATCTTCAAGCATAAAGGAGGTGTGCAAAAATGCAGTTATTATTGACTCATCAAGTAAATGAGTTACACAGCAAGGTGTCTGGAAAGAATTACTGCAAAAAATTAGGAGTTACAGCACCAACTAAAGTGACAACTTATTTATGCTTATGCCCAAAAGGTCACCAAGGGAGGCAGCGTTTTCAGCCTGAACATAGCAGGAGCAGAAGTCCTGAGAGAAATGCAGGGAATTGTACTTCGTGCTCTTGGATTTAGAGCAGACATGTGATAAAGTTTCCTAGAGAACTGGTACATGGTCCCTGTGGTTGCGCAATGTGTTGGGGGCATATGTTCAGTCTGTCAAGGACATCTATGAAGGATAGCAATAGTGAGTAGCAGCTACAGTAAGTCAGTCACTGTTAGGATAGGTGTGCATCAAGGATCAGCCTTACATCCACTCCTATTTGTCATTTTAAATGAATACCTTCACAAATAAGGTGAAGGACAAAACTCCATGGAGCATGCTTACCACAGATGTACTACGTTGTGTCATAATGATAAAATATGAACTGAAAAGGGACCTAGAAGTACAGTGGGCTGCATTAGAAGAACACTGATTAAGAATTAGCCAACAAAAATGGTCTACATGTGTTGCTTCATTAAGAGGGACAATGAGAAGTCAGTAAAACTAGATTGTATAAAGTTAGTCTATGAAACAATTTATATACTGTGGTTCAAATGTTGATCTATGATTCTTTGTGCTAAGAATATACCACCAAACAAACTGTGCAGCAAAGTCTGTAAGATGATAAGGCCAGCCAGGATGTATTGCTTAGAATTCTGGTCAGTGAGTAGGAGAGAAATACTACTACTACTACTTCACACTGCTGAAATGAGAATGCTCAGGTGGATGTGAGGTAAGAGGAGAGCTGACAGACTATGTAATGAAATAGTATGAACCATGATGCACAATAGCATCCCCCTCAGAAAAACTGAGGTGACTGAGATGGCTGTTCAAGTGAGATGATACATGCCACAGATTATAAGAGCTAGTTGTCATGGGGCAAAGACCACAAGGAAGACCTAGAGAAATGAAGTTTGGGGCCTGAAGGAATGCGTGAAAAAGGTCAGCCTTTGTGTGGAAGAGTCACATAATAAGAAAGCTTGGAGATGCAGAACAAGGGCCATCAACCCCATTTGATAGCAGTGGGAGCAGGAGAATGATGTAGAGGCTTGAGGAGAGTAGGAAGGGAGGGAAAGGAGAAGGAATGGAAACAAAGTAATCAGAGGAGGGTATTTTCTTGTTAGATTATACAGAACACTAGATTATTTTTCTTCATTATTAATTATTATTAAGCTGTGTACCCCATTCGGGAGATGTTCTGGGAACAATGGCTCTCCTAGCAATTAGCAACTTTGACTTTCATTAGTTTTAAAGCATTTTCACATTCTGATTTGTGGGGAAATAATGTTTCCTTCCATCCCCCTAATTCAGTAGCCCCACTTGAGGATTATTTTTCATCTTGTGTTATTTCCTCTGATTTGATCATTATGCTGAAACACTTTTTTAAAAAAATGCTAGCAGGTTTTATTCCATGAATCACATGACTGATAACAGGTAAGAGTCACTTTCCATCTGGGCCCTAAGAGATGATACGATGGTCATCTGTACACACATTCATCAAGCAGCCAGAAGCAAATTAAGTGTTCACCTATTAGTTAACAAGGTGCCCCTGCTTCTCCCATGAGCTTAAGACAGTACCCTGTACTGGAACTTCCAAAAGCCAGTTTTTTTGAACATGGTTCCAATGAAAATGAATGGCTAGGAATTCAAAGGGCATTGGATCAGGCCCTGTTAGAGTTGCACTAATCAGTACATACCTTATATTTTTAAAAAGAAGATGTGCGTTTGGGGGGTGATCTTTTTGAGGACAATGGAAACAAAAAGTTATTAAATAAAATCTAACACTATCCTGAGAGTTAAATGAATATATTATATTTCGAAGTATTTGTCTTTTACCTAAAGCCATGTCAAAAATATCCTGTCTGTTGAAACATGGTTTCTTTCTTCATTTTAGATAATATAATTTATCTTGGTTCACAATTTCCTGTTCATTTATCATCAGGATTGGTAGTGTGAAAGCACTCTGCAAATAAAAAGACAAATTTTGACAATTACTAAATAAATGAATGCTGATATTGATGTTTTGCTATTACCATCTAAATCCCAACAACTAAATCCCTCAGGCTGTGTCTACACTTGCCCCCAACTTCAAAGGGGGCATGGTAATCAGCTACACACATGCCAGCACTTTGAAGTTTGAAGCTTCGAAGTTGCCATGGGGGGAAATTAGCCTAATGAAGTACTGACTATTCACCGCAGTGCTTCGTTAGTAATCTCCTGTGGCCCTGATTACCATGCCCTCTTCAGAGTTGGGGGCAAGTGTAGACACAGCCTCAATGAACAAGAATGGACTTCTAGAAGAAAATCATCTAAGAAAAGCAAACTGTTGTGTATTTTGAACTGAATGGGTTTGGAATTAAATGTGTTTTGTTTTTTTAATCTTTCAAAATCTGACATTCTTTGTTGATATATTTGAGTCTTGAGTGAAATTATCCAAGTAAGAAAAATCACAAGAAAATATCTATTTGGTGAAATGCAAAGATAGCTCTGAAGATTAGAGAAGGCTGAAATCCTTTTGCCCGCAGAAAAGAAAATAGCTTTTAGACAACATTATCTAGGATCAAATAGGCTTCACGTGGATTTGGGATTAAAATACATAAAGCACGGTGTTTTGCTAAAAAAAGATCTTTCATATAAAGAACCAGTTTACTGTTGTGGATTTTAACAGCATTTAACTTTTCGTTTTTGAAAAAAATAACCCTATCTGGAATCGGTTTAATATTCAGCTCAGTGCAAGTTTTACAAAGCAAATCACCAAGGACTCTATTCAGTTGTCATGATTTATAACCTTAAGCAACACACAGGGTCATGGGTTCTTGCTCTTCCCCACTCTTAAATCTGATTAAGTAGGTCTTAGCCCATGAAAGCTTATGCTCCAAAATATCTGTTAGCCTATGAGGTGCCACAGGACTTCTTTTTGCTCTGCAATAAGTCAACAGCTAACTGATTCAGTAAAATTTCTGCCTGTCCATGGGAGCCATTGTCTTCTTTTACTTTCTTCTAGGCTGTAGCAACAGGCCTCCTTCCTCTGTGGATCTTGGTGCTGAATTCATAAAGCTGCACTTAGAGTGGAAGAGCTCCCAATGTGGTGGCCAAACATTATTTGGCTACACATCTTGGCTTCTAAACTCAACTCCTTCTGAATGCCTGATATCTTCCTTGGCTAGTGTTGTAAGTGTGATAAAGATGTGGAACGGGATGGGAGTATATCTTACTTCCCTAAGAACAAAGAACCCATGACTTCCCATCAGCATTTATATATTTTGTCTGATCTTTTTTATATGGCCCCAAGTTGATTATCTCCTATAAATTCCACAGAGATAAAAGAACTTAGTACCTCCTTGTAAGTGTTCAAACCACATGATTGAGTTTCTTTACAGTTGATTCTGAGGCTCATCAGGTTCCTATAGTGAGCTGACTTCTGAACAAGTAAACAATATTCAGTGGTATCCTCAATGTCATCAGCAAATTAAATGAGGGAGCATACACCAATCCCAGTGACAACAATGGACGATCTTTATTAACTTGAAGAAACACCAGTAATTCGAAAAATCATATTTGTTTTTGTGACTGTTGTACCCAAAAAGATGACTAGCTAGATTCCTGTAACTGAAAAAAAAAAGTATTTAGCAAAACAATAGTTCTCATCTATTTCCAGTTTGTTTGCTTGTGCATTTGGTAGCACTTTATTTATTGTCAGTTTCAGAGGGGCCATGGACTGGAGTTGCTGGGTCAATTACCTAGTCCCTCTGCCCAACATAGAACCAAATATATTGCTGTTCAATCTAATTCCCACTGAAGTCACAGAAGCTTTTACTGTCTCTAGTGAGAAATAGATCAGGCCCTAGAATCTTATCCTGCCATGTCTGGATCTTTCATAAGGGAGGCTGGGGGCAGCTGCTGGTCAGAGAGGGCTCTATGACTCATCCTGCCTATACACAAGTCAATGATGAATGTCAAAATAGTTTTGATCATCACTAGTAGGTTGTGAAATGGTGAGTCATCTTAAATTAGTGTGGGTCTCCACTTTTTAAAAATCTTTGGATCACAGTGACTTTAGGAAAATCCATTTCCTTGGAATTCCTGGAGCATTAAAACACCTAGGCTGCGTCTACACGTGCATGCTACTTCGAAGTAGCGGCAGTAACTTCGAAATAGCGCCCGTCACGTCTACACGTTTTGGGCGCTATTTCGAAGTTGAAATCAACGTTAGGCGGCGAGACGTCGAAGTCGCTAACCCCATGAGCGGATGGGAATAGCGCCCTACTTCGACGTTCAACATCGAAGTAGGGACGTGTAGACGATCCGCGTCCCGCAACATCGAAATAGCGGGGTCCTCCATGGCGGCCATCAGCTGGGGGGTTGAGAGATACTCTCTCTCCAGCCCTTGCGGGGCTCTGTGGTCACCGTGGGCAGCAGCCCTTAGCCCAGGGCTTCTGGCTGCTGCTGCTGCAGCTGGGGGTCCGTGCTGCATATACAGGGTCTGCAACTAGTTGTTGGCTCTGTGTATCTTGCACTGTTTAATGAAAGTGTGTCTGGGAGGGGCCCTTTAAGGGAGCGGCTTGCTGTTGAGTCCGCCCCGTGACCCTGTCTGCAGCTGTGCCTGGCTCCCTTATTTCGATGTGTGCTACTTTGCCGTGTAGACGTTCCCTCGTTGTGCCTATTTCGATGTTGGGCTGAGCAACGTCGAAGTTGAACATCGACGTTGCCAGCCCTGGAGGACGTGTAGACGTTATTCATCGAAATAGTCTATTTCGATGTCGCAACATCGAAATAAGCTATTTCGAAGTTGGGTGCACGTGTAGACGTAGCCCTAAGCTACTAAACTTTAGCTATAGAAGAAATTATGCACAGATTTCAAGCCAGTCTGAACTAGAACTTTATTGAGGAATTTGTGGATAAAACACTAATCAAAAGGACTATAAATTCATTCAGACAGCTGTTTTTACCTAGAAAAAAATACTACATTGTTAGTTTATATAACTAAATTATTGAAACATTTATGAATGCATATACAGAATGGTTAAAATTATTAAAGCTGAATTACTTGAGTGCTATTGAGAGTCTTGAATTTGTCTGGAAGAAATGTTTAATTTTACATCTGTAGAGCTCATCTTCTGTCCCATTTGGGTTTTCAGGATTTCCTCAGTACAAAAAAGGCAAGTCCTACTTATTTATTTGTATTACAAACACAAAAAATACGTTTAACCTAAATAGCCTCCATCAACTGTAAATCAAATTGTATGTATACATATGTTGATTTGCAATTATTTTCTGTATTATATTGCATATGTAATACATATGCATACATAATACAAGTATATGCACTGTAGATTCCAGATATTGCAATAATTTCAACACCATTTTTGGAAAACTTAATTTTAAGACATCTTATATTTGTTATTAGATATTTAGCCCTGTGGGGATATTTTTACTGTGCTAATACACAATTTTAATTATTTTCACAGCAATGGGTATAGATTTAAGTTCTTCAAATTAAATTGTTAATGGTGATTTTTTCCAGAAAATTATAGCAATTGCATAGGTTCAGATCTTGAGTCCTTAGACTCAAGAAAAAGAAGAAGCAGCTTACCACTTAGCTCAATTTTGTGTATGGATGCACCAGATGAAGTAGTGAATAGGACAGAGTTTTACGGAGTAAGCTTAAGCCTCCTATTCTGATTCTCTTGCAGCTCCTAGACACTAGTTCTGCAGTTGTAGAGGAGCCATAACACTGGTATATCACAACACTGGGGAGTGCTGCTAGCATAGTGGGATTTTTCAGTGAACAGTTTTTCCCCAGCCCCTCACATTCCCAATGAGATGAACTGGGGTAGCTGCAGCTCCATAGGGAATTGATGAGACAGCTTAATTTGAGCTACCCTTGCGGATATTCCAGGGCAGTTTGGGAAACACTGATCTCTCCAGCTGTTCCCAGAATCCAAGAGGCACAGAAGTGGAATTTAGCAACCTTTGCCTATTCCCTGCCTGGACTGCTCCAAGTTCAGGACAGCAGTAGCCCAAAGAGGGCTAAGGAGAGAAAATAAAATCATAGAATTAGGAGAATGGAGAGGACCTGGAGAGGTCTTTAGTCCTGTTCCCCTTGCACTCAAGGCAAGACTAAGGGCAGGCCCACTCTAGACCTGAAAGTCGATTTCAGAGATGCAATTCAGTGCAATTCATGATCAACATATCAGAAACCAACTCAACTGTCTTCACTAAGGAAGGTCAACAGGAACGATTCTCCCATCAACCTCCCTTACTCCTTGCAATTGCGAAGAGTACACGGGTCGACTACCGACTCTTTACCACACCCCTTTACAAGATACGCAAAATCGAACTCCAGAAGATTGACCCTGACTGGGTTGATCTTTGCTGAAGTGTAGACAAGCCCTCAGTATTGTCTAGAGTATAACTGACAGGTGACTGCAGCTTTTCAGGATTAGGTTAGACAATAATGGAGATTTCACAACCTCCCTAGGCAATTTGTTCCAGTGCTTCCTAACTTGACAGTTAGGAAGTTTTTCCTAATGTCCAACCTAAACCTACCTTATTGCAATTTAATCCCATTGCTTCTTCTCCTATCCTCAGAGGTTAATGAGAAGAGTTTTTCTCCCTCCTCCTTGTGACAACCTCTTATGTATTTGAAAATGATTGTCTCCCTTGGCCTTCTCTTCTCCAGAGCAAACAAACCCATTTTTTCCACTCTCACCTTGTGATCTTTTTTGTTGCTCTCCTCTGGACTTGCTCCAATTTGTTCACTTCTTTCCTACAATGTGCTCCAGTTGAGGTTATATAAGTGCTGAGTGGAAGACTTACTACTTGTGTCTTGCTTACAACACTCCTGCTATTACATCAGAGAATGATGTTTGCTTTTTTTGCAGCGGTGTTACACAGTGAATCACAAGCTAAATATGAGTCAACAATATGAGTCTACAGGACTGTTTGCTTTGCTTTCCAATTCAGTCGTTTATTCTTGTGCATGTGGGCAATTGGTTGGTCCTTCCTAAGTGGAGTACTTTGTATTTACCTTTATTGAATGTCACACTATTTTTTTAGTTATTTTCTTTAGCTATTTTCTCCAGTTTATTCAATCTTTTTGAATTTTAATCCTATCCTCCAAAGCACATGCAACTCCTCCCAGTTTGATACAGTTTGCAAACTTTATAAATGTACTCCCTATGCCAGGGGTTGGAAGCCTTCCTTGAGTCAGGAACCAAAGACTACAGAAAAATCGGTCAGGGTCCACACAAGTGAAAAGCCAAAAAAAAAAATACAATTCTTGGGCTGTGTCTACACTACACACAAATCTCGAAAGGAGGAACATCAAAAATCTAAATCAAAACAAGGGATTTTGAAAGAACGTGGTCACACACACAAAGCAGATTGCCCTACCAGTCCCCTATTCTGAAAGAGACCTCTGGTCTTTGGAAAGGGAGTGTCCACACAGCAATGCAAGTCCTTCTGAAAGAGCAACCCAGGACACAGCACGCACGGGGTTGCATGGCCCACAAGCTCTTCTCAGTCTTGCAGCCAGTAGCCCCCTTAAAGGGCCCCTCCCAATCACTGCCCCCCCCACAGAGCACTGCAGAGCAGCAGACAGCACTGCGGGTGCCGTGCTCTGAGAACGTTGCAGTACCATGGAACACCAGCAGCTCGCTGAGGCTGATGCTTCCACCGACAGCAGGGCCCAGATGGCCATGGTCATCCCAGCCACAGTGGAAGCCCTGCAGCCCACAAACCCCCCAGTGGGGTCCTGCACACCTCATTCCCCATCCGCTACAGCGCCTCTGGAGCCACCCCAGCAGTGGGGACTGGTGGGAGAGGCTGGTACTGGGCCAGTGAGATGACAAAAGGTGGCTCCAGAACTTCTGAGTGTTGAGGCAGACATTCATGGAGCTGTGCCAGTGCCTCACACCCGCCCTGCAACATGTGGACACCTGCATGCGGCCCACACTCCTGGTCGGGAAACACGTGGGAATCACTCTGTGGAAGTTAGCCACCCCGGACAGCCACCGTTCAGTGGGACACCAATTCGGGGTGGGCAAGGCCACTGTTGGAGCCGTCTTCCTGGAGGTAAGCCAGGCTAGGGCCCCATACCCACTCCAGGAAGGGGGTAGTGGGCCCCTGGGCAGGAGGGCCCTGCAGAGGAGGGGATGGGGGGGACGACAAAGGGGGCAGGGCATAGACTGCAAGAGGGTACCACTCGGTGGTACTGCAAGAACACGTCATTGCCCCCCCCGCCACAGGTGGTCCAGGCGATCAACCACATGACCCTGTGGAGGGCCATCCACCTGGGGGACCTGGACGATGCTTTGGCAGGATTCACGGCCATCGGGTTTCCCAACTGCTGTGGTGCCTTCGATGGCACCCACATTGTGATCTGTACCCTGGACCTCAGCACAGGCCACTACATAAACTGCAAGGGGTACTACTCGGTGGTGCTGCAGGCCCTTGTTGATGCCCAGGGCTGGTTCAGCGACATCGGTGTGGGCTGGTCTGGGTGAGCCCACGATGCCCAGGTACTGAACAGCTCCTAGCTGGGGCATCGCATGGAGGAGGGCATGTACATCCCTGCCCAGGAGCTCCCTGTGGGGGCCACCACAATGCCACTATGCACAGTGGCCAACAGGGCATACCAGTCGCAGCCATGGCTGATGCGCCCCTACACAGGGCACACCACTACCAGCCAGGACACTTGAAATCACCACCTCAACCGCACCCACAATACTGTGGAGTGGGCCTTAGGACGCCTAAAGGGGCACTTCTGATGCCTGAATGCGTGGCTGGACATCAGCCTCCCCAACGTCGCCAGAGTGGTCGCAGCCTGTTGTGCACTGCACAACATTGTGGAGGGCAAGCATGAGTGTTTCGTGCAGGGGTGGGCTGCAGACAGTGGCCCTGGGTATGAGCAGCCGCCTGTAGCCCCATGCCGCCAGCACACAGGGAGAGGGTTGGGGTCAGGGAGGCCCTCCGGAAGGCCCTTGGCTGGGAGCCTCACTGACCCTCCCCCTAGAACCCTCCAGCCCACACCCACCCCACATCACAGCCCTGCATGCAACCACCCCGCACAACAGCTCACACCCACGCAGGGGACACCGGGGTGCACAACACTACAATTTATTATAACAGCATCTAACCACCATCCCCACCACCATCCTCCAATGCTGCATCTGCTCACTTGACCACTCTAGGGAGTCCTGTGTGATCCCTGGGGCTGCATCTGTGGGGGGCACCCACTGGCTGCGGTCTGGCCCCTGCATCCTTTCCCACTCAGAGGATCAGGGCGCTGTCCTCAGGTGCGGGTACCGGATGCCGCCAAGCCTGGGTTTGGGATGTGGCCATGGGATGCAGGATGGGGAGCCCCTCCCCCTGTCCTGGGCTGAGTGATCCACCCATTACCTATCTGGGGCTCCAGAGAACAGATCCAGGGATACCTGCCCTGAGGGGGCCTGGCTGGAGGACCCGGAGCTAATGGCAATGATGAGAGGGCCTTCATCCTCTGGTCCAGCCGGATGGTCCTGGCTGGTCATGAGCCTCTGCCTCAGGGTCGGTCTCAGGGCCGGCTATATCATCCATGGCTACTGGCTCAGGTGCATCCTTAGGACCAAGAAGCAGGTCCAGCTTGTGATAGTGCAGGCACCTCGAGGTGGTCCCTGCCCCGATGGCCTGCGGGCACCCTTGGCCCGCCTGTAGGCCTGCCTCAGCTCCTTTACTTTTGGTTGCACTTGATCTGCTGTTCACTAGGGGTGGTCCCACTTCCGCAGCCCCAGCGACAGCCAATCGAAGGCTGCAGTGTTTCGGGGTACCCGGTGGTATGCAAAAGCACATCCTTGTCTGCCCAGTGGCCGAGGAAGTCTTTAATCTCGGCTTCTGCCCAGGAGGGGTCCCTCCTCTTCTAGCCCTGGCTCAGCATGGCGACCCCTCAGGTTGGGTGGAGGGGGCTTCCTGGAGGTCTCTGGAGTGCAGGGGGCTCAACATCCAGCCAGGGGGCTGTGTGGCTGCAGGCTCAGGGTTGTTGGAGCATGTGCCTGGCAGAGTTGTGCTCCTGAGACTCTGGGCACACTCTCAGCTTCCTGTGCAGGGTTTCCAGGGCCTTGCAGCTTTAAAAGGCTGGCCATGGAGACCACAGAGACAGTGGGGCTTGCTAGAGCATATCCACGCTCCCTGTGGCCGCCACCATGGAGGACCCACTATTACAAAAGAGCAGCCCGAGAGCGTCTACACTTGCCCCATTTCAAAAAGCAATTTCGAAAGGTCCTGAAATCAGATAGAAAGAGCAACTTCGAAATGTGTGCCCCTTTCCGACGCAAACAATTTCGAAAGAGGCCGTTATGTGTGTGGATGCTCTGCGGCCTCTTTCGATATTGGGCCCCATTTCAAAATTGATTTTGAAACATGGTAGTAGTGTAGATGCACCCTTAATGGTCTGTCCCCCCACCCCCCCGCCAAAGTACAAAGCGAAAAAACTCTCACACTTGTGGCCTCCGACTTCTCTCAAGCACCAGTCCCACAGCAGGGTGGGGGAAGAGCAAGTCTTAGGGTTTACCACCACAGCCAGATTAACTTTTCTGGGGATCTGAAGCCAGCAGATTTTGTGGGGCTCCTGTAGGCTCTGCAATGGAGCCAAAAACGAGGGTTCAGACGGCTGCCAGGGAGCAGGCTGAGGTGCAGGTATGAAGCCTGGCCAGGAGCAGAGCGCAGGAGCAGCTGGGAATGAGGATGTGGAGTAGGGAAGGGAGGGGTGCAGGAGTGGGGCAGAGATGGGAGTGCGAGGTCAGGTGTTGGGGAAGGCAGCAGGGAGCAGGGAAGCACTCCTTGCAGGCACGGCCCCCATCACTCCCTTTGGCCACGGGGGAGAACAGCACCTGCAGGGAGTGCTGCATGCAGAGCCACTTCCTCCCCTGCCCGGCAGACCCCATGGACTGGATCCAGCTCTAGTTTGCCTTGATCGTGCTCACAAAGCTCAGGGCTCCACCCCCATTGTGGGGAACCAGTGCTGGTATTCTAGCCAGGGGTTCCCCTGTGCGGCAGGAAGCCCAGCTCAGTTCACTGCAGGGTGTGGGGAAGCCCCGAGCATCATGGGCTGGATCAAAGCAAGCCACAGGTTCCCCACCCCTGCTCTAAGCCATTGTCTAAGTCGCTAAAAGAACACTGAACAGAATCTGACCCAGGACCAATCCCTGCTGAACTCCCCCACTTGTAATGTAATTAAGAACCTCCACTGTATCCTCAGACACAGCGATTTTCCATCTACCACCTGACACTTTTTCTCCTATACACGGATGAGCACGGGAGAATGCCTGCAGCATACTTGGAGTCACTGCCCCTCAGTGCAGAGCACCACAGCTTACGCTGAACGCACACAGCCTTAAGTCTGCCTTGTGAAGTACACACCACCTTGTACTTCTTTGTGCACACTGTGCCAGTGAAACCAACTGCAGCAATGGAGTCAGCAGTGGGGAGTGAACCAGAATCTGTAGCAACAAAACAGCACAAACTGAACCAAACATTTAATCTGAAGAATCAAACACCAATACAAGATTTACTTAAGAATAACTGACAGAACTAGGCTTACATTTAGGGGTCTGGAGTTCAGAGCTTGAAAAATTAGATAGGCTCTTAATGTTCAACACTATTTCCAATATATCTTATAGAAATAAAGGGAATAAAACAATCTTATTTATGTAACAGAGCTTTTATTTCTCAGTAATATGATAAGTTTTTAAAAAGCAGTTGACAAATGTTTACAGATGACAGAATGGATTTACCTGTGGGTCATACCAGTTGTACAGGTTTGACTGTGAAGATGGCCCTCGTTGTTCAAGTTACAAATGCACACTTCAGCTTCTTAAATTACCTAATCCTCAGACCTAAGACTATACAAAACTCAAATAGTAACAAAGGTTGAAGGTGTTACTACTAATGGGAAATGAAGGAGTGAGCTAAGATGAATCACGCCTTCTAGCCTGATGGATATCTCCTAATTATTGCTATCATCATCATCATTTTTCTTTTGATATTAACATGTAATTCTATGCACACATTACTATTCTGCATCCTAGTGTTTGGTTCAGTAAACAGAAGAAGGATGGTCCAATGGTAAGACTGCTCACCTGGGACCAAGTTTGAGTCCAGAGATTTCTTATGTGATTTCATGCACCTATTTAAAGTATGCTCCACTTTTGCCAGTACGGTTATGTGGGTGTGAGATATTATTTAGTGACATCACTATACCAACAAAACCAGAAATGCAGTTTATACTATCAAAGAGGCTGGATGAAAATTTAAGCAGCTCTCCAAGAGGAATAAGCTCTACCAGAAAGAGTATTTTGGTGGTCTACAACAGATTCTCTGTTAGGGCTTTTGCCAGTATAGCTACATGAGAAAATTAAAAAAACAAACAAACAACTACACCCCACCCTTTAACTTGCATAGCTATGCCAGCAAAACTCTGTAGCCTTGATCAGATGTTAGTCTTTCTGTACTTCAGTCTCCCACCTGTAAAATGGAGATAATAAGGATGCTCTGACAAATATATTTAAGATTGCTTGAGTATCTCATACTTCGACAAGTACCTTAGCCATAAAAATCTCTTACTTTTTGTACATTTTCTGTTCTCTATTGAGCATATACTTCTCATTTATTTTATCAGGATTAAACTCATAGTACAAGGTGTTGAGCCTCCTCAAATCCCATTGACTTCAATAGGGACTGAGGGTAATCACCAAACTGCAGAAAATCCTCAGCCTCTAGGCCACTTTAGCATAAATAAGCAGTAGCAGCACAGATCAGAAAGGGACCAGTTTCCTATGGGGGCATATTGATACAATTGGCTATGGCCAAATTTTTAAAAAAATCTTGTTTGAATCTCAAACATAGGGAACTTTTAGATAAACGGACATTTTTGATCCTTATAATTAGATGAAGAAAGTCAAATACATGACAGCCAAATTAAGCCTTATTGAACAAAATGTTCTCACAGATGCTGTTCAGAGGAAAACTTGTCACCATCAATTATGCTGTAAAAGGATTCATTATGGGCACCTACTATGTGCAGTTGGGCATGCAAACAGCACTATTTTCATAAAGGAAATTTAAGAACTCACAAAGTGATTTTTAATGTGCAGCTGAGCACTCTATCGTGTAGCAGCTAGGAATGCAAAATATTAATTTTTTCAAAAACTGTAAAGGAAACTTGTTTGTATTTCTAATTGTACACCGCTTGATTTCCTCTTTGCTTAAATACACACAGCTCCCTCCTTATTTCAGCCCTCATTTGCATTATGTAAACAGATTCCTCCCCACAGTTCAAGCAAACAATAGCTTTTGCAGCTCAATAGGAAATCAATTAAGAAGAGCCTAATTTTATCACTGCTGAAACCACAATATTTGTCTTTACATACATGATAGTAATTTTCTTGCTCTATTGTTCAATTCTTCATTGATATTTATGACATTGTGGGTGTCAGATCTGTACCTTGAAAATGCTACTTCCAAGTTTCATCCAAAAAAGTATTGTTTTTTCTTTGGAAGCTATAAATGCCTGAAAATAAGTGACCTCCTGAGGTCCATTCCAGCCCTATGATTCTATGAAAAGAGGGTCAAAAACTATTGTATTGCTGTATTGTGTCTTAACAGAATTTGGGTTCTGAACTGCAGGAATATATATTCCAGACAAGAAAAAGTCACAAACTATGTATCCCAGAAGTTTGTATATAGGACACTAAAGCTATGTCTACACTACCACAGTAAGTCAGCCTAAGGTTTGGAACTCCAGCTAAGCAAATAATGAATCTAGAATTGATGTACCTTAAATTGGCTTACTATGGTGTTCACAGAACACTGGGTCAATAGGAAACGATCTTCTGCGAACTTATTCTACTCTGCTTGTCCTGGCTATTGTACTAGATCAAATAGAGAACTAACTGGTTGATTTGGCAGGTCTTCTGAACCCATTAAATCAACCCGCAATGCATTGATCTCTATAGCCTAAAACAGTAAAACTGACACACAGAAGTAAATTCTTTAGTGTACACAATAGCATACAGTTTAAGCTGTCAATTTACTGATTTACCCATGTTTACTGTGCAAGAATTGGTTTCCCTTTAAATCTTATTTCACAACTAGATTTGTCTCTTTATGCTACTATGCATGCACTTAGTTTGAACTGCATCTTAGATGGCATTCACAAACCATTTATTAAGATAAAAAGTTACCAAAATGAGTAATTCAAGAGGTAACATAAAACTAGGGTTTACCTAAGTATGTTGCTGTACTCAGGACACACAGAACAATAAGCCACTGTGTTACCCATCTCCCTCAGCAAGGTAGAGTTTTGTGAGCTCTTAAGCTGTCCACTCCCTGCCCAGTCTGTCAGCATCACCTCCCTGAGGTGCTGCCAGTCTGAATTTTACCTTGCAGGTAACAATCAGGAATCCCTAGTTTCCCCGAGACATCCCATTGCAGTATCTCTATGACTGGACACAAAGAAAAATCATTGTCTTCTCACTGTCTCCAGTGAGACAACATATACACCAGCCTGCTAGGTTAGCTGAGATTCCCTCCTCACTTCAGTGCAAACAGTGGTTCATAATAAAACTAAGAATAAGATAAAACTCTGTTCTTTATAAATGAAGTGCTACTAAACAAGAGAAAGAGACAGATTGGCTACGTCTACACGTGCAGCCAACATCGAAATAGTCTATTTCGATGAATAATGTCTACACGTCCTCCAGGGCCGGCAACGTCGATGTTCAACTTCGACGTTGCTCAGCCCAACATCGAAATAGGCGCAGCGAGGGAACGTCTACACGTCAAAGTAGCACACATCGAAATAGGGATGCCAGGCACAGCTGCAGACAGGGTCACAGGGCGGACTCAACAGCCAGCCGCTCCCTTAAAGGGCCCCTCCCAGACACACTTGCACTAAACAACACAAGATACACAGAGCTGACAACTGGTTGCAGACCCTGTGCCTGCAGCATAGATCCCCAGCTGCCGCAGAAGCAGCCAGAAGCCCTGGGCTAAGGGCTGCTGCCCACGGTGACCATAGAGCCCCGCAAGGGCTGGAGAGAGAGCATCTCTCAACCCCCCAGCTGATGGCCGCCATGGAGGACCCAGCAATTTCGACGTTGCGGGACGCGGATCGTCTACACGGTCCCTACTTTCGAAGTAGGGCGCTATTCCTATCTCCTCAAGAGGTTAGCGACTTCGACGTCTCGCCGCCTAACGTCGAAGTTGGTGCCGCTACTTCGAAGTAGCGTGCACGTGTAGACGCAGCTATACAGTTATAAACAAGTAAAATATGCTTTCTAGCACCTGAAGCTTAATTCTAGCCAGCTATGTCTTTGCCTAAACCGGTTCTCCCACTTACAGCATCTCCAGCAGTTCCTGCTAACAGATTCAGACGATATTACCCGCTTCATCCTCAAAGTGGTGCATATCTAGGATATGTCTACACTCATGGGAAGGTTGCAGCAGTGGTGGTCGATCTTCCTGGGTTCAAATTAGCACACGTACACCAGGACTACACTAGAGCCCACCTTTTGGAAGGGGCATGGTAATGAGCCTCTTTGGCAGATGCTAATGAAGCACTGACATGAATACCCAGTGCCTCATTAGCATAGTGGCAGCCACACTTGTTCCGAAAGTGCTGTTTTTGAAACACATGCCACCTGTGTAGACAGGGGCCTTTCGAAAGGACCGCTGGACTTCAAAAGCCCCTTCTTCCTATTTGGTTTTGGGAAGAAGGGTTTTTGAAATTCAGGGGGTCCTTTCGAGAGGCCCATGTCTACACGGGTGGCATGCATTTTAAAAGCAGCACTTTCAGAACATGCACAGCTGCCATTATGCTAATGAGGCACTGCATACTCATGGCAGCACCTAATTAGCATCTGCCAAAGTGGCTCATTACCATGCCCCTTCTGAAAGGTGGGGGCTCGTGTAGCCACAGCCCAAGTGTGGCCATGTGAAATCAAACTGTTATGATGCCACTGCCAACCCCAGTACTCCTGGCAGTCACAAGAAGTAGGGGACATGGAAGAGTTTCTCCCATCAACCTCCCGCTGTGGGAATGGTGGCAAAAATTGATTTTAAGCACAAAGAGTCCAGCTATGCAATTCTCGTAGCTAGATTTGCATATCTAAAATCAATTTTATCGTCTAGCGCAGACCTGACCTTAGAGGCGACAGTTACACTAGTGAGTTTTGCTGACAAAACCCTAGGTTTGTTGACAAAACTGGTGGAACGTTCACACACAAAATGTGTTTTGTCTACGGTTTGTTAACGCAACTCAGCACTTTACGGCATCATTCTGCCTCTCAACCATGAGGCATAACACTGCTGTTGACAGATTCTGTCAACTAAAAAGCTGCGTGGTTGCTCTAGGAGGCCTCCTCTTGACAGACAGAGCATCCAGAACAATGGGCAGCCCTGTCTGCTGTGCTTCTGGATGCCTGTTTTGTTGAGAGTGCGCCCAGGCTGTCCAGCTGCTCTGTCGACAGAGCCAAGCGCTATTCTGATTGGCTTTTGTGTGTGGTCACACTCTGTCGACAGAAGTTTTGTTGGGAAATTTCATCTGAAAGTGACTTCTGTCAACAAAACACTAGTGTAACCATAGCCAGAAGCTGTGTCTACACTACAAAATTTTGTCAACAGAAAGAGGCCTTCCGGCAACAAAACTAGGGAGCATCCACACTACAAATCCGTTCTGTCTAGAATCTGTCGACAGAACACAACCTTCTTCCCGGCAGAGTTGTGTCTTGAAAGTTTGAGTTATAGCACCTCTGTGGACACTCTGTCTAAAGAAAAATGGTGTAGATGTTCCATGGGGCCCTCTGTTGACAGACAGGGCTTCTGGTTCACCAGGCAGCCCTGTTTGCAGAGATTCCGGTTAGCTGTTCTGCCAGCAGAGGGCTGGACAGTTTGGGTTGCTTTCTGTAAACAGAGGACATTGACAGGGGAGCCTTTATTAGGTTTGGATGTGTTCTGTAGACAGTGGGGCTGTATCTACACTTGCATTCCTCTTTTGAAAGAGGTATGAAAATAAGGTAAATCAAAATGCAAATGAGATGCAGATTTGCATATCTGGCACCTCATTTGCATATTCTTATTTCTAAATAGCTTATTTCGAAAGAAGAAAACCAGTGTAGACACTGCTCTTTTGAAAGTAAATCCCAGCTTTGAAAGAGTCCTTCTTCCCATAAAAAAAGGGAAGCAGGATTCTTTTGAAGGTTGGGTTTATTTTCGAAAGAGCAGTGCCTACACTGGTTTTCTTCTTTCGAAAGAAGCTATTTTGAAATCAGAACATGCAAATGAGGTGCCAGATATGCAAACCTTCACCTCATTTGCATTTTTGATTTACCTCATTTGCATAGCCCTTTTGAAACAGGAATGCAAGTGTAGACTCAGCCAGGGTCTGTCAGGAAACAGCTGTCGACAGTGACACAGCTTGAATGTTTTTGCTCTCCTTGAATTGCCTACAGTCCATTGCCTTTGCCTCAAAAGTCAGAAAGACTTCTTGGGGATGCAAAGGGTCCTGGGATGAAAGCTCACTAAGCTGCTGCTTGTTAGCTCAGTTGTTTTGTTTACCTTATGCAAATGTGCATTCATTGTCCTTTTCCTGTAGTTAAGCTAGTCAGACAGGTAAATCCATATTCCTTAGTGGAAATCAGGCTTCAGCTAGTCACTGCCTCCAAAATACATTTTAAGAACACATTTCCAGATTCTTGTCTAGGTGTTTATCACCACCCTCATGGAGCTATTTTAGTTGCTGCAGCTAGGGAGGGGAAATGCCCAATCTTGTCCAATCTGTGGGTTCTTAGATAAATGCATATCACATGATGAACCATTTTCTTATAACCTTTGTAGGTGGAACCTATTTTGGGATATAGAGACATGGGATACCGTTTCTGAGAGGCAGAAGAAATCGTTAGCTACTACTCATTCCAGACATAGGAATCCCTTACAGAAGTGTTTCCCAAAGTGTTTCACCAGTGGTACATGAAAGGATTTCAAGGGGTACACAGCAGAAAATAAATTACTAAAAGTCAGGAGATAGGCACTGGGATGGCACTGGGAGAGGGGTATACCAATAAGGCAAAAGTCCTGAAAGGGGTGTGCAAATGTTTTAAGTTTGGGACTATCACCAGTTTATACAGATAGATTATAGGATTCGCTTTCGGAGGCCTATAACAACAACTGTGTGTTGGGGATAGGGAGTGTGTCAGTCTTGGTATGAGTTACAGCATAGTGGGTCCTCCACCAGCAGACACTGACCCTTAGGATTACACTTTGTGTTCTGTTACTTTAAAAACAGCGATCTATACACAGCAACTATGGAGCAATGACATTGTTTTGTGACAGGAGATTATTAAATACTGTAGAAAAGAAACAACTGCTTTATGTAATTGCAAATTTAAGGCAGAATTTACCTCTCCAGTGTGCACTGCAGATCTCTGTTTTGTATGTTGAACTTGTTCCAGTGTCATGTATTCAAAACAGTTTCACACTGCTAACAAGAGATCCACAGTATGATTCAAAAAGGAGAATTTTGTCCTGATATGAGAAATTAAAGGAGGAGAACTTACAATCATTGAAAGCTATTGTACATGTTAATAAATGTGATTGCCTAGCTCTCCTATCATTTAAAAATAGTTTTCACGTATCCTGCAGGTATTTTTCTCCTGCTGATATTAACTACATTTATTTTGCCTGGTAATATGCAGCAAATTTATTTTATTTTGGCAAGATGTCCGCAGAGAAGATTGTTCTGAGAATCATCATTTTTTCATCCCTTTAGAAGGTAATGTTGTGTCAAAACAACTGCACCACAGAGGAAACTACATTTTGAAAGAGCATTTTGAATATTTCTTAGGTCCATGTCTTATGGACTCAAATATCTCCTAAGTGAATGAGACTGGGAAATAAGAAATTGCCATACTACACACAGTGGACAGAATCATCTTTGCAGGAGTAATATGTGAATTCTAAACACACAGCAAGTTCCACTAACCAAACAACTTTATGAAAAACTGAGAGAAAATGTACAAAAATTCTAATATGAAAATCAAAACAGAGGAAAAAACAGCGGTGAAATCTACACAGGGACACTTGACTCCCATATGTCGCTTCCCCTGTATGTGAGATTATTGTTTTAATCAGGTCATCTCTCCTTCTATGCTTAGTACCAAAAAAAAAAAAAAAAAAAAAGCACCAAACAAACCCTGGTATTGATGCTAAAGGGCTAATCATGAATCCTGCATGCAGCTCAAGGAAATGGCTATTGTGCCAGGGAGTTCTGGGGTGGCCAAAAGGCTGCAAGTAAAGAAGAGCACATCCCCAGGCTATGCAACAGCAGCCACCGCTCTATAGCTGGTACTAAACCCTCCGGGTTGTGCCACTGACTGCTGAAATTCAGCCTCTGGAAGGATTTGACCAGTGGATATGCACAGTCACAGACCCTCTGGAACTGGCTGGCCCTGGCACTACCCAGAATGCCTCAGCATACTGTGTACAGCACACACCCCTAGTTGCACAGAGGTTGCCATAGTTCCTTCTGCCCTCTTGAGCTTCACACATTTTGCTCCATCTAACGCAGGGGTGTCCAACCTGTTTTCACTGGGGGCCACACATTAATTTTTTACATGTTCTGGGAGTTGAACACCCTCCACCACCACCATCACCCCCTGCCCCCAAGCTTAAACCCCTCACAGACCCAAACTGCCTTCCCCGCCCCCAGCCTTAGACACCCCCGCCCCTGCACCTCCAAGGGGACAGGAGGCTTAAACCTCCTCCCCGCAGCCCCAAGCAGCCTCAGACACCTGTTGCATCAGATACCTATTTAATCCTTGGCCTCGCTGAAAAAGAATCATTATTAACAAATATATATAATGCCATGAATGTGTTCTACAGACTATGAAAAAGACTGAGTTCTCCTCCTGGGACAGGGTGAGCTGGCGGTGCCCAGTCACCTGTCCCCAGAGCTGAGCTCCCAGTGCTCCCCGGCACAGAGAGAGGCACTTGAGTTCTCCCCCCACCCCTCACAGGCTCTCATTTCTTCTCCCGGGCTTCCCTCAGGCTTCCCAGCATCCCAGAGCCACCACAAGGAAGAACTGCCACCAGATACTGCCTGGCCACATGCTGCAGGACCAGAGAGACTGTGACTGGTGGGTCAGGGCTGCATCTGAGGTTCCCACCCCAGATGGGGGATGCCGTAGCACTGCTGGGCCTTGAGCCAGGATGAGGGCCAGGCCCTGGGTGCTGCTACCTCTTGAAGGAAGCCAGCTTCTGTTAGGTGCAGCAGAACTGGCTGTAGGGAGGAACTGGTGAACCACAGCCCACTTGATGGGTGTCAGCCCCAAGTGGGATCTGTAGTCCACCGCCCCCAGCTGGCTCTGCCCTGTGCCACCTCATTGAAGCAGGAGGAACAGTCAGTGGCAGCAGCATCCTGAGCCACAAATAGCTCCTTAAAGTGCCACATGCAGCTCAGAGCTGCAGATTGCTGACCTCCCGCCCCACAACCGACTTTCAAAATGGCGCCATTGCTGGCCTCAGGGGCTGGAGGAAAAGTCTCTGAAGGCCAGATTCTGGCCTTTGGGCCATGTGTTGGACACCCCTGCTCTAACACAGTAAAACCGGTAACATTCAGAGAGAGGGCAATATATTGCCTTAGAGGGGATTATTCACCTAGATGGAGAGGGAATAAAAGGACCCACCTCTGCTAGTGGATCCTATGAACAGCCTCGCAAGTACTGATGAACTAAAATGAAAACTTATTTCAAACCATATTTGCCAGAGCCATGACTATGGAGGGGTTGCACCCGTGCTGTCAATCTACCTTAAGATTAGGAGGGAAGATACTTTTCCTCCAGCTTCTATAGAGGCCCCTTTCACAAAACTGGTTTACTTTGACTAATAGCTTAGGGCTCAGAATTTTAAAGACTCAACATGGAATTTTCATGCAGGCACAGTCCTGGCTAAACTTTTTTGTATTCAAGTCAATGGGAGTCACCCTTCTTTTTTGCTTAATACAGACCAGTCAGAGAGATGCCATATTCTCCAGATCAAGGACTTTTGTTTTCTGTTTCCCTAATCTTTGTCATGGCACTTTTAGTTCTTCTGTCAACTTAATTAAGTGCTTTTGTTGGAACTGAACATATTTTCATGATGCTTTGTACTCAAATACCAGTTGAAGTGTGGCACAGAAGCTATTAGCATTAATGCAGCTGTACTGTGTGTGATGTACATAAATAAGCATTTATAAGGAACACATTGAAGGAGACATATTGGTGCATGTTTGCTGATGCTAGTCTATGAACTAAAGAGAAAAAGTCTAGAAGAGGCTCTTGATAAACAAACAGATTCATTCGAAAGAGAAGTTTAAAATAAGCAGAGGAAAAATAGAGACCATGGTATATAATGTAATAATGTGAGCACTGGAGAATTATACCTGAAACAAGATGGGCAGACAAAAACAAGAAAAAAAAAAAAGCAGTTTATAGTGTTTGGCTTCCAGAATCTGGGGAAATGGAGGATGAAATCATAGCCAGAATAATAAACACCTGGCTCAAAGGGAGAGAGCTAAACAGTATAAGATGTGACAGGACGATCCCAGTAAGATTAAAAGGACACACCTGTAAAACAGTGGACCATCCATTTTAATGTAGGGCATTGAGTGTCTGGCAACAAAGGAGAAACAAAAGCAACTCATCTGTTCCCTCACAGAGAGTAAGCCGTGCTAGTCTATACACTATCAAAACAAAAAGCAGTCAAGCAGCACTTTAAAGACTAGCAACCCAAGGGTCTGTCCCACAAAAGCTCACCTAATAAACTATTTTGCTAGTCTTTAAAGTGCTACTTGACTGCTTTTTGTTTTGTTCCCTCACAGATGTGTGAACGTTGAGATGGATGTGTGGTGGAAGAAATAAGGCAAGGTGTGAGACATGCTCCAAATAATTCCCATAAACCTAAAAGTGAGGAAGTGCAAGCTCCGATGGCTTGATATTCTAATGTGAATTCTTGACAACTGTGAGGAAGAGTCCAGCACATTAATTAGGCTGTGTCTACACGTGCCCCAAACTTCGAAATGGCCATGCAAATGGCCATTTCGAAGTTTACTAATGAAGCGCTGAAATGCATATTCAGCGCTTCATTAGCATGCGGGCGGCAGCCGCGCTTCAAAATTGATGCGCCTTGCTGCCGCGCGGCGCGTCCAGACGGGACTCCTTTTCGAAAGGACGCCGCCTACTTCGAAGTCCCCTTATTCCAATGAGCTCATGGGAATAAGGGGACTTCGAAGTAGGCGGCATCCTTTCGAAAAGGAGCCCCGTCTGGACGCGCTGCGCGGCGGCAAGGAGCGTCAATTTCGAAGCGCGGCTGCCGCCCCCATGCTAATGAAGCGCTGAATATGCATTTCAGCGCTTCATTAGTAAACTTCGAAATGGCCATTTGCATGGCCATTTCGAAGTTTGGGGCACATGTAGACATAGCCTTAAGACCAAAGAAAATAAGAGGCCAACCCAAGAAAAAGTGGTGGAATGCCACATATGTGAAAGCATGTGGTGGAACAGAAGACCTGGAACTCAACAGAGTACTTTGGAGGGCGAGGAATCAGAGGCTATGTCTACACAGCAGCATCATTTTGGAGTAAGCTATTCCAGAAGAAAAAAGCAGTCAAGTAGCACTTTCAAGACTAACAAAATAATTTATTAGGTGATGAGCTTTTTTGGGACAGACCCATCTCTTCAGATCCTGGCCTTACCAGAACAGATTCGATATATTAAGCACAGAGGTCCAAAAATGATCAAGGATGACAAATCAGAAAAATTGTTATCAAGGTTGGCAAATCAGAAGAGCAGAGAGGCGGCAGGAGGTGGGGAGGGGTGGGGAAGTCAAGAGCTAGATAAAACAAAGTATGTAAAAGAGTCCTTATAATGGGCCAGGTAATTGCTGTTAAATTATGGAAGCAGGCTTTGTAATGTGTCAGGCGGAGTGGGGGAGCAAGTTTTTTTTCACTGGGGACCACATGGCAATTTTTTAAATGTTCCAGGGGCTAAACACAAAATAGCCCCAAGCCACCACCACCATCCCAGCCCTGGCCCCAGCATCAGACCTCCACAGCAGCCCCAAACTACCCCCCGCCTTAGACTCACCCAGGAGCCCTAAATTACCCCCAGCCTCAGACTCCCCAGCAGCCCCAAAATGCCCCCAGCCCTAGGCCCCACCCCAGCAACCCCAAACCACCCCCAGCCCTGGAGCACCCCCTGCAGCCCCAAACTGCCCCCCCTTAGAATGCCCCCCCACAGCCCTAAATGGCCCTCAGCCTTAGACACTCCCCCTCCTCCCCAGCCTCATCACCTGGGCTGCTAAGCTGAGTAGCTCCCCCAGCCCTCCTGCAGGTAACAGTAATTAAAACCAATTAACTCAAGTATTAAGCTTCCAGTACCTGAGCATAAAGTAATTGCTATCTCTAGTGACAGAGATAGCTGTTGAATGATAGAGATAACTGCTGTCTTCAACAGCTCTCTCTGTTGAGAGTTGCCTGAGGCAGCAGTGTTAAGAAACTGCAAATGGGCTCTTTAACAGCCACATGCAACTGGGAACTGCCTGGCTGACAACCCTTAACAAATCTAATTGTGATCCATGTTTGGGGTCCTGACCCATATGTTGGGAATCCCTGTTTTAAAAAATGCATTTGAAACAGGAAACAAAATCCAAAATTTGGGTTTTGGCAAGTAATGAAAAAATGAACTATTGTCACATTATTTTACAGGTTAAATCTCTTTGGTCCAGCACCTTCTGGATCTGACTGGTGCTGAATGAGAGAAGTTGCTGAACCATGGAAGGTTAATATTTTCTAGCATCCTTACCAACACTTTGCTTACTGGTTTCCTAGAAGACATTTAAGGGTAAACTGCAGCTAAATAACAGTACAGAACACTGAAAGCCAGGACGGGTGTCCGTGAAGAAACTTTATGGGACCACAGGAAACTTGGTCACACCTATGATGAGTGGTCATCTGGCTAACTAAAATCATGTTGAATTATGGATGCTGCCGGACAAGAGAGTTCTGGATTAAAGAGGTTCAGCGTGTAGTTGAATGACCAGGCATTTTATAGCAGTGGCCTTGTTTCAATTTCCCATTTGCTTTCAGTTGCAAAATGTGCCCTAGAGAGGCCAACCTCTATTTACATTTCCAGCCTGCCAGCTGTGCCATCTGAATCTCTTCTCTTTCGAAGGGTAATAATAATGCTCACCTCAAGGTCCTGAGGGCCTTATCATGGGTCAGTAACTGCTATTCCTGCAGCCCAATATCTTTTCCTCCCTTCTTCATCTGGGAAGGAAAAGAAAAGTTAGCACCAGAATAAAAATGAAGTCAAACTGTTTTATGTTGTGGCTGCCTGTCCAGTCTGGTTCTTTGGCAGAGCCTGACCTCTTCTAGTGTTGCCAACTGTCTAACTGCACAAACCCAAACACCCTCATTGTGCCCCTGCCCTGTCCCATCCAGCACCCCACCCTTTTTTCAAGGCCCTGTCCCCACTCACTTCATCACTCGCTCTCCCGCATCCTCACTTTCACTGGAAAGAGGCAGAGGGTAGGGTGTGGGTGGCAGTTGGGTGTGGCAGGTTTTCAGGGCTGGGACAGGGAATTGGGGAACAGGAAGAGGTGAAGGCTCTGGGAAGGAATTTGGGTGCAGAAGGGATTCAGGCCTGGTGTAGGGGGTTGGGGTACAGGAGAGGGTGTAGGCCCTGGGAGTGGGCTTATGGCAGGGGCAGGAGATTAAGCTGAGGGAGGGAATTGGGGTGTGGGCTCCTGCTGGGCAATGCTTACCCCATATGGCTCCCAGTTGGCAGCACAGTAAGCGTAAGGTTGGATCCCTGCCTGCCCTGGCCTTGAATGCTCCTCAAAGAGGATGGCATAGGCCTCCCTGCAGTCCCTACAGGGAGGGTGGGATTTGCTGCAGACTTTCAGCAGCTGATCTGGTTTGACTCCAGGAGCCTCAGGAGTTTCAGCCCAATGCCAGAGCCTCCTGGTGAAACCAGGAGGGTTGGCAAACTTTGGGGTGAATAGTAGAAAGATCCAGGCCCACCCTTCCCTTTGGGTACTGCCCCAGGAATCTATGTTAGCCAAGGACCCTTTGTTCAGGTCTACTTCTGCCTCTCGGGGTTGCTTCCCACCTCCAGCCTCTGTATGGTGCCCTGCCCAGATTCTTCTAGAAGTTGATCTCACCGGGTGGCTGTGACTAGGGGCCCCCCTGTATTCACACTCCATATGCTATAATAATAATCTTTGTACAAAATACACCTTGTAAAGGGTCATTTGAAAACAAATGTAACACAATGTAAGTGTGCAAAGTTCTCAAGTACAGTTTGTTAAGTCAGCCACCAGGAAGTGTTTTCCCTTTATTTTTCTTGTAACATTTTTGGCTTTTTGCCTGACTGTATGTACGTAAAACAAAAAAGCAGTCCTGTGAATTTCCAGACCTGAAGAAGTGGGTCTGTCCCACGAAAGCTCATCACCTAATAAATTATTTTGTTAGTCTTTGAAGTGCTCCAGGACTGCTGTTTTGTTTTGTTAGAATACAGATTGACACGGCCACCTCTCTGTGACTGTACGTATGTACTTAACTTTCCTTCTTTTGTTCGTGAACTTGTTTTAGTGTTTGAGCCAATCCAGAGCTTTAAATTATATTGGCTGGGGAAAAATCTGAGACTGGGAGTGTGTTGGGGTCACCCTGCAGAAGTAGCCCAGGGTAGCAAAAACCAGAGTATCCCCCCACGAGTCCCAGGCTAGTTACACACAGATGCTCAGAGATGTGACTGGATGGCTGTACATGACCAACCTATGTGGAGCTACTGCAGCAAGGCATTGTAAGGCACTGAAGCTTCCATGTCAGGAGTGACACAGCTCCTCAATTTGCCTGGACTGCACTCCAAGGTTACAGTCCCCACCCCCCCACCCCCACTACTGTAAAGTGTTTTTCTAGGGGCAGCAGTGGGGGGTGGGGTCTGGCTGTGCTTGGGTTTCAGCTTTTTATCACAGATGTTGTTAACTAGCCATTCACCCGTGTTGGGAGATGCGGAGGGAATAAGTGTTATTTTCATTACCCATTAGTGTCTTCTGCCACATATGGCCTATACATGCCAACAGAGGGCTAAATTGCTTCTGTCTTCCATAGCTGTTCTATACCAGGGACCTGGAGTGCCAAGTGAATCTGTGCAGGAGACAACTATAATTTGGCTGACACCCGCTGGGGCGGTCAGAAGCATCCCCTGCAGGGTTCTTTATGTGACATCATGAGGTCTTGGCAATGGTGTATCTCTAGAAATCTGTCAAGTGCCAGGAGAGTTATTCTTGGAGGCTGGTCACTATGCCTTTGCCAGCTGACAGGATTTTATCATTATGAACAATATTTGATACACTTCTAAAGCTGCAACTCCAGCTATTGCTTTGGTAAGTGGAAAATTCAACCCTCACATCTGCAGAGGAGAGCTTGGAAACTTGTCCTGCATAAGCTCTAATAACCCAGAAACCAGAATGAAGCCCACATTTATTACTCTGAAGGAAGTTGTGTGATTTTTAAGCTCCTTTCATGTTTTTGAGCCTTACTGATGATTTTCCACACCTGGGGCTAGTAATACTGATAGATAGCCCTTTTGGTGAATATACTTCCCTCACCAGGGATCTTCTCCATTAACTACTAACAGGTTAATGGTCTCAACCTTTACCTAGAGTTTCTCAAACATGTACTGGTCTAATTAAAATGCCTGACTGCCTGTGAGTCAGTGTCTCTACATAAACACAGTACTCATGCTTTGTAGGCCACCTTGCTTTTCCACCAAGCCATCTCTGGCTCCCCTACGTACACACTCCAGGTTAGCCAGACCAATCTACCCCTCTCCCAGGAATGACTGTGACTCTCAGCTATAGTCAAACGCCCACGCCCCATGACTGACAGACTGCTTTCCTGCACTCCTCCCTCTCTTCTCTCTAGTTCTATATAGACAGCTCCTGTTCCTGTAAAGCTGACCATCATCTAATGAACCCTTGCTCCCTGGATCCTCTTCCTGGGGAGTTCATTCACCTGCATTGCCACTTTAACCCTTTCACATCTTATGTGGGGTGTCCATTTCAACACATACCCCTTAAACAAAGCTAGGCTCACAGGTACAATACAGTGGGTGCAGGAATTTTAACTGTATTACAAAATAAGGACTTCTGTATATATACTCTGTATTTTCTGCAGTCCTTACTCAGGTAAGATTCTCATTTCTATCAATGGGAGATAGCCTGTGAAAGGCTGTAAGCTTTGACCAATAAACATTATCCCAAAATAACATGTTTCACCATGGAAACAATTGCTCATGGTAACTCAGCTCCTTTCGAGATACTGGCAGAAACTGCACAAGATCTTTCAGTGAGTGTGCAACTCATGTGCGTCATTGTTGCATGTAGAGTTGAAGGGTTCAATTATGCTCTCAGCTGCAGTGGTGTAACCCCCCTTGGTTGTAACTGAATGTAGGATTGAGTCCTTAATGGCAAGTTGAGCTGAAAAAGAGTGGGTTCTTGGGAAAATATTATGTGAATAGCACCCAGCACCTGGATAATGTTATGCTTTATAGAAAGACTTCTCCAAACCAGAGATATTTATGCCAATTCTCTACATTGTCTCTCACCGGGCCTTCAGGTATAACTTCAGATTTCTTAGTGCATGTATGTTCACAACTGCTGTTTAGAGACCAAAGTCTGGCTCCTAAAAACTGAGATAGTTTGTGAAATGGAAGAAAGACAGAAATAATTAATTCTGTCTCTATACGTTAAACACTGCTACCTTCCCTAGCAAGGGTGACCTCATGTGCAGCACACTACCACTCTTGAAATATTGTGCTATGTGTAACCATTCCAAATTTATCAAAATAAACACAGTCATGCTACAGTTCATCTTCTCTTCTACACAGCGAGGTGTCAGTATTCTGGTTTCACTAAGTATGCCCTATGAACTAGCATCTTTTGATATTTATAAGTGATTCCTCCCGGCACATCCATCTCATAATCATTGCTTGGAAAGGCCCTTTGAATGCTTTTGGCCCTCAACAACTCCTGCGGAGTGTATCTACCAAGATGGACTGCTGTCCACTCTAAAAGACTCACTGACATTTGGGATGCTGTAAGATATTTGGCCCGCTACTGCGATTATCTCCACCTCCAAAAACAGCCTAAAATATTAGTCTTTTGCCTTGGTGAACTGCATTACTTGAGGCTGTCTTCACATTTTGAAGATGGAAAACAGACATAAGCTGTGGTGTACAATGCACTTTCTTCCACTCATCAGGGACAGTCAGATTCAAGAGTGCCCATTTTTCATCTAAAAAGGCTGGCTCACTCAGGCACCAAACCAAGTATCATATGTTTCTATAGTATCTGTCTCAGTATGTATATAATCACCCACCCACAATCACCATAGAAATGGAAGATTCTAACCTATCAAAGATTAAATCTTATGTAACACACGTGGGTACAGAGATTGGCTTATTAAATAAATTAGTTATAGTTCCTTCGGTCACTACAGCTTGCTACGAGACCAGTTTGTAGCTACAGTCTTCCCCGCCTTACGAGGGTAATTCGCTACTGAAAAAACCCTCTTAGGCCGAATTCTTGTAAGTCGAAAATGTAATTACCATTAATTTCAGTGGGAAAAATTTTATGTGTTCTTGAGCCCCAAAACGTACACCCATTTATGCTAAAACAACATCAAATCCCATTAAATCCGATGCAAGGGGGTGGGCAGGGCAGAGCAGGGCACAGGGAGGCAGCCCGGCCTGAGCGCAGTTTAGGTTAAGTGGGGAGGGGGCAGTGCCAGGGGCTGGCCATGCGAGGAGCTAGGCAGGTACAGGGGACCCCTGGCTGGCAAGGGGCAATGCCTTGCTCGTACGGGGCTCTGTGGCAGAGAGGCCCTGCTGGTGGCAGCCGAGGTGGCAGCAGCAGGCAAGCCAGGTGCTAAATGGGATGAAACGCCACTGGCAGCGAGTGGCGCCTGAGGCATAGCGGCACAGGGGGGGCGGTGGTGGCCCCCTAGCCGCCTGGGAGGGCGAGTGGCAGGGCCGCGATGGGCTGCGCACCCAGCATCCACGTCTCGCAGAGCAGCGTGATCTACTGCCGGGACTTGGACAAGTCTGCCTCCCCACACCAGACTGCCGCCCTCTCAGAGGGCACCGCCGCCCCCCTGACAGCCTCTTTGTCAAGACCAACGCAGCCGACTCCATCTGCTCGGTGCTTGCCTACCAGAGCCACCAGCCTCCAAATCGGTCCTTGTAAATGCGAAGAAATGCCTTGTAAGCTGAAGTAGGAGTATTAAATGAAACTCCTCGCAAAGCTGAATTCTCATAAATTGAATGGGCGTATCTCAGGGTATGACTGTAGTCATACCTAGTGAACAGACCAAGACTACAGAATAACAGTCAGTCAGAATGCCAGGATTAAGACAGAGTCATCATTAGAAATCAGAATCAGAACTGTGATCAGAGTCCAAATTCCAGAGCCAAGGGTTCAGATAAAGTCAGAGCCCAGAATCAGAGCTGAGGGTCAGAACGGGATTACCTGGAGATGGCTGGTTTCAGAGGCCAGAGCCAGTCTCGGACAAGACTGAAACTAAATCAGGTGCAGGGCAGGGCCAAGGCTGGAGGACAGCAAAACCAGGTCTCAGAGTGAGGCACGCACAGGAAAGCAGAGAATACATAACCCAGTCCATTGAGCAGCCAGTGGGCTTCTGCTGTTAAACCTAAGTCTGTAAGACTAGCCAGCTACCTTCCTCAGCCAAGAACCTGAGACTGCAGGGCCTGTTTCCATTCCTGTATCCGTGAATGCATCTGGGAGGCATCCGCCAGCTCCCTTGATGCTTTCAAAGAACAATGGGTGTTATACGGGGCTCTCTGATTGGTGTCTCTATCCAGTTCCCTTGTTTTGACCTTTGACCTTCACACTTGCCCCTTTTTCTTTTTATTTATCCCACGTTATCAGTTAGTTTCCAGAGTTCACTGCATCTTCCCTGAAGGCTGAGAGAGGGTCCTCCCAATAGCAGCTTCCTCAGCCAATCAGGCCACTAAGGCCATGTCTACATGGTGGATGCTATTTCAGGATACCTTTGTATCCTGAAATAGCAACTCCGCAACTTTTCACAGTGCCTGAAGTAGCACTGATATTTCAGGCGTGCTATTCCAGCTCTGGTACCCCTCCTTGTATGAGGAGTAAAAGAATGATCGGAATAGGCCCTTATTCCAAAATATGGTGCAGTCTGAACAGCACCAAGTTCAGAATAAAGTATTTCTAAATAATTTACACAATTTTCATTGCACAAATGGTATAAATTATTTTGAAAAAATCTCTCTGTGTACACATAGCCTAAGAGTCTGAAGAAATGGTACCACAGAGCCTCACTCACGACATGATTTGGATAAATATGGGCATTTTATAAGTAAAATATTCCAATAAGCACTGGCTTTAGGAAGCCACGCCCCTATCAGAGAATTAATGGTCATGAGTAATTCAAATATCAGCCCTATCAAGTTTTAATGACACTTTGTGAGCCTACAAAAAATAACAGGGAATTAGTATTCTTCTCTAGAGAGGAAGGTCGAAGAGGAAGCTTAAGATGAGGACGAGAAAAGTAACAGGCATGCAAATTACCTGCTCACTATGCTAGGGACAAGCTCATCTTCAATCTTTTAATATAGATTTATTGGAGAGCAATCCTTGATGCCAGCAGCCACAAGGATTCACATGAGCCAATAGTGTATAATAAAGCTGCTGCAGTTGCAAAATTATTTTGAAAACAGTTTTAAAGAGGGGGGTTTGGTGACTGAGTTGGCAAACTACTGCAAACCATCAAGCTGGCACCAGGTCCTGCCTCTCAGAACAACCTTGATGCCTTTAATCAGTGATCCTGGTGGCTTTTACTTTGAAATATTCTAATCCTGATTGTTCTCCCTTGCACTGGAGTAAATCAGGAGTAACGCCAATGAGATTAACAGTCCCAGTTCCCTGCTGTTTGAAGTTTGCTATATGCTGAGACACGTGGCACAAAGTGAGCACAGAAGCATAGGTTAAAAAGGACCACAAAGCCAAGATGCAGGAGTTGATGAGGCTAAAAGCCATCCAAGTCAGATGGCCATCCAACCTCTTTCTAAAAACCTACATAGAAGGAGCTTCCACCTCCCAAGGCATGTGTTCCACTGTTCTACCATTCTGAAGTTTTTCCTGAGATTTAGTCTACATCAGCAGCTCTCAACTGGGGTCTGCAGCCCTCTGGGGATCTACAAACTCTTTCAAGGGTTGATGGGTCCCCACAACTGAAACCCAGGGCCTGAGCCCAGCACTGTTGTGCAGCTGAAGCTAGGAGGCACAGGGCTGAATCCTGGAACCCTGGTGCTGCCTGTGTGGCTGAAGCCCATGGGCAGATTTGGGGACATGGAGGGCACTGCTCCCCCCCACAACTGCAGCACATGAGCATGGCCATCCCAAGGCAGCTGCAGATTCCTCTCCCTTCCCCAGCTCGGTTGCAGGAGACATTAGAGCCAGGCAGCAGAGCCAGAGCTGCCTCTCTGCTAGTGCTATGGAGCAGGCAGTGGCAACAGCCCCTTGATGGTGCCCCAGGTTAAAGCTGCTCCTCAGCTCCCAGCCAGTCCCTTTGTTCCTGCAGAGGCAGCCGGTAAGAGTCCCCCCCAGGTGGGGAGACCTGGCTCCATGGCTGGCAGACTTCTCCAGAAACAGAGACTACATGGGAGCCCTCCCCGCACACAGCTCCTACTATTCCTGTCCCTATACCCTGAGCTATGGCCTCCCTGCATTCTGAGTTTCCCCCTGCCTGCACACAGCACCTAGCTACTCTCTCCTTGCACTCTGAGCTACCTCCACACAGCCCTTAGACATGTCTCCCACTGCATCCTGAGCTACCCACAGTCTGAACACAGCACCTAGCTACCCACTCCTTCCCTGCATCCTGAGCTACCTGCCTACACACAGACACTGGTTACTCCCTCCTAACACCCCAAGTCATTTCGAAACTTTTTGAGCTAAGTCCCCCACCTGAGTTGTAGTATTTTTGGTTGTGGCCCCCTCCCCCACTACACCTGTCCCATGGCTACTGCCACACGGTCCCCACACCAGGCCCCCTTTTTATAGCGTGTCAAGAGGGTCTCAGAGAGAAAAAGGCTGAAGACCCCTGATCCAAATCTACTATTCTGTAGTTTGAATCCATTGCCTCTTCTCCTACCATCTATGGCAAGACAGAACAATTTTCCTCCATTTTGTTATGGCAGACTTTCAAGTATTTGAAGACTGCTATCATGCTTGCCTTAAGCTCCTCTTCCTAACCGCTAGACCATATGGGAGATGTACTCTCCAAATCGTCCCCTTGTTGTGGTGAGTGGGCTTGCATGTTCCAACAAACCCGAGAGTGACGTTGTAGGGAGTCTCATGCTCCCAGCAGGGTCACCCATGACAGGAAGGTCAAGGGAGAGGGTCCAGACAAAGAATGATCCTAAAAGTCCTCAACAGCAGAACAGGCAGAGGATAGTAAGGGTAATGGTACACCGGCTGTGAAGGCAGATGAAGGCTGCAGTGGACAGGAGACACCCAGTCATTGTGGATCCCATGCCTTTGGACCTAAGCCTGAATTGCGTGGTGGCTGCAGTGTAACAGTCCCCCCGCCCCACATTAAAAGAAGCCATGCATAGGTGTCTTCCTCTGCATACTACTCTCTTAAACTTAAGCCCTATGGTGACTGGTGAATGGTGACGGGCGCAGGATTGTGAAATCTAGAAGCTTTTAGTCATGGACCAGCAAGTAGGTGGTGAATGTATGTATCACTTGTTCCCTTTGAGGACTGAGGTAGTAGAACGATGCTGCTGCATCCACGACTGAGTAGCCCTATTTAGGAGCCACTCTGTTTGCCCCGCATGGGAAGGCAGCTAGAAAAGGTCCACCTCACCACTCTGACTGAATGACCATGTGCAATGGGTTCACCTCTGTGGTCAAAATCAAACAGTAAACTTTGAAACATAGAATATTCAGACTCTAATGGACAACCCAGACAGTGAGTGACCCAAAAGCTGCTTGGCAATTATCGCCTATGAGCTGTGATGATTCAAGATCAATATAGCTGCCCTGGCAGAAATGGGTAGACCAGAAGAAGGACAGATAGGAAAATAAGGTGGAAAATACACATTTTTCTGGAAAGGAAGACCCAAAGTAAGAAAAGCAAATTCATGGAGTAGGATTTGCCATCAAAAATGAACTGACAAAGATCCTGTCTGAAGTCCCTGTCAGCATCAATGAGCATCTCACAATTCTCTGCTTGGAGCTTGCCAAAAAACCAGCAGGCCACTGTCATCAGTGCTTATGCACCAACTCTAAATGACAAAGATGATGTGAAGGAGAAATTCTACACCTAATTGGACACAGTCCTGAATGACATCCCCCCAAAAGACAAGACTATTCTCTTGGGAGATTTCAATGCCAAAGTCAGAAGAGACATGGACCACTGGAAGACTTACACTGGGAAAGAAGGAGTTGGCAACAGCAACTCCAACTGAGTGCTCCTCCTTAGAAAATGTATGGAACATGAGCTCCTCATCATGAGCACCCTCTTCCACCAGAAAAGAAAAAATTAAGACCTCATGGCAACATCCTCAATTGAACCACTGGAACTCATCGACTATGTCATTGTCTGTATACTCAAGATCAGCCTCAGGTCTTCTCACATGTGCAATGACTAGTGCCGATGACTGCTGGACTTATCACCACCTTATTTGATCCACAATGGTGATTAAGATTGTCACCAAATGGAGAAGTCAGAGGAAACAATCCGATGAAAGATCAACATACAAGGCTTGAAGGACATCATCAGAAGAAGTGACTTCTAGATAGTGCTCTAAAGGAAGCTGCGGACAGTATACCCTGAAGATGTGGAAGAACACTCATGTCAATTGAAAAATGCCATTACTGGAGCTTGTGGAGAAGCCATTGGCTACCAATCCAAGAAGCATCAGGCCTGGTTTAATGAGAACAATGTGGAAATTGAACACCTGATTGAGGCAAAAAAGGAAAGCCTTTAGGGCCTGGCAAAGTAACATCAATTGCACGATGAGGAGAGAAGTCCATGTCAAGGCCAGGGCAGAAGTCCAACATAAAACAAGGATTCTGAAAAAACAGCAGTGGACTGAGAAAGCACGAGAACTTCAGCATCTCACAGAAATCAATGACACAAGAGGTTTCTTCAATGCTACCAAAGCTATTTATGGACTGAGAAACCATGGAATCAATCCCCTGAGATCAAAGGATGGCAACCAACTCTTGGAAGACAATGAAGTTATTGCTTCCTGCTGGAGGGAGCACTATAATGAGCTCTTGAACTGCCCATCCACCATGGTCCCAGAATCCCTCGACCAAATCCCTCAGCAAGTGCTTAGGGATGATCTTGCAACACTTTCTACCCTGAATGGGATCCAAGCTGCCATCAAAGTGATGAAGTGCAACAAGGTAACCAGACTAGGTGGAACCTCTGCTGAAGTCTTCAAAGAAGGTAGGCCAGAGCTCCACAAACAATTGCACCTCCTAACTCTCAAGATTTGGGAGTGGAAGAAGATGCCATGAGATTTCAGAGACACACTAATTGTCAGTCTCTTCAAGAAGGGTGACAAGTCAGACTGTAGAAACTATTATGGTATTTCCCTCCTTGCAGCAGAAGGGAAAATCTTAGCTTGAACCCTTGCAATGCAACTCCTGCTACTGTCCGAAGAAATTCTCTCAGAACCCCAGTGTGGCTTCCGACCATTCTGAAGAAAGGAGACATGATCTTTACTGCCCAGAAACTACAAGAAAAATGTCATAAACAAAACCAAGCCTTATACATGAGTTTCATCGACCTGACCAAAGCATTTGACTCAGTCAATCATAGCACCCAGTGGACCATCTTCTCAAAGATCAGCTGCCCCAAAAAAATTCATTACCACCTTGAGGCTGCCTCATAACAACATGACTGCAAGAGTATTGAGCGACAGTGGATCCCAAAGTGACCCCTTTGTGGTCAAATCTGGAGTCAAACAAGGCTGCATCACTGCCCCATTACTGTTCTGCATCTTCATCGCCATGACACTTCACCTCATTGATGGCAAGCTTCCAGATGGTGTAAAAATGGTCTATAGAATGAATGTGAAACTTTTCAATCTCAGGAGACTGAAGGCTAAAAGCAAGACTTCCATGACCTCGATCATGGAGCTCCAGTACGAAGATGACAGCATGGTTGCTGGTCTTTCTCCTGCAGTCCTTCAGACCATCTTAATTCCTTCACTTAAACATATGAGCTGCGTCTACACGTGCACGCTACTTCGAAGTAGCGGCAGTAACTTCGAAATAGTGCCCGTCGCAGCTACACGTGTTGGGCGCTATTTCGAAGTTGAAATCGACGTTAGGCGGCGAGACGTCGAAGTCGCTAACCCCATGAGGGGATGGGAATAGCGCCCTACTTCGACGTTCAACATCGAAGTAGGGACGTGTAGACGATCCGCGTCCCGCAACATCGAAATAGCGGGGTCCTCCATGGCGGCCATCAGCTGGGGGGTTGAGAGATACTCTCTCTCCAGCCCTTGCGGGGCTCTGTGGTCACCGTGTGCAGCAGCCCTTAGCCCAGGGCTTCTGGCTGCTGCTGCTGCAGCTGGGGGTCCGTGCTGCATATACAGGGTCTGCAACTAGTTGTTGGCTCTGTGTATCTTGCACTGTTTAATGAAAGTGTGTCTGGGAGGGGCCCTTTAAGGGAGCGACTTGCTGTTGAGTCCGCCCCGTGACCCTGTCTGCAGCTGTGCCTGGCTCCCTTATTTCGATGTGTGCTACTTTGGCGTGTAGACGTTCCCTCGCTGCGCCTATTTCGATGTTGGGCTGAGCAACGTCGAAGTTGAACATCGACGTTGCCAGCCCTGGAGGACGTGTAGACGTTATTCATCGAAATAGGCTATTTCGATGTCGCTAATTCGAAATTAGCTATTTCGATGTAGCGTGCACGTGTAGACGTAGCCATGGTGTGCGTCTACACTAGCCGGCTACTTTGAAGTAGCCAGCACAACGTCAAAATAGCACTCGTCGCGTCTACACACACTGGGTGCTATTTCGATGTTGAAATCGATGTTAGGCGGCGAGCCGTCGAAGTTGCCATTCCCATCCTCGGATGGGAATAGCACCCTACTTCAACGTTCAATGTCCAAGTAGGGTGTGTGTAAATGATCCGCATCCCGCTACTTCGAAATTGCGGGGTCCTCCATGGTGGCCATCAGCTGAGTGGTTGAGAGACACTCTGTCCAGCCCCTGCGGGGCTCTATGGTTCCCGCGCGCAGCAGCCTTAAAGGCACCACGGACCCGGATTTCCTGTGGCAGGAAGCTGAGAGTGTGCAAGCAGCAGCACAGGCACGTGCTAGCCCTGCACGCTTCTCAGAGGCCCTGATCCCTGCTGCCTTACCTGTGGCCTCAAGCCAGCCCCCCGAGCGCCCCCAGGGCTCCCCTCCTGAGGGGACCCAGGCACCCCCAGAAGCCAGGCAGGGGGCCAAAAGGACGCAGGGCCCCTCCTGGTCAGAGGCCAAGCTCCAAGATCGCTGGGGCTCTGGGGCAAGGAGGAGGTGCTCCATGTGATGGGAAGCAAGCAGCAGACCGCAGAAGCGTTCGCCTGACTGGCTGAGGGCCTGGCCGCCCAGGGTCACCCTGCCCGCACTCTGGATCACGTCTGGAGTAAGGTGAAGGAGATGTGGCAGGGTTATGCCTGGGCCTGGGACTCGGCCAGCCGGTCTGGGGCTGCCCCTGCCACTTGCCCCTATTACAGGGAGCTCAGGGCCATCCTGGGCCCCCGGGACACCTCCTCCCCCCCGGCCACCCTTGACACCACGGCCGACGAGCCCCAGCAGGCCTTGCAGCCGGAGTCTGGCCCGGAGGCCAGCCCCGCACTCTGGGGCCCACCTGAGCAGCCCCCCCTCGGGACAGCGGAGGAGGGGTCCAGCAGCGGGGGGGTGGGGGTGGCTCCTCATTGACCTCCCCTCCTGGAGCACCAGCCGGGCATCTGCCCACCGGGCTTCCCCTGACCGCGGCGATGGATGGTCAGGTACATACTCCACAGAGCACACACCCATGGGCCACAGGGCGGGGGCACCAGACATGACCGGGAGCCTCACACACCCACAGCGGACCCCAACCCGCGAATGCCCAGCCACAGTACAGTCCCAGGACGGCGGCACGGCCATCAGTGCCCGTCAGCACCCGCACCCATGGACAGAACTCAGTCTTGAGCCCAGGGGTGGGGGGACAATGCCATGGCGAAAGCCAACAGGGACATCAAACCCACTGATGGGGACAGAGACCCAGCACCCAAGAGGGGGTGGGGAGAATGGGTCACGGGCCAGGGCACTGTACTAACAGCTTTCCCCTCCCTCTCTCCCTCTCTCCAGCTGCAGCATCTGACACCCCATGCAGCCAGGCACCCTCTGTTGTCCCCGACAGCCCACCGGAGGCCAGCCACCGCCAGCGCCCAGAGACACCCCCAAGGCCAGCGGGATGGTCCCGCCACCGCTGGACTCTGGGGATGGCCCCGGTGGACCCTCAGCTCCTGGCAGCTCTCCGGTGGCAGACGGAGGTGGCGGAGGAAAGACTCTGTTTCGAGCGGGAGGAGTCCACCTGGCGGTGGACGGCGTGGGAGGACTTTATGGGGGTTTTCAGGGACATAGCTGGGTCGATCCGGGAGGCTGTCGCCCGGCTCCCACTCCCTGCTGCCCCCCGGGCCGCCCTCCCTGCCCCCCCATCCACCTCGCCGCCTGCTGCCCCACCTGCTGCTCCACCCGCCTCGCTGCCTGCTGCCCCACCTGCCGCTCCACCTGCCTCGCTGCCTGCTGCCCCACCTGCTGCTCCACCCGCCTCACCACCTGCTGCCCCACCTGCCGCTCCACCCGCCTCACCACCTGCTGCCACACCTGCCGCCCCACCCACCTCACCACCAGCAAGCTCCACAGAGCCCACTGGGGCTGAAGACCATCCAGTGGAGGCATCCTGGCCATACCTGCCGGTCCTCCCAGCCCCCAGCCGGCCACGCTGGTGACCGCGGACATGGGGAGTGGGGGTTGTGAGCCGTACCCACCGGGGCTCACACCCCTCTACCCCCACCCTGGACTGATGGGGGCCCAGTGGATGGCTCGGCTGTTGGCCCATGTATATAGTTGTCCCCCTTTTTGTAGATTAGTTGCAGTTTCTTTGTTGAATCAAAGAGCTTATCCGGTTAAAAATAAAGGTTTTATTTTCCAAAAAGCTGGAGGCGTGTGCTCGTTGGTGGGGTGGTGTGCGGGTGTTGGGGGCAGTGTGTGGGCATTGCGGGCTGTGTGTGGGGGGGGTCTTCTGGGGAAGGCCAGGGAGGTGCTCAGGGGTCTCCCTGATCGAAGTGGGCCCGCAGGGCCTCACAGACCTGTACCCCCTCATGGTGGGCCTGGCGGCTGGGTGTGGCGGCTGGCTGGGGGAAGCCCGTGCTGGCGTCAACTGCCCACCCCTGGATGAAAGCCTCCCCCTTGCTCACAACGATGTTGTGGAGTGTGCAGCACGCACCCACAACCTGGGGGATGTTCTGGAGGTTGACGTCCAGTCGGGCAAGGAGGCACCGCCAGCGGCCCTTCAGACGGCCAAATGTTCTCTCCACCACCTGGCAGGCGTGGTTCAGGCGGGCACTGAACCGTTCCTGGCTGACGTTGAGGTGGCTGGTGTACGGGCGCATGAGCCAGGGCTGGAGGGGGTAGGCTGCGTCCGCCACAAGGCAGAGGGGCACAGTGGTGTCCCCCAGAGGTATCTCCCTCTGGGAGATGTAGGTCCCCGCCTCTAGCCGGCGGCACAGGCCCGAGTTCCTAAAAACACGGGCATCGTGTGTGCAGCTGGGCCAGTCCACGTACACATCCTGGAAGCGGCCCCGACTGTCCACCATGGCCTGCAGGACCACGGAGTGGTAGCCCGTGCAGTTGATGTGTCTTCCTCCGCTGTGGTCCGGGGCGCGGATGGGGATGTGAGTCCCATCCAGTGCCCCGAAGCAGTTCAGGAACCCCATGGAAGCGAATCCAGCGACGGCTGCGACCGGGTCCCCGAATCGGACGATCCTCTGGAGCAACATGGTGTTAAGCACACGAACCACCTGTTGGGAGGGAATACAGGTGCCCATGAGGCTGTGCAGGGTGCCCCAGGGCCCTTCCCTCAGGCCCCCCTCCCAGGCACCTCCCCGGGTACCCCACTTGCCCAGCCCGACCCTCCCTGGTACCCCTCTCTTTCCAGCCCCACAGCTGGCCCCTTGCTCCCTCCCTCCCTCCCCAAGCCCACAGCCGGCCCCCCTGCCCTCCAGTGGGTGCGTGCCCAGGCCTCCTTGCCTCCATGACGACGGCCCCGACCATGGCCTTTCCCACTCCAAACTGGTGTCCCATGGAGCAATAGCTGTCTGGAGTGGCCAGCTTCCAGACAGCTATTGCGACCCTCCTCTTGATGGAGAGGGGGCGCCGCATCCGGGTGTCGTGGTGCCTCAGTGCTGGGGTGAGCCACTGGCAGAGCTTGAGAAAGGTCTGCCGGCACATGCGGAAGTTCCGGAACCACATATCATCGTCCCAGTCCCGCATGACGAGCTGCTCCCACCACTCGGAGCTGGTGGGGTAGCTCCAGAGGCGGGGGAGCAGCTGGTGAGGGAGGAACAGGGGAGCCCAGTGGTCGGAGCATCCCCGTCTGCCTCTGGGGTGGGCTCCTCTGGCAGGAGCCACTGGGTGGCCTCCCAGGCAGCACCTAACAGGGCGCTTGCCCCCTTGATGACTACCTGGAGGGCCTCTGCTTCCTGCTGCTGCTGCTGCTGCTGCTGCTGCTGCAGCTGCTGCTGGGTGTCCATATCTGCTGTGACTTGGTCTGCGAGAGAGTGGTCACTGCTCTGCAGACCTCGTGCTGGGCAGGCCAGGTGTGTCTGGGAGGGGCCCTTTAAAGGAGTGGCTTGCAGCTGCCCTGGAAGGGCTAGTGTGCTCTGTGACCCGGTCCGTGGTCTTTCCTGGCCCCTTATTTCGAAAGAGGGTGCTTGTGTGTGTGTGGACGGTCTGCATTTCCTTCCAGGGCGGCTCCTTTCGATGTTCCCCGTCACTACTTCGACGTTGACGTTGCCAGCCCTGGAGGACGTGTAGACGATAATCGTTGAAGTAGCCTATTTCGATGTTCTTACTTCGAAATAGGCTACTTCGACGTAATGTGCTAGTGTAGACGTAGCCATGAGCTTCTTGGCCTCACACTGAACATCAAAAAGACCAAAAAAACATCAAAAAGACCTAAGTGCTCCACCAACCCTCGCCAACGGGACAATACCTTCTGTGGAAGTCAATGGAGAACTGCTGCAAAATGTGGTGCACTTCCCATACCTTGGAAGTCATCTTTCTGATAAAGTCGACATTGACGCAGAAATCCATCATCATCAGAGCCGAGCAAGCTCTGATTTCGTCCACCTGAGACAAAGGGTCTTCGAGAACTGGGACATCTATCCCAAGACAAAGCTCCTTCTACACTGTGCAGTGATCGTTCCAACACTACTGTACGCATGTGTGAAATCTGAACATCATACAACAATCATTTGAAGGCACCTGAACAATATCATCAACCCTGCCGCAGAAGAATCCTAAATATCTCTTGAGAGGACAGGCTTATGAACCCTAGTGTCCAGGAGAGTTGAACATGACCAGCATTGAAGCCATTACCATTCACCAACAACTTCTTTGAACTTGTCACATGGTTCATCTGTCTGAAGAGTGCCTCCCAAAACAGATTCTGTTTTCTGAGCTGGAAGAAGGAGAGAGGAGCACTGGGGGACAATGGAAGCAGTATAAGAACATGATGAAGGCACATGTGACAGTGCAGCACCAGTGCTGACACTTGGGAGAACCCTGCCCAAGACTGTCCCCAGTGGAGAATTGTAATCCGTGAAGGAGTAGCACAATCTGAGAGGTCCTGACGCAGTGAAGATAAAAAGAAGCAGAGAAGAAGAGCATCAAAAACTGCCCCGTGCCCCGTCAACAGCTACCAATACCTGTCCCTCCTGCGATAAGACCTGTGGCTCCAGAATTGGGCTGATCAGCCATCAACGGACTCATATATAGGAGGGTGACTTGAAGACTTCATAGTCGTTATCAAGTGACCACTAAGTAGCTCCTATTTTCCAAACTAATTACACCCAGTGCCATCAGCCTGTGCTCACATGGCTTGTATGCCATCCCTTTGATCATCTTCATTGCCCACCTGTGGATCCTTTCCAGGTTCTTCACAGCCTTTCTATACAGCAGTGCCCAAAACTGGACACAGTACTCCAGCTGAGGCCTAATCAGTGCAGAGTAGAATGGTACTATCACCTCCCATGACTTTCATGCTGTGCCTCTGTTAATTCAACCTACGACTGTATTTCTTTTGTTTTTTTCAGCAGCAGCATCACACTGTAGATTCATGTTGAGATTGTGACCCACCACAACTCCCCAGATCCTTTTCAGTTGTGCTGCTGCCAAGCCACTTCTCCCCAATTCTGTATTTGAGCACTTGTTTTCCTCTCCTAACAGTGGCACCTTACATTCGGCTTTGTTGAATTTCACTTTGTTGTCTGTAGCCCAGTTCTCTAATTTATTAAGATCCTTTCGAATTTGAGTTCTATCCTCCAAAGTGTCTGCAAACCCCAATCTCCACCCCAGATTTGTGTTCTATACAAATATGACCAGTATGCTCTCTATTCCTACACCCAGGTCATTAATAAAGAGGTTAAATAACACTGGACTCAGAAACCCTGTGGACCTCCACTTGAGATATCTTTCCAGTATGACTTCATTAATTAGTAAGTATCTATACACTTAATGGTAGTTCTACAGTGACTGCATTTCTCCAGCTTATTCTTGAGAATATCATGTAGGACAGGACAATTAACACCCCCCACCCACTCCTCAAACCCCTCCTATGTATTTGATTTGTCAGTTTTTATATTGCAATTTTTTTTTTTGGTTCTCTCTACTTATAAATGTCAGTCTGTATTGGAAATGAGATTGAGCTGATGAAGTGGCTCTGTCCCACGAAAGCTCATCACCAAATAAATCAGGATCAGTGTTCTCAGTAACCTGAGCACTTGGGAAGCCACCCAGGAGAAATTCAGATGCTGTCCAACTGATTAGCAGTGCACCCACAGCTGCCCACAGCTGAGGGCATGTATTTCTATTGATAGTGCATACCCACACATGCCTTGGTACCACAACAAAATTTATTCTGTCCGTGGATGGAAAAAGTTAGAGGGAACATTGTCCAGCACCAGCGCTTTTGGAGCTCAGCAGCAACTGCCTCAACCATTGCATGGACAGTACCCATGGGGCCCAGGTGTGGTCTGGGGGATTACCTGGGGGTTCAGAGTGGCAGGAGCCCTGGGAAGCAGCCTGACCCTGGCAGCATGCTCTGCTCTGCCCCCATCTCCCAGCCAGATTGCTCACTTCACCTTGGTGGCAGGAAGCAGAGCACCCTGGGCCCAGCCCGCCAGCACTGGGCCCAGCCCCATCCTGCTCTCTTCCTCTGGGAGATGGCAGTGGAGTAGAGAAGGCTGCTGGGGTCTCTCCACTTACTGCAGCTTCCACTGCTGCAGTACGTGCTGGGGGTCGAACCCCGGCGCTTCCCTGTGCCATGCCCCCTGTCAATGCCCCAGTTTGCATCTCTTGGGGAAGGGGTGCAATAGGGGTGGGAGGAGGTAGACCACAGATGGGATTTGAGGTGGGGGGTGTTGCCCCAGACCCCATGCCCCTTCAGGGATGACCCTAATGCAGGACTGTATCAAAAGCCTTGTTAAAGTCCCAATGTATTACATCTACCGGATTCCCTATCCATCAAACCAATTACTTTGTCCATGTCCCCCAGCCCCAGGAAGATTTGCTGTTGTAAGGCTTCTGGAACACTGCACCCTTGGAGCTTACTCCTGAAAAGCCACTTAGCTCTGCAAGTCCTGTCTCCTTCACCATTGGGCAGCCCCATCTCTCTAGCCAGCACATGGGCCCTCCCAGAGCCACCCACTTGCTTATCTGCCACCCACTGGTTACTCCTCTCTGCACTTGCCTATTTGCCCTATGCTGAGGCAGCTGGGGGACAGGAACCACTGGAGGCATCTTCACGTCAAGCGAGACACTCCTGCCTCTGCCGCCTCCCCGCCCCTCCCCAAGCCCCAGACCCTGCCGGCGAGAGGGGCCTGCAAGGTCTCCTTACAGTGGAGTCTGGGGTGGGGGGGTGGAATCACTGCCACCTCTGACGTCCTACTTGCAAGAGGTGCAGAACCACAGTCGTCCATTGCAGCTGGCTGTTCCCTTGCCAGAGCTTCCTACATTCTTCCCCCTCCTGCTCCCCAGGAATCGCAGGGATCACTAGCCCCTCAGCCGCTGCCTTTCCTGCCCTTCCCGCCCACCTTCCTCGTGAGCCCATCTCCCAGCTCTGCCGCCCACCTGAACGCTCAACGAGAAGCCAGTTGGGAGGGAAGGGGTTAAGCGGCGGGCGCGCTCCCCCTCCTCCTGCAGGGGAGTGGGGCCCCTGCCTTTCCCCGGGAGCAGGTTTCCTGACGTCAAGCACATGAATATTGGAGGAAGCTCCAGGACCGTAAGTGCAGCGAGTCCTCCTCGCATACAGAGAAGCCGGGCTCCGTGCCGGGGTGGGAGCCATTGCTGCGGCTCGGAGAAGGCGGGAAGGAAACCTCTCGCCGAGAGCAGCCTTTGGGCTGCCTGCGTGCGGCACAAGGCAGCGCTGCAAAGCGGGCAGGGTCACGCGGCGCCTCCCCGGCATGTGACACCCGCCCAGGCGGCGGAGCTGGAGGGGAGCGAGCCTACTCGAAGCACAGCCCTGGAAAGCGAGCCCAGCTCACCCCCCGGCCAGCATGTCTGCAAAGGAGAGGCCAAAAGGCAAAGTGACCAAGGACAGCGTCACCCTACTGCCCTGCTTCTATTTTGTGGAGGTGAGTGAAGCACCTGAGCGCATGTCTTTCCAGCGCGCGCGTGTGTGTGTACACACGTTGCTCCTTGACGTGCTTCCTTCCCTGGGGGCTGCTCCGGTTAGCGCCCTCCACGCGCTGTCCAGGCGAAGAGGCAGAGAATAGCGCAGAGCAGCTGTGGAGAACGTTCTGCCTGTGTGCGAGTATGTCAGTGTGCCTCAATCCTCGGCGGGCGTGTGTGGTTCTGCCAGTCTGTGTCGGATCCGACTGGGGCTGCATTTCAGAAGGGGGGAAATGAAGCTTCATGTATTTGCATGGAATTCATGTCTGGTTCTGAAACTGGGTCTGTATCATCTGAGCTGTAATCCACAGGGGGGCGGGGGGGATGTTCTTTGCCTCTGTAAAAACGAGAGTTAATTTTGATCATGTTTCAGAGCCATTCCATGTAAAATATGTGAGTGATGTTTTGCATAATAAACTCAGTAGCAGAAACCCATCAGTATTCTGAGAGCTGATTTGAGATTAAACTCTTCCTTGCAGAATGTGGGCTGCTTTTCGGGGAATTATTTCTGAGCGAATCATTTTGCAAATGGAGTGGAAGTTAAATGAAACCATGGCACAGGGATAGGTTGATCCCACCAGGAAGACATGTTTCAGACCAAGGTTTATCTGCAAACACCTATTGCAGATATCATCTCAATGAACGAAAAGAAGTGTTAAAAAAGGAATGTTTTAAATCATGAAGATGGTTTAAAGTTATCAAATAATCAGTTTTGTGTTTTTATGAGTTTGCAGTAACATGCCTGGGTTGTCACATATATTTAGCTAATGACACACACTTTGTATCTTGAAAGAGTTTCTCAGTAGATTTGGTACTGACAGACCGAAACATGTCATGGCTGCTCTGCTGCTACCAGGTGAAGTTACACTTCCACAGGCTCTCACTGCTTCAGAACTGGTGTACTGCTTATAGGGTTTTAGCCATTTTTGACAGCACTCCATTAATTTGTGTGTAGAACAAACACGGTTGCAGCTTCAGGAGATGCGTGTGTGATTTCTGTGTTTGTTAACTGATCGGTAAGTGAACATGGCTTGCTTTTGATGACATCACTTACAGCATGATAGTGACTGAGTCTCTCGGCCTCTGTGGCTTAGTTTCCCCATCTGTAACGCAACTGTTATGAAAACAAAAAGCAGTCAAGTAGCACTTTAAAGACTAGCAAAATGGTTTATTAGGTGAGCTTTCGTGGGACAGACCCACTTCTTCATTTGTTTTGATAGTGTATAGACTAGCACGGCTTCCTGTGTGTTACTATGCAACTGTTATGGTATTTGTCTCACGAAGCTGTCTGAAGATAACACATGAAAAGAACTTTGAAGGCTAAAAACAGTAGGTCCGTGTAAGAGCTAAATATATTTATTAACCTGTATGGCAATATGTGAAATCTTTTTTAAATCTACTAAAGAAAATATATTTTTATCTGTAAGCATTTAAGGTACTTCAGAAGTTCCTCTAGGAGATAGGTGGGCACAGTGTGAAAGGGGCTTATAAGAGGTATGAGGCTGTCTCTCTTCCCCTAACTTACCTCCTAGTTGCCTGGAGGAGAGAGCTGGATCATATTAAAAATAATATTGGATGGAATACTTTTCACAGAATGTCAGATACTCAAGTAACAAGTGTCTTATTATTGTAGATTAGGCCCAGCTGGTGAAATTTACCCATTGATGGAAGGCTCCTTTTTGGCCACATAATTCCTGTGACATCCTTGTGTGGAGGAAAGAGGTCGTGAGTAGAGAAGCCACACAGGTGTGAGGGGCCTCTTTATCCTGTTCACATGGGAGCAATGGACTCTATGCCAGCTGAGGCCATTCTGTTACTGAGAGTGGCTTAGGGGGCAGGCAGAGTAAGGAAACATTAGATGTGTACTGATGCAGATATAGTAACTAAGACCCCCCGCCCTGCCCCACCCTCTGTGCATACAGGGGGAATGGCAGCCACTCACTGATTTGGAGGGGTGGCACTAAAGCTCTGTGGTCTGCCATCACTTTGTGGTGACATTAATTTAGTAGTACTTAGCCTAAGAATGGTGGTCAATCTTAAATTCCATTTTGCATGGGAGGTGATTTGATCCCCATCTACAAGTGCCAATGTGGGGAATACAGATTTGACGATGGGCTCTTCATACTAGCAGGTGAAGATACAACACAATTCAGTGGCTCGAAGTTGAAGCTAGACCCAAATTCAGACTGGAAATATGGTGTAAATTTTCATCGATGAGAGTAATAAACCATTAGAACTATTGACCAATTATGCATTCGCTGGCAATTTTAAAATCGGGATTGGATGTTTTAATAAAGACCTGCTCTATAAGTTGTTTTGGGAAAGTTCCCTAGCCTGTTTTATACAAGAGATCAGACCTCTCTAGGTAGTCACAATAATCTCTTCTAGTCCTGGAATCTATTTGCAGTATTCCTTAGACACTCCATTTACTTTATATGGGGCAATACCGCAAACTATTCTAGACAGTAGTGTTCTCTCTAATTTTTTTCATCTGTGTGCAGAATAAATTTTATGTGCACTGAGGCATGTATGGTTGAGCACCACCATTACAAATATACGGTGCCAGATGTGAGCACCCTGCTAATAAGCCAGGGAGCATTTGAATCTCTTCAGTTCTGAGCTCTGCTGCACACTTTTTGTAAGACCTTGGCTAAATCACTTAATCTCCCTGAATCTCAGGTCCCCAGCTGTGACATGGGGATGCCCCATCTTCCTGCCTGTGTCTGCCTTTATTTAGGCTGCAATTCTCTGGGACAGAGAGTGTTTTTTTGTATGTGTATGTAAACCGCCTAGTACAATGAGGTTCTGATCTCAGTTGGGGCCTTTAGTCTATGCTGGCGTCAACAACCTCTAGCATGGGTACCAAGAGTGGCATGCAAGCCGATCTTCATCAGCACTCAAGGCTGGAAGTCAGCCTTGTCCTCCTTCCCCATTCAGCCAGGAGCTTGCTCAAAGACCATGCCACCTGTGGATTAACAAGAGACCAGGTAATGCTACCAACCACCACCTAAACGGTAAAGCTCTGCATTTTAATTTATTCATGAGTGAAGCTGTTGTAAATAGGACTATTAGTGACTTTAAAAAGTACCACTGGCACTCAGCCTGCACATAGAAGTAAAAAAGTCAAATTTTGGCACTCCGCTGCAGAAAGGATGCTGAACCCGGTCTAGGCACCGCTGTAAACACAAATAATAATCTGTCCATTGACTTAAACACCTGCTACTGCTGCCAGTTATTTGGTTATCCAAGACAACAGACAAGGTTTTAAGTATGACCATTGTGCTTGAGCTTTATGTAAGATTAGAGAATTTCACTCATTGTATACACATTGGAAAATGCTGTCAGGTGACAAACTGCTTTACAGCAAAATGTCACATGCCCTTCATAGTTAGGATTTTGTGTTTGTAGTTGTTTTTAACATCTCCATTATTAAATTCCATTTTCTTTGGATTCACCTCAATTGGGCAAATGTAGGCCTCTGATCTGCCCTCTTATTATGTACATTGCATTAATGTCATAGAGAATTACAGATGTTCATAGAGGAGAGAGGACACCCCACTCTATTTTGCTTGTTTAGAGCAAAAGGGTGAGACAAATAGATTTTTATATTCTTTTGTGCTCCAACATCATCAGTGATGGGCCTCAGCAATACGTCCAACTTGGAGGATGAGTTTAGCAGCCAATGTAGGAAAGCAAGGAATCTTGTATGTTATATTATTGCTGTTGGAGAGGCAGAATTGAGAGATTTTTTACGTGTCCATGTTGTTACGCAGAAATTGGCTCTCTCTGTATCAGGTGAAGTGTGTTTTAGTCCTCATTTCCTGTAAGGAAAGTTGTCAGGATACAGACCTTTACAGGTAGGTAGGGGAACTAAAAATGTAAGCTTTGGGATTCCAGGAAAAGCTCTGAGGACCCTTCCACCTTGCCCATATCTAGCACCAAGGAATATTGAGGATGTTCACATCTAGATTTGAATTTTGGAAAATTAAAAATCACACAATATAAAAGGGTCTACAGTACATAAGCAGGGAAGGAAAACATGCCTTATGGTCACTAATATAATTTAAACATGCATGGCACTTTACATAGCATATTACAAATACAAACTCCAACATATTTTATGCTTTTAAGGGGCTTGAACCTGCAAATTCTCACAGTGGGAACCAGTAAAATTGGACCTCTCTAGTTCTACCCTCTCTGGACCTGACCAGTGCCAGATCACAGGTCAATATTGTCTAGCAGCATTACAGCCGCTGCCACTGCATACTGCCCTCTTGGAAGACAGTTAGAGGTAAATTAAAGCTGAATAACAGCACAGAACACTGAGCGCCCCAACTGTTGGCTGTAAACAAACTTTATGGAACCACAGGAAGCTTGACCACACCCATGATAAGTGGACATCCAGCTAGCTGAAATCATGCCGGACTACGGATGTTGCAGGACCAGAGAATGCTGGACTAGAGAGGTTCAACCTGTATTTACTATCCTGACCTCAAGAACTAATCAGAGCATTATGCTCAGTAGTATCTATTTGCAGATTTGAGTCCCAGATTGAGACAGGAACAAACAGTGACTACAATGAAGGATGGGAATGAATCATAGAATACTAGAACTGGACGGGACCTAGAGAGACCATCGAGTCCAGCCCCAGAAATTGAATCTCTGTTGCATACAGCTGTGTCAGCTCCCACTACTTATCCTCCAGTTGTAATTATGACCCTCTCTTGAAGAAGTAGTAGAGTCAATGGCTACGTCTACACGTGCAGCCAACATCGAAATAGGCTATTTCGATGAATAACGTCTACACGTCCTCCAGGGCCGGCAACATCGATGTTCAACTTCGACGTTGCTCAGCCCAACATCGAAATAGGCGCAGCGAGGGAACGTCTACACGTCAAAGTAGCACACATCGAAATAGGGATGCCAGGCACAGCTGCAGACAGGGTCACAGGGCGGACTCAACAGCCAGCCGCTCCCTTAAAGGGCCCCTCCCAGACACAGTTGCACTAAACAACACAAGATACACAGAGCTGACAACTGGTTGCAGACCCTGTGCCTGCAGCATAGATCCCCAGCTGCCGCAGAAGCAGGCAGAAGCCCTGGGCTAAGGGCTGCTGCCCACGGTGACCATAGAGCCCCGCAGGGGCTGGAGAGAGAGCATCTCTCAACCCCCCAGCTGATGGCCGCCATGGAGGACCCGGCAATTTCGACGTTGCGGGACGCGGATCGTCTACACGGTCCCTACTTCGACATTGAACGTCGAAGTAGGGCGCTATTCCTATCTCCTCATGAGGTTAGCGACTTCGACGTCTCGCCGCCTAACGTCGAAGTTAACTTCGAAATAGCGCCCGACGCGTGTAGACGCGACGGGCGCTATTTCGAAGTTGGTGCCGCTACTTCGAAGTAGCGTGCACGTGTAGACGCAGCTAATGAGAATAATGAATTCATTCCTGCAGATGCTTACTACTGGGTATCATGATACTGGGTATCATGTTCTATACCATGATGTCAGCAAGACTACTCATGTTAGGAACCTGTACTCGTGATTATATGGACTTGTAACATTTGACCCAATATGGTTCCATAGTAATTTAGCAAGCCAGGCTGCATACCTATTAATAGTTTCTATTTAAAAACATGTGAGACTGATTCTGATCTCATATACAGCCATGCAAATCAACACTAAGTCAACAGAACTCATTGATATTAAGTTCAACATAAAAACAACGAGCGTTTAGATCAAGACCTATTTATAATAAGTTGTTAGAACTACAAGGCCATATTCTCCTCTGACTTAACACCAGTTATACATTGGTGGCTTCAGTGGAGTTATTGCTGATTTAGAGAGATGTAGAAGGTGGAGAAGCTGCCCCAAGAGTTACAAGCTGTATAAATGCTCATAATAACAATCAGAGTCTTACACTTTGCATAAGCACAAATCACCTGATCTGGCTGGCTTTAGTTTTATCTATGCATGACTCTTCACACTTAAAGTGCATATTAATCAGTACTTCCATATAATCTGGTCTGTCTTGGTTTTTAATGATATGTGAAGTGTTTCATAGTTTTATGGAATATGTGGATAATCTGAGTCCCTTAAAAAAAAGAAAACTAAGGAAGCAATAACTACACATTCATGGAAATTCAGTTTGCATCTTTCTAATAGAATGATATTTCCATGATGAAAGATATCCTAGCCTTAGGAAAATATTAGGAATTGAAACATTGTCTGTGACCATTCCTGGAAAGAGGTCTGCTCTTCATTGATTTTCCCTCATTAACATATTCAGAGTACACCCTGAGTACATTCAAGGACAATAGACAGAAGGTTATTGCCTTACATTTTAAGTATGAAAAATGTAAAACTTCCAGCGTAACATGTCTCCCATTTCCCAAAAGGTGAGGATGTCTGCACATGTAGCATGTACAAACACAGTAGGCCTAATTTTCTCTCACTTGCACATGTATAAATACAAAGTAACCCCACTGAAATCCATGGAGTTACACCAGTGTGTAATGGGCATAAGGGTTGAGAGAATTAGACTCAGTAGATGATATTCTGGTTCTGCTGAATTCAGTGGGGTCAAGATTTCTCCGCTGTCAGGTGGGCTGTCAGAAGGTTGTCCGGAGACTATATCCTGAGATGCTATAAGTCAGCAAAATTCCATAGACTTAAACGCCAACTGAAGAATTGGCCTATAAACTTTGTATTTCTGTGGATTTATTGGCAGAATATCCTATACATCATTTCATTATCTGGGAATTTGCTGAAAAGGGAATGCAGCTCAAAGGGATCATCCATAGGAGTGTTAGGTTTTGTTCCTTACTTTTTTGTCTGATATGTTTGACTATAATGGGGTTTCTTTAGGCAGTGTTGCCTCAAGCAGACAGTATGTGACCCAAATAACTGTGGTTATAATGTGGATCATTTCTTTGAGAACTGAAATTCACCCACTTTTATTGGCTACCAGATAGGTCAGAAAGCTGGGGGAAGGCAATAGCTGTAGCAAACACAAAAGAGATCTATTCTTGTAGGAGTCAGTTCTGTAAAGCGGTGGGTTTCTTTGGCTCCAGTTAGAAGAAATGGGCGTTGAAAATCTTCAGTGAGTCTCAGGACCAGATGCTCAGTTCACAGTTATTTCTAACTTACACTGACTGAAGTAGATTCAAAATGTCAGATGTGGATGCATATCACCATATATCTCAGAAATTCCATTGCTCAATAATTTCTGGATTTTTAGGTATGTAGCTTTGCACAACACACATCCACATTAAAATTATATGTGGAGTACTCTGCATGTCTTTTATGTGCTTGACTTCCAGAATATGCATTGCCAATGGGGATTTGATTAGAATGAGAATTTTGCTTGTGTGAAGAATTAGAAGATCAGCTCAGGGATGGGCACAGGGCAGTTGTTCTGTGCTAATTAAAAGATTCAGAAAGAGTGAAGAACTACACCAGTGTTTCTCAGAGGCACAGTGAAGGACTTTCCTTCTTAAATTTAAATAAAAAAGCATGTTTAGTCTTAAAAAAATAAAATTAAAATAGGAACCCAAAATACTGATGCGATGTAAGATCTCACACTATCATTTTGATTATTTGGTCTCATAAATGGGAATTTCCACTTTCTTTACAATATGGATCCTAGGTCTAGTCCTAAACCATATGAAGATAGTTTAGGAGTAGTAAACTGATGCTGGTAATGTTGTGAACAACGGGGAGGGGACCTGGAGCATGGAGTAGCTGGGGACTGGCAACTTATTATAGAAAGGATGTGGACGCATTGGGGACTGGAGCACATGACCTATGAGGAGTGGCTGAGCGATCTGGGCTTATTTAGTTTGCAAAAGAGAAGATTGAGGGGCAAGTTAATAGCAGCCTACAGCTTCTGGAAAAGAGGCTCTATAGGGGATGGAGAGAGACTGTTCTCAATGGTGACAGATGGCAGTACAAGGAGCAGCGATCTGAAGTTACAAAGGGAGAGGTGTAGGCTGGATATTAGGAAAAAGCTATTTCACCAGAAGAGTGGTGATGGACTGGAATGTGCTACCAAAAGAGGAGGTGGAATCTCCATCCCTAGAGGTTTTTAAGTCCTGGCTTGACGGAGTCATGGCTGGGATGATTTAGTTAGGGTTGGTCCTGCTTTGGGTAGGGGGCTGGATTCGATGACCTCCTAAGGTCTCTTCCAGCCCTAGAATTCTATGATTCTATGCTGAGCCAACTCTCCTCACACACAGCTTTTTATGTGAAAGGGGTCATTAAATCTGGTGTGTATGCAAAAGAAGCTCTAAATCACACTGAAATCTTTTGATTGGCCCTGAAGTTTGGTCGTGGTGCCCAGGAGTCAGTTTTGTTGGGAAATTATGTTTAAGACCTCCCTGGCCAAAGAGCTCTTTGGGAAAGAGAGTCGAGGACAGAGATGCCTGCTGCTCTGTCAGGCAACTGCCACACGGGGTTGAGCCTGCTCTAGCAACTGCCTCCATTGTATCACTCCTCTTGTATCCCCACAACACCACTTGAAGTGCGTGATGGGTGTACTTGTCCATGCCACCATCCTGCCAGCCTGTCCAGCAGATCCTGAGAAGGAGAGGAGTTGAGAATGTAGTGCCCTGGGCATATTTGGAAGTGCTGTTCCTAGGGCCTACCTCAAAGACTCTTCTAAGCATCAGAGCAGAAGAAATAATACAAAAATATAGTTTTGTGCAGTCACTTTAAAGGAAGTTCCCCCTCAGAAATTCACACTTTAAAACATTACTCAATTTTTTTGAAAAAAGCAGGGGGGTGGGGGGCAGACCATGTTCTCTTAACTCCGGACAAAATTTCCACATTAAAACCCCAAGGCTAAGCAGCAGTGTGGGGGATCCCATGACCCAATCCCGTCCTGTGCTCAACACCAATCCCCATGCCTCTGGAGGCCCCAGTTCCACAAACCACTTCAGCATATGGTTAGCTTTAATCCCTCTTCACCAGAGCAGTTTCATGGGAAACAATGGGACCTAAGCACATACTTTGGGCAGTTTATGTTGACATTAGGAAAAAACTTTTTAACTGTTAGCATGGTTAAGCACCGGAATAAATTGCCTGGGTAGGTGGTTGAATCTGCATAATTGGAGGTTTCTAACAGTAGGTTAGACAAAGACTTGTGAGGGATGGTAGAGATAACACATAGTACTTCCATAAGTACAGGGGACTGGACTACGTGACTTCTCAAAATTTGTTATTTTGAAGACACTTTTGGAAATGCCAGATCTTTGCTTTCTCCAGGATGTCAGTTCACATTTCCTTCATGTGTATTCACACCCAGCCCAAAAAATGAAATTATGACATAATTAACGTGACCATGAAAACAAGGTGCACAAAGTTACGCCTCAGACTACTTTCTGCACACCTTTCGTAGCAATACTTTTGAAGAGAAACTAAACTCTGTTGCTCTTTGCAGGGCTGCCGGTGAGGTTGGCAAGGGGCAGGGCAGAAGTCTCCAGGCCTAGCAATTTAAAAGGTCTGGGGAGTCCTGACCACTGCCACCATTACCACAGGAGCCTCCGTGGACAGAGCCCCAGGCCCTTAAGTCACTGTTGGAGCCCAGGACAGGGTGGACCTGACAGCACTGAAGAGCTGTCTGGAGGAGCCTATCTCCTTAGCACTTGGCCTTTCACCTGAAGCCCAGCACCTTCCAGGGGCCCAGAGTTAGGCCCCTTCCTCGTTGCCCGGGGCCCAGGAGTAATTTGTACTGTAGCACTCAAAGCAAAGCTGTTATTTTCAAAACCCAAGTCCATTCTACACACTGTTTCAGTGAAGTCCAACTAGCAGCCTCTTTCACCCCACATCTAAAATTATTCTCTTCCGTTTTTTTAAAAAAAAAAGCCTGCTGTTAAAAAACAAACATTTTTCACAGTAACAGAGAGAAAGCTGTGCTAGTCTATATACTATCAAAACGAAAAAGCAGTCCAGTAGCACTTTAAAGGCTAACAAAATAATTTATTAGGTTATGAGCTTTCATGGGACAAACCCACTTCTTCAGACCATAGCCATACCAGAACAGACTCAATGTTCAAGGCACAGAGAATCAAAAATAGTAATCAAGGTTGACAAATAAGAAAAATATTATCAAGGTGAGCAAATCAGAGAGTAGAGGGGCAGAAGGTGGCAGGGGGGAGTCAAAAATTAGATTAAGCCAAGTACGCAAAACAGCCCCTAAAATGACCTAAAAAATTCTCATCCCTGTTCAAACCATGTGTTAATATGTCGAATTTCAATATAAAAGAGAGTTCAGCAGCCTCTCTTTCAAGAGTGTTGTGAAAATTCCTCTTCAGTAAGACGCAAACTTTCAGGTCATTAACAGAATGGCCCACTCAATTAAAGTGCTGACTGACAGTTTTGTGAATCAGGAGTGTTTTTATGTTTGTTTTATGCCCATTAATTCTTTGTCTGAGAGAGTTTGAAGTCTGTCCAATATACAAAGCATCTGGGCATTGCTGGCATGTGATGGCATATATGACGTTAGCTGAGAGGTAGATACGCTGGAGGGTAGGGATAGGGTCCAAAGTGACTTAGACAAATTGGAAGACTGGACTGCAAGAACTCTGATGATGTTCAATAAGAACAAGTGCAGAGTCCTGCACTTGGGCTGGAAGAATCCCAAGCATTGTTACAGGCTGGGGTCTGACTGGCTCAGTAGTAGTTCTGCAGAAAAGGATCTTGGAGCTGTAGTGGATGAGAAGCTGGACATGAGTCAACAGTGTGCCATTGTAGCCAAGAAAGCTAATGGCATATTAGGTTGCATCAAGAGGAGCGTTGCCAGTAGATCCGGAGAAGTGATTATTCCTCTTTATTTGGCTTTGGTGAGGCCGCATCTAGAGTATTGTGTCCAGCTCTGGGCCCCCAATTATAGGAAGGATGTGGACACACTGCATAGGGTCCAGCGGAGGGTAACCAAAATAATTTGGGGGCTGGAGCGTATGACCTGTGAAGAAAGGTTGTGGAAATTGGGACTGTTTAGTCTGCAGAAGAGAAGACTGAGGGGGGACTTGATAACAGCCTTCAGTTTACTGAAGGGAGGTTGCAAAGAGGCTGGAGAGAGGCTGTTCACAGTGGCCACGGATGGCAGAACACGGAACAATGGTCTCAAGTTGTGGTTGGGAATGTCCAGGTTGAACATTAGGAAAAACTGTTTCACGAGGAGGGTGGTGAAGCATTGGAATGGTCTACCCAGGGAAGTAGTGGAGTCTCCATCCCTGGAGGTGTTTAAGTCTTGCCTCGACAAAGCCCTGGCTGGGCTGGGCTGATCTGATGGGTTTGGTCCTGCCTAGGGCAGGGGGCTGGACCTGCTGGCTTTTTTAGGTCTCTTCCAGCTCTATTGTTCTACGATTCTATGATTGTCATTCACTATCTTGTCATCTGACATACATTGCACATTCAGTCTTTACTCTCTTTTACTTTAGAATGGAAATAAGCAGACTATCAACTTGATTTTATCCATTTGTATCTAGTGTACATTGAAGGTTTCAAAAGCAGCATAATCCAGTGGTACATTAATTTCTGCTTTTTCCCACAGTGTGCTGTGTTGGCACAGAAGAATATTTTCTGCAAGGGAGATAGAATAATTCATGCTTGATGCTAAGAAATCTCTTCATTGAACAGTGCTGCAGGCATATGCAAGTCTACGTGGACCTTGCAAGTTTGCATTTTAGCAATATTAAGAAGTGAAGAAAAAGCAAATGTAATAGCCACCTTCAAAATAAGAAAGATGAGTAATGCTAGCAGTTACCGTTCCATTAGTCCTACTAACCTCTGCTGTAGCAGGGAACTGCAGGCAGCATCTCCCCATGTCAACCAGCTTCACTGAACTCAAGGGGTTTCCATCTATAGGAGTGTTGGCACTGGGCAGTGTGTATGTATTGTAGCCCTACCTCTGCAGGTGATGCTGGGTAAATACAGGTTTAAGTTTTATTGAGATTTGTGTGAGGACTTCATCAATGGAAACTGACAAAGAATGCAGTAAATATTTGCTGCTGCTCCCAAGCCAAGCTGCCTCTTCCATCCATCACTGGCCCCTTTGTGAACTGTCTTAGCCCTTGCATACACACTTGCAAATGGGTGCTTTTGTGGGCTTACCATTGCCACTACTTCCCTAGTACATTGTCTGCTAAAGGGGACCCTCAGATAAAATTGGTGCTTTCAGAAGCTTCTAGAGTTTCCCCCATAAGCCCAATTTTTCTCCCTAATGAATTAATGGCACTAATCTGTAAAATCACTAGTATCTCAATAATAAAGGAACCATGACCCTTAATCAGTGTTTTCTACAGGAGTAAATCCAGCCAGGCAAAGCTAATAAGCTTTTTTAATAGAAAAAAAAAGACTTTCTTCATTATGACTCGGTGGTGACAAGATACATGAAAGGAAAGCACTGCGTACTCATTAAATCTTCCTTAGAACTTGAATCTAAATTGGTTGGGGTACAGTACACTGTCTTAAGAATTGAAAACTGGCTGAAGGATCGTAAACAAAAGGCAATAGTAACCATCAAAGCACGTGAGTAGCAGAAGAGGTGACTGCTGGTGTACTTCTAGGGCAAGTGTGAAGTCTGGTGTGATAGAACAGCTTATCAAATGTGTATATGTGAAAGAATAAGGGCATTTGACATTTTTTATAAATAAGTCATTCAGGCAGGAAGCAGAAACAATGCCATGTGATTTAGCTGAACAAGCATTGGTTGTAAATAGAAAATACTCAAACTTAATTAACAACACATATGGTGGCATATATTTGCATAATGGTTTGTCAAACAATTATAAATAGGAAATGGGGCTGCAATCCTGCAGCACGTTGACCACTCCACCTGTACGTAGTAATCCTTGGGGCTTCACACATGTGAAGGGGTCATCTTGTATTATAGGCTACGTCTACACTACGAGATAAATTTGAATTTAAGGCAGTTAGCTCAATATCACCACGTGACTGTTTTTACTCTAAATACCATTAGCTTGATTTAGGGAGAGCTAATATTGATATCACCATATCATCGCTACCTGATGGGTGCAGCATCAAATTCAAATTCAGAAGTTGGATTAAAGGCCAGTGTGGAAGCACCATGTCTTAAAATTGAATTTATTAGCCTCCAGAGGTGCCCCGTATGTAACCCACAATGCTCCTCAGTGCTCCACTCTGTCCGCTGCTCTCTGGTGCAGAGGAATTAGGTAACAGGAAGACTGTGAATTTCACATTGGGACCAGGAAGCTTGTGGCTGTGGGGTCGTGTTTGTATGATAGCCGGAGAAATGTCTTCCTTTCCTTGCTATTAGCACTGTGAGCACATCGACCCATTAGAAATCACCCCTGCACGGAGTTCATGGTTCTGTCTCTACACTTGGTATTTTCTTCTGTGCTGCCTGGCGTCAGCTGCTGCCCTGCCACACCAAGTGGCAGAAAGGCTGTTTTGGCCCGGAGGTGGGGCGAGTATCATGCTTGCATGAGAGTCTGAGAAACTTCTCAGCGGTTTACATTTGGGCACGAATTCCCTTCCCTCCCCCACAGGTACCACTCAGTTGGAGTCTTTCCTGTACTCAGCCACATCATGTACGTAGCCACAACCCAATAAAAGGATGTGCCTGCTATTCGGTGCTGATCATGCTGCCAGGCAGCACCATGTCCTGGATTGCATGTGGTTAGGGCTCCAAGAACGAGAAAGATTTTTGGGGTCTTGCTGATGCTGGGGCGAGAAGTATTCACCTGGCAGCTAAGATACTTGGGGCTTGCTGATGCAGTGGTGGGTAGGTCTCCCCAGTGGCTAAGATGACCAGGGGGGCTTGCTGACACCAGGAGGAAGTTCCCCTAACAGCTAAGATATTCAGGGGCTTGCACCATGGTAGGCACAGAAGTGGCATTGAAAGTTGAGAGGGCAGACATTCAGCCTACTATATTTCTAGATTACAGAGCATAAAGAAATAAACATGACAGAGCAATAGCTCAGTATGGGCTTGATCCAAAGGCCATTGAAGTTAATGTATTAGAATTACCTCAGTGGTAATTGATTTCAATGGGCTTTGGCCCATGCCTTAAGTGACACAGAATTTCTTTTTAGAGTTATGAGTTAATCCATTCTAGATCACTGATTTGGGGTGGGAAGACCTACTTATGAAAAACATTGAGCCCTGGGTTCAGCAGGCGAATGCTCTAACCGCTTTGCTACCCCTCCACTCCCCTATTTATAAAAAGCAGATCATTTATAGAAGCAAGATTCCACCTGGAAAAAGGGATGTTTGCTTAACACAGCAGGGGAATGACGGAAATGAAATATAGGAGCATGTTGTCAGATACGCACAGCCTCTTGTGGTTCATTTTTTCTTGTGGTGCTACAGGGCTCAGGGAACTCCCACAATACACTGCTGCAGCAGTTGATGTATGTCAACTTGTGTGTGGCAGCAGTCAGTTGAATTTTTGGGGAGCCTGTGGGAAGGTGAGGATGCTCAAATTTGAATTTCTAAAACTCAGCATTAAAAATCAATTTTAATAAAGTAAAATTTATCTCCTAGTGTAGATGGAGCCTTCATTACAGGATTGGAGCCTGCAATTGAAAAGAATCAATGTGTGTTCATCAGTGTCTCACAGATGAAAAGGCTATATTGTTTGGGAAATAAGACAACAACTGATAGTTTGACAAGGGCTTAGAAGAGAATAGTCTGCCCTTCTCATAGCCATACAGAGAACTGAATTATTTCAAAGTGGTAGTATGTGGATATAACTTGGAGCAATGAAACTTTAACAAGGTATATCAGGAAAGACGGTGAGGAATAAAGCTACAGGTGAGGAATAAAGGACAGGTTGCACCTGGCATGGTGAGGATCCACATTGCTTGTGGTATTTACAATTACATGGGACCAGATATACCATACTGACTATGGAAATGTACTGCAGAAAACAATCCTGTATTAGTAGAGGAATGGACAAGGTCCCAAATTTTTAAAGATAATTAGGTGCCCAGTAGGGCTGTCAGCCATCGTGGGCCCTAGGGTGCAAGGTGTGGGAGGAAGGCCTGGCTCTGGGGGTGTGGCCTCAGGCAGTCAATCCTTAGCACTGCCCAAACTGCAACATTGTCCTTCAGAGCCACTCAGCATGGAGGTCGGTGTTCCAGCAGAAATTCAAAGGGGCCCAGAGCTTATGTCTTATGAGGTAATGATTTATTCATTTGAGCAGTATTTCAGTGCAAGTTCTTATTTTACAAGATGCACCTCCCTGATCTGGTATGGCTAGACCATGGATGTTGCTGGACTAGAGAGTGCCAGTTTTAGGAGGTGCAACCTGTACTTGCATACAGCTATATTTGAGCCAAATTACACAAATACTTCGCTAGCTAAAATTGTTTATTTTCTACCCTGCTGGTTGGAACTTGTACAACATCAGAAAACATCACATTTTGTGGAAATGAAGCCTTTTAAACTTTCTAGTATTTTTAACAGATTTATTGCTTTTCCAGATCATTTTTTTTTCTTTTTGGGGGCGGGGGAGGTTTGGTTTATTGTTACAACAAAATAACAATACATTGTTTTCCATTCCTTTCTAGTTGCCCATACTGGCATCTTCTGTTGTTAGTCTCTATTTTCTTGAACTTACTGATGTCTTCAAGCCAGTTCACTCTGGATTCAGCTGCTATGATAGGAGTCTGAGTATGCCATACATTGAACCTACACAAGAGGCTGTTCCCTTTCTGATGTTGCTTAGTTTGACTTTTGCTGGGCCTGCAATCACGGTAAGTTATGAAGTTGTTTATCTACCTGCCCAAGAAAAAAAGATTTTGGAGTAGATGTTCAGCTGGTTAAATCAACATGGCTCTGGTTTTAACACACAATTTTTATGCCTCTCTAACAGAACTTAATGGGGCCCCAAATTTTACAACCAAAACAGTATATGTGTTCATGTTGACTTTTAATAGGGTTTAGGTTTCTAAGTCACTTGAGCAATTTTGAAAATTTCACCAATTACCCTAAGTAGTACAGATAAGAAGTGAGAATAAAATATTCATTGTGTTGAAATTAACAGTGCAATTTTCTCTCTCTCTCTCTCTCTCTCTCTCTCTCACACACACACACACAATTCTGTGTAATCCAACATAATTGTGCTATTTTACTATGGTTCAAATGCAACAATTGCAGAACTCCTCCAGGACTAACACACACACACACAAATGTGTGTATCTTCAAAGGTTGATAATACCAAAGCAAGTTTGCTTCTTAACTGTTTATATTGAAATACCAATGGGAAACATAATCAGACCAAGGCTATCGTGAAGACACTCTTAAATGCACTCAGACTTAAATATCTTTTCATGTATGCTAACTTTTTTGTCAAGTTAATGTTTCTGTGGCTACAGAGTCAGAGCCAAATTCTGCTCTCAGTTACTATCAAGCAATTTGCAATTCCAATGAACACACGACTTTAGTTCTCTAGGTGTGAGAAAACAAAATGGAGCTCAGTACATTTGTGTGTAGGCTGGGAACAGCAGAGAGTTTCTACATAGTGAAAAAACCTTAGTACTGTTTTAAAATGACTACTAGGAACATGCTAGTGATTCATGGTTGAGATTCCTTCCTTCCCAAGCAACCAGGCTTTGTGCAGAGAACGAAGATGGGTGGCAGGGATAGAATTCATCTTTTCAACCAGTAGGCATGTTGTACGTATGGTCTGAAAAGAAAGCTGAGAGGGTGGTTTAAAGAGGATGGAGAGAAACTGTTCTCAGTGGTGACAGATGGCAGAACAAGGAGCAATGGTCTGAAGTTACAGAAGGAGAGGAGTAGGTTGGATATTAGGAGAACCGACTTCACCGGGAGGGTGGTGAAGCACTGGAATGCATTACCTAGAGAAGTAGTGGAATCTCCATCCCTAGAGGTTTTTAAGTCCTGGCTTGACAAGGACAGGGATGACTTCATTGAGGTTGATCCTGCTTGAAGCAGGCGGCTGGACTAGATGACCTCCTGAGGTCCTTTCCAGCCCTATGATTCTATGACAGTTGTTTGTTCAGTGCATCTCCCAGCATCCACAGTGTTTTTGATCATTCATTTGCATAAATTGAGATCCCATTGATCACCCATCGACCAATCAGACAACTCCCTAATACTGGCCTAATTAAAACTAGCATGGAGGTCCATCTCTAGCACATGGGAGAGATTGTGGCATTCTGCCCACAATCATTATATGAACATGAATGTTAGATGATGTTGCATGAATCTTCTGCCCCTCTAGCTACGTCTACACGTGAAGCCTACATCGAATAGCTTATTTCGATGTAGCAACATCAAAATAGGCTATTTCGATGAATAACGTCTACACGTCCTCCAGGGCTGGCAACGTTGACGTTCAACATCGACGTTGCGCAGCACCACATCGAAATAGGCACTGCGAGGGAACGTCTACACGCCAAAGTAGCCCACATCGAAATAAGGGTGCCAGGCACAGCTGCAGACAGGGTCACAGGGCGGACTCAACAGCAAGCCGCTCCCTTAAAGGGCCCCTCCCAGACACAGTTGCACTAAACAACACAAGATCCACAGAGCCGACAACTGGTTACAGACCCTGTGCATGCAGCATGGATCCCCAGCTGCAGCAGCAGCAGCCAGAAGCCCTGGGCTAAGGGCTGCTGCACACGGTGACCATAGAGCCCCGCAGGGGCTGGAGAGAGCGTCTCTCAACCCCTCAGCTGATGGCCACCATGGCGGACCCCGCTATTTCGATGTTGCGCGACGCGGATCGTCTACACATGCCCTACTTCGACGTTCAACTTCGAAGTAGGGCGCTATTCCCATTCCCTCATGGGGTTAGCGGCTTCGACGTCTCGCCGCCTAACGGCGATGTTAACATCGAAATAGCGCCCAACACATGTAGCCGTGACGGGCGCTATTTCGAAGTTAGTGCCGCTACTTTGAAGTAGCGTGCATGTGTAGACACGGCTTCTGTGAACAGCACTCTATATAAAATCACTGTACTACAGGTTGAACCTCTCTGGTCAAGGATTCTCTGTTCCAGCAAGGTCTGGCAGCATGACAGATGTTGCTGGGTCAGAGAGCCCTGTACCAGAGAACCCCAGTAACAGAATTTGTTGGAGGGCTGGGATTAGAGTTGAACCAGCAGCCCAGGGGCAGGGAGCCCAACCAGCCACCAGGGCAGGAGTGGAAGAAGTCTAGTTGATGTCCAAGAGGGGAGCCGAGCTCACAAGGTGGCAGCTCCCTAGGAGAGTCCAGAGACCTGACCTCCCTTGGTCTGGCAAGCTCCCTTCTTCAAGACTGGTAAAATGCTGGGCCAGGGAAATCCAAGCTATATATGAAACAATGTTTTTATCGGACCTTTTGCTGCCCTGCTAATGAGAGAGATGAGAAGTGCAGGGTTTTCTTCGGCAAATAGAGAGGCCGGGTTACACTAAGCAGTGGCTCACAAGCAGTTTTGTATGTAAGCCAGGTTTCTTCAGTGTGTGAATACTGATCATGACACTGTAGTTATTTATTCTTCTTTCCAAAGCTGTCCTAGAGTCTCTAACTTGTATATAATTGAATGAGCAAAAAGAAAATTACTTCAATGGCTCATCCAAAGGGAGAACAACTGTTTAATGGAATAGAACCATCCTAGCACAGCACTTTAATATCAGTGTGTGAGGAATTCAGCTACTTTTATACAGTAAATGAAATAAAAGGTTTTATCTTTACTAGTATTATAATCCTGCGGGATTTACAATGTGAAATTAAAATTATTATTAAATTATTTTATGCACACTTAGAGCGCTGTCTACACTGCATTACCGGGGCACTAATTTGCTCATTTAACCATGCACTTAGATACCACAATGCCACAGCTAACGCCAGTACATAAAGACAAAGAGGCCACTTGATACATTCATTCCTGTTCCTAACTCCGCTGAGTTTAACCAGGGATTAATTCATTCCTTTTTGCTATATCAGTCAATCTGAAATTGTGAGATACAGAAAGGAAGAGAAGGGGTGAAATCCTGCCTATTGAAGTCACTGCCCAAACTCCCATGGGGATAAGTGGAGCCAGGATTTCACCTGATGGCTGTGTCTATACATGTCAGATCATCCAGAAGAGGATCTTCCAGAAGCCATATTCAGGAAGATTATCTTCCGGAAGAGAGCATCCACACACAAAGCCTCATCCGAAAGAGCCTCCCAGCCTTCTGGAAGATCGCATCCACGCATGCACAGATGCTTTTCTGGAAGAACAGGGCAGGAAACACCTGAAATGGGGTCGCAAGGCTGGAGAGCACTTCCAGGGCACCAGCCAAGCAGCCTGTTAAAGGCCCTCCCCCAACAGTCCCTTCTTGCATTAGCTGCTGAGCCCCGTTGTGCTGCTCCCAGCATAGCTTGCCATCCCACTGCTCCTGCAACAGCCCATGGGCCGGCCATGGACTCCAAGGTTCTGCAGCAGCACAGGCTCACCCTGACAAGGGTGCTGGGAGCCTCCTGGGCACCTTCCTCAGCCTGCTGTATGAATGCAACATTAGCCCCAACCCACCCCTGCCCCAGCCAGGCCCCTGACAGCCTGTCCACTACATGTGGACCCATGCCGCCAGCAGCGACTGGTGGGACCGAGTGGTTGTGGCACAGTGGGATGACAAGTGGTGGCAGCAGAACCTGCGCATGGCAAAGGGCACATTCCATGAGATCTGTGCCTGGCTGGGACACCTGCTTCACCACCAGGACATGGGGATGCAGCCAGCCCTCCCAGTGGAGAAGCACCTAGCCATTGCCATCTGGAATTTGGCCACCCCAGATAGCTACCACTCCACGAGGCAGCAGTTTGTGGTGGGCAGGTCCACCATCGGGCCCATCGTGCAGAAGGTAAGCCACATGCCGGGCCCCAGCATGTCACGGGAAGTGGGGAGGAGGGTGTCAGGCAACAGGGACCCCAGCGACCCAGTGGGAGGGGCCTAGACTTAGAGGCTAGGGAGCCTGCCACAGGAGACTCCAATACCCCATCCATACACAAGCCCACTCTTGGGGGGTCACCCTGCTGGGGGGCCATGGAAAGGGAGGGACAGAGGTGGCAGCTGGGGACCGCCCCAGGGTACCCTTGTGCACGCCCACGAGTGTACATGCTCTCTGTCCCCTGCAGGTCATGAGGGCTATCAACGTCGTGCTTGTGCTGTGGCTCATTCGCCTCGGGGACCTCAACATGCCCATGGCAGGCTTCGCAGAGCTCAGCTTCCCCCAGTGCTTCAGGATGTTGGATGGCACCCATATCCCCATCAGGGCCCTGGGCTAGTGCACCAGCCAACACATCAACTTCAAGGGGTAACACTCAGTTGTGCTCCAGGCAGTGGTGGATGCTCGAGGCCATTTCACCAATGTCTACGTCAGCTGGCCTGGCTGGGTACATGATGCCCGCATCCTTTGGAACTCCTCCTTCTGCCACCGGATGGAGGTGGACACATACGTCACCCAATGGGACCTCGTCATCAGCAACGTTGCTGTCCTGCTATGCCCAGTAGCCAACCCAGCATACCCCGTGCATCTGTGGCTGCAATACCCCTACACAGGGCACCTGACCACATCGCAGGAGCTCTTCAACCCCTGGCTGGGACATACCCAGAACACAGTGGAGTGTGCCTTCGGGTGCCTAAAGGTGTGATTTAGATGCCTCCTCATGCACCCTGATGTGGGGATGGAGAGTGTCCCACAGCTCATGGCTGCCTGTTGTGCCCTCAACTACCTCACTGAGGCGCATGAGGGGACACAGCACCAGGATAGGCTGGCCTCACCGCCGCTGGAGCAGCTCCACTGGGACGGGGTCCACATCCAGGAGGCCCTCCAGGAGGCCTTCGTACATGGGGACCTCTGAGCCAGGCCCCCAACACAGGCCCCCCTCCACCCCTCACTGCCCCCCATTGAACAGGGACATGGAGTTGCCAAAGCTACTGTATTAAACTGTAAACAGTAAGAGTGGGTTAGAACAATAAGAATAATTTAGATGTTTTCCTTAAAATTAACGGGTGTCATGAACTAACTGGGAGTGGTGGGGGGCCATACCCAATGGATGGGGTGAAGGGCTGTGAGCCCCCTCCCCCATGGCTGCCTCTCCCACCCTGGGTACATCGTACGTGACTGGGGCCCCCATGGGGAAGGGAGCATGGGGAGGAGGTGGTGGGCAGTGGTGGCACATCCTCGGTGGGGGCAGGTGGAGGGGGATAGTTCCCAGGGCAGAGGGCCCATGGCGCGCCTCGCTGTGGCCAAGAGCCATGCCCCCAGGTCCCAAAGGGCCGCTGTGGGAAGACCTTGGGGAAGGAGGACAGCTAGCGCCTCAGGGGTGGGGATAGTGTGGGTCAGGGGGAGTGGGAGGGGTGGGGGTGGGAGAAGGGAAAGAAGCGGGAGTGGAGAGGGGGCAGGAGGAGGGGTGATGGCAGTGGGAGCAGTGGGAGGGTATGGGGATGGGGGGCAGAAGATGGGGTGGTGCGGAGTGCCATGAGGGCCCCACAGACCTCCTGGATCATCCCCACCACCTCCCCCAACGTTTCCTGGTGCCATCGGAGGTCCTCCATCTCCAGGGCCAGCAGCCTCTCTGCCGCATTATTTAGGTGGCACAGGGTGGCTGCATATGCTGCTGCCTCCTCTGCCAGGCTCCGGCGGCGGGCCGGGCTGCAGCTGTGTGCGTGTGTCGTGCTCCACCTGAGGGTCTGTCAGTACCTCTGGCCTGCGAAGTGCCAGCTGGGCCTGGGCTCCTCTGGTGCCTCTCCCGTCCCTGGGATGGGGCTGCTGTTAGACAAGAGTGGGGGAAAGGGGGAATTAGGGCCCCAGTCAAGCCCCATGAGGCAGTCCCCTGGTCCCCTGGCCCTCATGGCCTTTGTTCTTCTGGAAGATTTGACACACGTAAACACAGCCTATGAATTTTTAGACAGAGGTTTGGTGCCCTGGTTAACATCTCTGTCACTTCTTACTGCTCGGGTATCCTGCCTCTTTGAACTCAATGTGCAACTAAGTGAATGATAAATTTTCTTCAAAGTAACGTCTGTGGACCTATGTATACACTTGGAGAAGTGTGCTATGTATGGGAAGGAGAGCTCAGTGGTTTGAGCATTGGCCTTATGAATACCGGGTTATGAGTTCAACCGTTGAAGAGGCCATTGAGGGGTCTCAGGTGAATAAATTGGGGGGGGGAAGCCTGGTGGTTGGCCCCGTTGAGGGGGCCAGGGACTAGACTCAATGACCTTGGAAGGTCTTTTCCTGCTCTGTCAGATGGCTTACCTAAGGAGCTATATATATGTATCTTACGAAATTGGTAGGAAGCTCTTCTCTAGCATGGTTGAGTAGCTGCTCTTCTCTTGTCCACAGTTCTTCCACCTCTCTGAGGAATTCCTTCTCAGGATCATTCACCTTGGTTTGCACCTAATTTCCGTATTGCCAGTCCAAGCATTTCCAAAGCGAGAGTGGAAACCAAAAAAGTCATGTGACTGACTTAAAAATCATGAGGGTTTTTTAGAAGTGGTTCCTTTGCCACACCCTAAGGCTGTTTCTACACATGCCACTTTCTCTGAAAGTGGTATGCTAATAAACAGCCCAAAATATCCTAATGAGGATAAATTCCCACATGTAAATTCCCAGGAAAAAGGGACCTCTGGAAGAAGGACTCCCTTCCAGAAGACCCCCTGGGGGCAGCACTTCTACATGCCGTTTTGGAGTCCGGAAGAACATCTTCCGGACTCCAAATCACATGACCTTATGCTAATGAGGCACCAGGAATTTACATGAATATTTCAGGCTGTTTATTAGCATGCAACTTTCTCCGAAAGTGGCATGTGTAGAAACAGCCTAACTGTTTGTGTGGACCCAGCTGTCTTGCTAAACCGGCAGTGTCCAATGCGCTGTCTGTTCGGTACATATGGTAAATAGGACAGTATGATGTGGGGAATGCAGCTTGTTAGAGCTGCACGCATGGAGCACCATCCAACCCTCTGCACGTGCGCCCCACCACTTGGTGGGACAAGAAAGGTGACAGCAGCGGAGCCAGCTCCTCCTGCAGCTTGCTTGGGCTGCAGGATAGCTCAGGGCTGGGTGGCACAGCTCTCCAGCCTGGGCTGGGCAGTGTGGCTCGGGCAGCATGGCACAGCTCTTGGCCTTTGGCGTAGCTCGGGGCTGGACTGGGCAGCATGGGTCAGCTCAGCTCTCCAGGGCTCGGTCAGTTTGACGCAGCTCTGGGCTGGGAGGTTCCAGTGGCATGGCCCTGGCAGCAGCTCTGGTGAGTCACCAAGGGCTGGGGGAGTAGGGTGGCCTGCCTGCGGGGGCTGGGGGAAGAGTAGAGTGTCTGGCTGCGGGGGGCAGGGAGGAGTAGGGTGCCTAGTGGCGGGGGCAGTGCCTGGCAGAGGGAAGGGGGGCATGTGGTGATTGGTTCAATTGCTTTTGGACACACTGCGCTGAACAGTTATATGAAGACTTTGGTCTATCCCACTTTGAAACAGGAGCAGATCAAAGAGTGCAAGGAACTTTTTGCTGCTGTCCAGCAGGGCCCACATGGAAACTTAGTGCCTGCCAGGCTAGTTCAGGGTAGATTTATACCCGAGCTTGCTGGGAACTATGTGTTTACATAGAACCAAACCTAAGTCCGAGCAAAATCCATGGAACTAGGCTTCAGTTCAGTGAGAAGGGAAGAAGGAGGAACTTTCCCATTTTAAACAATTCTAAACACAATGTTGTGCTAGACAGGTTTGAATGCAGAAAACGCTGAAAACTGAAGCCAGCTTTGAAAATAACCCTCACTGATGCCGAGTGCATTTTCTTGCTTTTAACAAAGATGGTTTTGATTTTCCAGTTAGAATTATTTTTAAATTGCTGGAGACTTTGCAGCAGAAAGTGTTGTCAATGAGTGCAGACTTAAGCCCTGATGTTGGAAGGACTTACGTGTGAGCTTATTTAATGCATGTGAGTAGTTCAGTAAGCCACCGAGACTGCTCAGATGGGTCAAGATAAATACGCATGTAAACCAAGCAACATGGGCAATGGGTGACCCCATACCTTCAGGAGGCAAGCTTCCCTCGGCTCTGCCCCTTCTATGTCAACAGGATCCCAGCACCCCTCAGCCCTTCCCACACACATTGTGGCCTCTACAAGCCCCTCTCCAGCCCTGCCCAATGCGGTTGCTGGTCTTTGCCTCCTCCCTGCTCCAAGTTAGTGACTCCAGCCTCTCCCAGTTACCAAGGTATAGGGAGCCAGTGGGTAGCACAGCTGCAGCCTAACACAGCCCTGAAGCCTTAGAGAGCTGTCTGAGAGGCATGGCATTGGCAGGCTGAAGCTGCACAGCCCACACCCTGACCAATAAGGCCACCCCCACATCCGATCCAGCAGCCTCAGCCAGAATGCCCCAGCACCAGAGGACAGGCCGTGCGAGTCCCCAGCCTGCCTGTCCCAGCCTCTGGCCCCACAACAGCAGGCTGGAGGAGGGGCTCTCAGGGCTCTGGCAGAGTGGGGTGAAGCCAGATGAGGCAGTTTGGGAAGGCATTGCCTCACCTGCCAATGATATCCACCACTCATGCCAAGCAGGATTACAGAATGAGATGTGCCTTGTACATGCATCACAGCTAGTTGACTGTGTTTTTCACAGCTATGTTGCTGACTTTAAATGTTCATAAGGCAAAAACTCCTAAAGCTATTTTTTCCAAACTTTGATGTATCTATAATCATCTGAACATTTTTTAGTCTCTTTTGATACTTAACTCCTGAACCAAACTTGAAGAAAATCAGTGCAGAGGCTTCAAAGTTATAACCATTAATTACCAGCAAGCTCCAGGAATATCTTAATTCATACCTACTAATAAGGGTATACAACAGTACATTTCCTGGAGCCAAAATGCATACTTAACTTGCATTAATAATAGATACTAATGACAATGGTACACAGCAATCGGCTTTTACTCACTGCCTGTGAATTATGGAGCTAGGACATATTTTTTTTTGCATCTTTTTTTCTTTCCTTTAAATAAATGTCCTAGGAAATTGGATGCACAAAGAATATACTTATGCAAAATTCAAGTTGTGCAGTTAAGTATTTTGTATGCTATTTTAATTTTTATTAATTTTCCACAATATCATATCATACAAATGATGCAATATGTAAAATAGGTTTGATCTAGAGTCTCCTGGAAGCTTCCAGGTGACTGTTGAAAGCAATCCTGGAGATTATAATATGGCATTTTAACAAAATGGCGTTATAGAATGCTGGAAGAAAAAATCTCCCAGAATAGCTTCAGTCAGAGTTGGCAACCCTAATTTAAAATGAAGCACTGAAAACCATACTGGAACTCCAGTAATGTAACATAATTATCAGAAGCATAAGAGATCCATGCATGCCTTACTAGATTATAGGAGCAACAGCAACTCCATATCATGAAAAAAACCTCTCATATACCAAATCATAATGATGGAACATTTAATAATTTTGAAAGATTGTGGCTAACAAAAAGAAAAGGGCAAAAGAAAACCCAATCCCTTTTAAAACCCCAGTCTCAATCCCTATCCAAAGGCCTAGAAAGGTAAATATAGAACAGGAATCAGTGTATGATATGTGATGAGATGTTCCCTTTATAGAACCTAGACTTTACCACAATTCAGTTATTACAGTTGTCATTGCCACACCATGAGTTATGAAAATTGGCTTGTGAATATGCATAACTGGAATATCTTTAGGCAAAATGCATCATTTAACATCTCATTTGTAAAGTTACAATCTGTCAAATGTTTATATTCTATTTTTGTGAGTATCATTCTTGTATATGAAGTTAGAAATATGAAGTGTAAACCTGTTTTATTAATCTAAGTCTTCTATTAAAAGTGATCAGTGTATTTAAGGAAACTTAATGGCCCAGTGCTCAAAACAATGATTTGTAATGGGTTTGTTTTTCCTGTACGCCCAAACTGTGGTTGGTCCTACAAAGACGTGTGACCATGACATCTGTTTCTAGAATCCATCTTGAATTTGACATTTTTCCATGGGAATGGGGAGATAAATGAACAGGTTTCTGCTCTGAGGAAAGTCTGTTTAAGGAATGGAAAGCAGTGAGTCTTTTTCTCTTCACCTGGCTTTTGAAAGTGCCTTCCCACTTTTAGAGGATATATGTGAAGAAACCTGAGAACAAAGAACTGTAAAGAACTCTAAACAGCTGTAGATCCAAGCCAGAGAAAAGATCAATTAATTCTGTCTTGAAGGATTTTAACTGAAATAAGGACAAGAGTGAGGAATATACTTGGAAACAATTTCTTTTAGGCTACATCTACACAAGAAGCATCTTTCGACAGAAGTCACTGTCAGAAGGAATTTCTCGGCAAAACTTCTGCCGACAGATTGTGTCTACACATTAAAGCAGATCTAAAGAGCAATCTGCTCTGTTGACCAAGAGCAGCCAGCATTCTCAGCCCTCTCTCAACAGAATGGCTGACCTGAAGCTCTGCAAACAGTGAACCGGAAGCCCTGTCTGTTGACCAAAGGGCTCCAGAGCATCTACACTGCTGTTTTGTTGATAGAAGATTATTGAGAGAGGCATTATACATGAATGGGGAGAGGTATAATGCTGCCAGGGGACATGCTGAGTTTTGTCGATGGACACTCAATAAAGCGCATTTTTCGTGTAGATTTTGCGGGTTTTTCTGGCAAAAGCCCAGTTTTTCCAGAAAAACCCTCTTGTGTAGAGGTAGCCTTAGTGTACTACGATTAACTAGCATGTTTTGTTTATTGTGGCTTAGTAACTTGCTTTGCTACGTCTGTTTTCACTTGCAGTAGCTTAAATCCTCCTTTTGATACCTAATAAAAACACTTCTGTTAATTATCAAGCCCAGTGCGTGCCACTGTGTGTGCCTCTCTTTCATTGATAAAGACAGGGAACATCTTATGAATTTTCTCTGCCTGTGCCCCAGCTGGTGCAGGATCATCAATTTATCTCTGTAGTGGCTCTGCACAAGGAGGGAAAATTGACAAAATTTCACGTCATGCTTGGACAGTTCTCACAGCACATTACTGTGCCACTGCACACTGGTTGAAAATCACTGAGCTAGCCAATGATGGTTAGGTTGCAGAAAGCGAGCAACCCGCTTTGTCACAGAATTCCAGAATGTCAGAGCATATAGTTTATCAGATACTTTACAAGTCTGATTGACAGTAGCAAAGCAAGAAGAATAGAGGCCTTGCACTACTGCAGCAACCTGATGCTGTGTCCTTCTCAGTCAGAACAACTACCCGTTTGGGTAACATAAAATACAAAGTCCCAGAAATGTTTTGGGTGAAATGGCACAATTTTTCTTTGCTATGGGCCAAGCTTTTGTCCCATAAATTACCTAAGAAAAAAAACATATTCACAATCTGCTGATTCTGCCAGCCCTACAGCCCTATCTAGCTGATGCATCCAGATCTCTGGAAAGACATCAACAAGGTTCACTGAATCTACCACCCCAAGTAGTCTGTTTTGTTTCCCTGGTTTCCCTTCTGTATCACAAGGTGGACTGTCTTTCAGGTTTTCTCCCCATACCAAACATCCCCTGATGATTGACAAAAGCTATTTAAGATTCTGCAAAGTTTTAATGTAAAATCCCACTGCTTGCTCCTGGACAAAGTCTTAGCATTATAATGGCAATACTGAGATGAATAATAATGTTATAAACTCTTTTGTAATTAGCTCTTAGCTAATAAAACTCTATCTCCCTCGACCATTGACTTTCCCATATACTGACGCAACCTTCACCGCATTTATTGTGCTCTAGGGGAAGAAAGGAAACTCAATTAAGACCAAATGTGTGGTCAGCAGGGAGCTGATTGCCCAATAGCTGCTTCCTGTTTAATTTCCTCTCCTTTGCATACGGGGGTTTCAATGAGATAGTACAATGCATCACCAATTGTCTGATGGTTTCATCAGGTCACAGTTTTATTTGAAAAAAAAAGGTTTTAGCATTCAGGGTAATTGCAAATCTTTTGAATCTCACCTTATGCAGTGCTGTTTTATTGGATCTTCAAATAAACAATCTGAATCTGTTCTGAGATCAGAAGTGCCCATTCATATCAGTGCAGTGTTAATTCTGAATGCTAACAATAATATAAATGCCATAAATGCCAACATTAGAGCGGAACAAAAATTCTTCTTTGAGTGGTCCCCGTGGGTGCTCCACAATAGGTGTCGGGCTTGCCCAGCGCCGCAGATCGGAAATCTTCCAGCAGTTTCTCCTGGATCGCGCATGCGCCGGCGCGTGCCGCCCCCCTGTGCGCCTCTGGCCGCGTGCACAATCCGGTCCCCGCCAGTTCCTTCTCAACCGCCATCGGCTGCAGATGGAATCCACTCAGGCTAAGGCCAGAGTCAGATTACTTAGTGGTTTTTTTCCATGTGTAATTTGTTGTTTTCGGTTATTAAACAAAAAAAAAAAAAGAGAGAAAGCAAAGACAAAGAGAATATCAGCAAAAAAAAAAAAAGGAAAAAGAGAGGAGCGGAGAAGAGGAGAGCGGACGTGAAGGCCATTTAGGCCGCCCGCTGCCGCAGACCGGTGATCGCTATTTGGGGTGGAAAGGCACGGATTAAGTGCTAAGTACCCTATTAACAATAAAGGACTCACCGCAATGGCCTCTTCAGGTTTTACAAAGCGGGAGTCATGCCGTGAAGCTATGCCGGCCTCCGTGGGGCCTAGCGAAGGCATCCGATGCCTGGGGGAATTACGGCTACCCAGACGCGTTCTCACTGTGCTAAGCTCACAGTCAGGGCCAGGAAGGACAGAGCGATGAGGCGTAAAATGCTCTTGTTGATAAGGCTCTCCAGCCGGATTTGCTGGAGAAGCCTCACCCAGAAGGGCCCTCTGGGTTGCATAAGAGGAGGGTAGTTTTTCTCTGACCCCCTCAGTGCAGAAATGGAGGAGACTCTCCCTGGCTCGATCCTTGCCGTGCGTTTGCAGCGAGCAGGACGAGCGGAGCACACAGCCACCAGCCGCATACTCAGGCAAGCGGCAGCGCGGCAGTGCACGTGGCAGAGGCTGAGCCTCTGGTTATACAATAGCTGGCACGCGCGGCGCCTAGAGTGTCAGCCAGGCAAGCGCCGGAACCAGCGGCATCGCCACAGGCGGCACAGACCCCCGTGGCACCAGCGGTGCAGGGGCGCCAGGCATGGAGCCTGCAGGCACTGGAGGAGGATACCCACGTGGCACTGCAGCTGACGGTGCCGAGCGCAGCGCTGACAGCGGGGCCGAGATCCCCGGCATGGGAGGGGGCGGTGCCGGCCCTGCAGCGGAGGGGCAAGGCAACATCAAAAACCCGGCACCGCAGTCCATCTCTGGACAGGGCTGCGCTGCTGTTAGCACCAGCCCTCCCCCTGTGATACACACGCCGCACCGAAGGCCTGTGTCTCCACCGGCCGATCTGGAAAAAAAAAGAAAAAAAAAACTCCTTCTCCATTCCTCCAACCAGCGTCACCATGGCTTGGGCCACCTTCACCCATGCTGCCATGGTCGTCCTTATCATGCTGGACACAGACAAACCACAGGCCTACACCCAGGGGCAGGTCCCCCCCCCAGCCGCTCAATACCCCCGTGGGCACTCCCGATCAGGGACGGAAACACAGTTGTCTCAAGGGGAGTTAATTTTAGAACCCCGAGACTTTCCTTCACAGTCCTCCAGCGAGCAAGTGTATCATCGACCGCAGGAGCCCGAGGGTTCGAGGGAGGTTTACCCCAGTGGTTCCTCCTCATCCTCCCCAGATGAGGCCATGGCCCCGGGGGATGTCTCTCCCCCGGATGAGCTTAAACAGTTTCAGGAGCTGTTTAAAAGGGTGGCTTTCGTGCAAGACATTCGAACGGCAGAGGTGCAGGAGAAACATCACAAACTCCTGAAAAATTTGAGACCCCCTGGCTTCATCCAAAATTGCTATTCCGCTGGACGGAGCCATTCTGGAGTCAGCCACTACTATATGGCAGACTCCGGCCTCTGTTCCGCTTACGAACAAGAGAGCGGATAAGAAGTACTTCATCCCGGCAAAGGGCATGGAGTTCCTCTTCAGTCACCCACAACCAAATTCTTTGGTGGTCGAGTCGTCCCAGCGGAGGTCAAAGGCTTCTCAGTACAAATCGGGGGATCGGACAAAGATGCTAAGAAGCTAGAGCTGTTTGGCAGGAAGGTATATTCCTCTCCTAGCGAACCATAATTTTGATAATTACTCCGGGCTTACTCCCATCATGGATCCACTTCCGGAAGATAAAAAGCCGGTGTTAAAGGCGATTGTTCAAGAGGGCTACGCAGCATCGCGGATGGGAGTCCAGATTGCCCTGGGCGTGGCGGACATGGCGGCACGTTCAACGGCTACAGCAGTGGTCATGTGCAGAGAATCCTGGTCCCAGACGTCGGGTGTCTCGAGGGACCTACAGGCGAAGATCGTGGACCTTCCCTTTGATACACAAAAGCTGTTAGCAGACTCAACCAACTCGGTCCCTCACTCCAGTAAGGACTCGAGAGCTACACTTAGAACCTCAGGCATTTATACTCCCCCATACAGGTGGGAAAAATTTTATCCTCAGCAAAGACGCTACGCTCACAACCACAGCATGCTCAATATCAACGGGGCTACGGCCAAGGGCGCTATCAATAGCGGCAACAGTACAGAACTCCTAGGCAACGTTCTCAACAAAGCCGTACACCCTCGGGTCAGGCCCAAAGGCAACAAGTTTGATGGGTATGTCGGAGGCTGCACTATCAATACCCTCGCTCAATGCCACTCTCATCTCATGTTCTATCATCGCCTCAGACTGTTCCACTCCCAATGGCAAAAGATCACCACAGACATATGGGTACTGGAGATCGTAGCCACGGGTTACGCGATCCCCTCCCAGTCGCTTCCACCGACGAAGCCTCCCACCAGGCCTCACCTCAGGGACACTGCCACGAGGCGAGGCTCAAGCAGAAGGTGACTCACCTTATGTTCATAAGGGCGGTGGAAAGAGTGCCGGAATAATTCCAGGGGAAGGCTTTTATTCACGCTACTTCCTACCAGGGAAGAAAACAGGACACTGGAGACCCATCTTAGATCTTCGGGGCCTCAACCATTACTTGCACAAGCAACGGTTTCGGATGATCACAGTTGCCTTGATACTCACGGCACTGGACGATGGAGACTGGGTTGCAGCACTCGACTTAAGAGATGCTTACTTTCATATAACAATCCACCCGGCACACAGACGCTTCCTTCGCTTCACGGTCGGCCAGGAGTGCTTCCAGCACAGGGTTCTTCCGTTTGGCCTCTCCTCGGCCCCCAGAGTCTTTACCAAAACCCTGGCAGTGGTGTCAGCCTACCTGCACAGACAGGGGGTGTTTATTTTTCCCATATCTGGGCGACTGCCTGCTATAAAGGACCTCGAAGGCAGAGGTCTCACGCATGATACGCGTCACAGTGGACACGTTTTTCTTCGCTGGGCCTAGTCATCAACCTCGCAAAGTCAAAGTCCAAACCCACACAACATATAGAGTTCATAAGGGCACGCATAAACTCTATCACAGCAAGGGCGTACCTACCCGACACCCGCTTCCGCACAATCAGTTTGCTGGTGCAAGTCATTACATACAGCCCCACAGTGCTGGTCTTTAACATGCCTACAGCTGCTGGGCCACATGGCGGCAGCGACGTTTGTGGTACAGAATGCCAGGTCGCACATGTCAAGCCTGTAGCATTGGCTGGCGAGCGTTTACAAACCGGCATCCCACACTATCCAGAGGGTGGTGTCGCCCACAACAGAGGTGTGCAGATCCCTGGCGTGGTGGGAAAACCCCGAGAATCTGCTAGTGGGGGTGCCTTTTCACCAACCGCAAATTTCTATTTTTCTTACTACCAACGCCTCCCACATGGGATGGGGAGCGCACATCGGCGACAAGGTAACACAAGGGCTATTGTCCCCTGCGGAACAGACACTGCACATATCCATACTGGAGCTCAGAGCAGTGTTCAACGCCTGCAAACATTTTCGAGATTACCTACATGGCAAAGTAGTTGGGATTCAGTACCGACAATACCTCCACTATGTTTCTACATCAATCGACAAGGGGGATCACGATCCTGTGCCCTATGTGCGGAAGCACTCCGATTGTGGAATCGGTGCATCGCCAACAACGTAACGTTGAAAGCCTCGTACTTGCCGGGCGCTCACAACGTGAATGCAGATCAGCTGAGCAGGCGCTTCGAAATCACGCACGAATGGCAGATCCGCTCCGATCTGCTACAGCGCATTTTTCATATGTGGGGGTTTTCCCCAGATCAATCTGTTTGCCACCCAGTACAAAAAAAAAAAAAGTGTCCCCAGTACTGCTCCAGGGCAGGAGTAGGGCGGGGGTCCCTGGGGGATGCATTCATGTTTTCATGGAAGGGCTCCCTACTTTACGCGTTTCTCCTGCAGCGCTTATCCGCAAGGTCTTGCACAAAGCCAGAAGGGAGAGAGCTCGCATGATACTCATAGTCCCTCTTAGGATCGGCAGCAATGGTTTCCCTTGCTTCTGCGCATGTCGGACCACCCACCGCTCCCTCTACCAGTGGCGCCGGACTTACTCACGCGGGCTCAAGGGTCCATAGTGCACCCGCACCCTCAGGGTCTGCACCTACAAGCATGGCTAATCCATGGCTCAGCTCCTTAAAGAGCACATGTACGGAGGGAGCACAACAAGTCCTGGAATGTAGCCAAAGGACCTCCACCAGGAGGACTTACAAGCAGAAATGGACTCGATTCACAGCCTGGTGTTCCGCCAAGCAGTTAGCTCCTCTTGACGTTCCTATACCTGTAATACTAGAATACTTATTGGACCTCAAGAGAGGCGGGCTGTCTCTATCCTCGCTAAAGGTCCACCTCGCCGCTACATCAGCCTTTCGGCATACAGAGGAAGGGCCCACAGTATTCGCCCATCCTATCGTTACCAGGTTCTTGAAGGGGCTGGTAAACCTGTACCCCTCCTCAGAAACCACTTCCACTATCGTGGAATTTGGACTTGGTGCTCAGCATGCTATCGGGTCCACCTTTTGAACCATTAGCCACAGTTCCCATACGTCTCCTTACGATAAAAACAACCTTCCTCCTTGCAACTACATCAGCCCGCAGGGTGAGTGAGCTCGCGGCAGTGATGGCAACGCCTCACTGCACAGTATTCTCAAAGGAGGTGGTAACCTCAAGGCTGCGCCCAGCCTTTGTTCCAAAAGTCTCTTCGGAGTCCAATCTTAACGAGCCAATAGTTTTACCCTCGTTTTACCTGAAGCCTCACAGCTCCGGCAAGGAGGCACGCCTGCATCTCCTAGATGTGAGGAGAGCATTGGCCTTCTACACAGACAGAACTAAGTCCTTCCGGAAAACGGAAAGGCTTCTAGTCTCTCTTGCTCCCGGGTCAAAAGGAGAAGGTCTGTCTTCCCGGAGAATCTCAAAGCACATTGTGTCCTGTATAAAAATGTGCTTCGAACTTCGAAAGACTCCTTTGCTGGCCCCGCCCAGCGCTTACTCCACCAGGGCGGTGGCGGCATCAACAGCCTTCTTCAAGGGCATTGTGTTAACAGACATCTGTAGAGCGGCGACCTGGTCATCCTGTGACACCTTCGCCAAGCATTATGCCTTGCCTCGGGTTTTCTAAGAGGATACCCGTCTGTCGACAGCAGTCCTCTCGGGGGCAAGCTACACATAAACCGATTTCCCACCTCCTTACTTCGGTTACTGCTGGGTAGTCACCTATTGTGGAGCACCCACAGGGACCACTCGAAGAAGAAAGGGAAGTTACTCACCTGTAGTAACGATGGTTCTTCGAGGTGTGTCCCCGTGGGTGCTCCACCACCCGCCCATCCTCCCCGCTTCGGATCTCTGTATAGTGTTTTTCAGGAGCATCCGAGGCGGTTGGTCAAGGAACTGGCAGGGACCGGATCGTGCACGCGGCCGGGGGTGCGCAGGGGGTGGCGTGCGCCGGCACATGCGCGATCCAGGAGAAACTGCTGGAAGATTTCCGATCTGCAGCGCCGGGCGAGCCCAACACCTATTGTGTAGCACCCATGGGGACACACCTCGAAGAACCATCGTTACTACAGGTGAGTAACTTCTCTTTTTTAGCCCAAACATGTAGGTGAAAAATAAAAATTCATTGAATCACAGGGCTGGAATGGACCTCAGGAGGTCATCTAATCCAGCCCCCTGCTTCAAGCAGGATCATCCCCCACTAAGTCATCCCAGCCAGAACCTTGTCAAGCTGGGACTTAAAAACCTTAAAATCCACCACCTCTCTAGTCAACACATTCCAATGCTTCACCACCCTCCTGGTGAAGTAGTTTTTCCTAATATCCAACCTACACCTCTCCCTCTTTAACATCAGACCATTACTCCTGGTTCTGCCATCTGACACCACTGAGAACAGTTTCTCACCATCTTCTTGAGAGCTCCCCTTCAGGAAGTTGAAGACTGCTATTAAATGACTCCTCAGTCTTCTCTTCTGTAAACTAAACAAGCCTAAATCCCTCAGCCTCTCCTCATAGGTCATGTGCTCCAGCCCCTAATCACTTTTGGTGCCCTCCACTGAACCTGCTCCACATCCACATCCTTTTTATATCCAGGGGTTCAAAACTACACACAGTTTTCTAGATGTGGCCTCACCAGTGCCAAATAGAGGGGAACAACCACTTCTCTAGAAATGCTCATCCTAATGCACCCTAATATGCCGTTAGCCTTCTTGGCTACAAGGGTTCAATGTTGACTCATATCCAGCCTTTCATCTACCATAACCCCTCGGTTCCGTTCTGCTGTACTGCTGCTTAGCCAGTCGGTCTCCAGCCTATAATAGTGCTTGGGATTCTTACACCCCAAGTGCAGGACTCTACGCTTCTCCTTGTTGAACCACATCAGATTTGTTTTGGCCGAATCCTCCAATTTATCCAGGTTACTCTGAATCCTGTCTTTACCTTCCAACATATCTACCTCTACCCCTAGCTTTGTGTCATCCTCAAACTTGCTGAGGGTGCAATCCAGTCCCTCATCCAGGTCATTAATAAAGCTGTTGAACAACACTGGCCTCAGAACAGAGCCTTGCAGCACTCCGCTTGAAACTGACTGCCATCCAGATATTGAGCCATTGACCTGTTGGGCCCGACCTTCAAGACAGCTTTCTATCCATCTTACAGTCCATGGATCCGATCCATATTTTCTTAACTTATGGGCAAGAATGTTGCAGGCGACTGTATCAAAAGCTTTGCTGAAGTCAACGTATATCACCTCCGCTGACTTCCCCATGTCCACAGAGCCTGTTACTTTGTCATAGAAGCTAATGAGATTGGTCAGGCAGGACTTGCCCTTGGGGAATCTATGATGGCTACTTTTGATCACTTTCTCCTCTTTCAAGTGCTCCAATATGGATACCTAGAGGATCCCCTCCATTATTTTCCTAGGGATTGAGGTAAGGCTGACCGATCTATAGTTCTCTGGATTGTCCTTCTTTCCTTTTTTAAAGATGGGTGGTACATTTGCCTTTTTCCTGTCATCTGGGATCTCTCCCCATCTCCAAGATTCTTCAAAGATAATAGCCATTCACGTTAAAGCACTTGGCAGAACAGACACATATCTGCAAAGTTGTTTTTTAACAAAATATAAAAAAAATGTCTAAGTATCTTGATTCAATATTTTGGTTAAAGGAAATAATTTCAAATTAAAAACTGAAATATTTTTGAGAATTTTCAATTTGATTTAAAAATATATAGAAATGTTAAAAAAATCCTTAAAAATGAAACAAAATATTGAGTTTCAGGCTGAACAAAACATTTAATTTGACTTTATTTATTTATTACTTTTCCATTCTTCACAAGTTTTGACCCAAACTGGCATTTTTTGTTTGATTTTCCAGAATTTTATTCAAATCAAAAACAACTGTTCACACATCTCTGGTCAGCAATGCTGACATAACTATTTTACTGCTGAGACTTTTAGTAGAAACAACAAATAAACTGGAGTTTGTGAAATTTAGGACCATGGCCATGAATTCCAAAAAGTAACATCATACTTTCCTCCATGCAAGTTGGTGACTTGCCTTGGGCAAGCCAACCCTGATTACAGAATGAACCACTTGAGAGTAATTAGGTAGGGACTTTCGTAAGAGGAGCCATAGGCTGCTGTTACACTAACACGCTCCCATCGCAGTTGCTGTGGTAATTAGGCAATTCGAAGCAGGCTAATGAGGTGCTGACATGCATATTTAGTGCCTCATTAGGATAATGGCAGCTGCACGAATTTCGAAGTGCAGGCTTCAATTGCAGATTAACAGTGTAGATGGGGGCAGCTTCGAAATAAACGTCCCACTTTGACACTCCCTTACTCCTATCTAGTTCTTTGGGAGTAAGGGAATGTCAAAGTGGGGCAGTTATTTCGAAGCTGCCTCCATCTGCACTGTCAATCTGCAATTCAAAGTCTGTTTGCACAGCTGCCATTATGTTAATAAGGAGCTGAATACGCACACTAGCGCCTCATTTGCCTCCTTTGAATTGCCTCATTACCATGGTACCTCCGACAGGAGAGTGGTAGTGTAGCAGCAGCCTTACTAAGGGAGAAGCTCAGAAATCCCTAGTGAGATTGCAGTCAGTGAGAGAGGCTGCTGCAGGAAGACGCTCATACTTGGGGAACTGGAGGGGCTGAGAGTAGCCTGCTAACACAGGAGAGAGTCTACCCACATCAGGGAAGGTTAACTGTGCCTGCCTGGAGGGAAGATTTTTGTATTCAGTTTTGGACTGTAACTAATAGAACAACCCCTCAGGAGGACTGTTGTGATAAGGTTGGAAAACACCATGTGGATTTTATTTGGTGAACCAAGAAAGGAAATGGAGGTGATGGGCTGTGTACCAGGCAGGATTGCCCTGAGGGCACCACCATGGCATGAGGCACTTGCTCAGCTGCACCCCTGCTTTCTGCTTCCTAGCTCTACTCTAACACCTCTGTAGGTTTGCTCTGCCCCTAAGGGCAGGACACGTCTCTGCAGTGGATCTGGTTAAAAAAACGAGCCTGTTACACAATTAAGGACGAACAAGCAGGTGTGCAAGTTTTGGCTGCCAGCATGGCCAAAGGTTACCCAGGTAGCCAAGGGCTGAGTGCTGCACCTCCCCCACCCCACCCTGAAGTGCTATGGGAGTGTGATGGCTCATCACCATTTATGATGCAACATTTTCTAATTACTGGTTTTTATATTATCATACACTGGGAGGCCCCAAGCAGGGCGAGTGTTCTAAGCCCTAGGCACTACACACACACTACAGAAACAAGCTCCCAGCCCCACAGAGCTTATGTTGTTTATATTTAACGTCAGTGTCATCATCTAGCCTGCCCACACTCAGGAGAATTTGCATTTTTGAATGTTTTCTTACAGATGTAAATCCTAGAAAGGGAAGTACACTTCCAGGAATGCTGTTTGTTCAGGCCTCACAGTCCAGTCACTGTCTGCTGCATAACTGCTACCTGTGCCATGAATCTCTCCTTTATTATTGCAGATAATGGTAGGAGAAGGAATTCTCTACTGTTGCCTGTCTAAAAGAAGAAATGGGATTGGAGCCGAGGCCAATATTAATGCAGGAGGCTGCAACTTCAACTCTTTCCTTAGAAGAGCTGTCAGATTCATTGGTGGGTTTTGTGTGCTAGTTATCAAAAATGCCTTTTGTGATATATTTTTAATTTTAATTAGGTGGTTTTTGCATTCTGTCAAACAGCCTTTTAGGACAGTGAAAGGTGGTTATTGGCACATCTCCTATCCTTCCAAAAAGTGCAAGAGAAACTGTCGAATGGTATCGCAAACTAAAACCTCTACTGTCCATTTTTCTCATTCATCTATTACATTTTCATCAGTGTTGCTAAATCAACAGTTTGGATTACCATTATTGCCCCTCCCAACACTGTCTTCTTTTAAAGTCCATTTAATTGTTAACATACATGGGTTTGGCAAGGAATGCTTTTACTTCACTCTCTAAAATGAATCACTATTCATGAGCAGCAAAATAGAGACAGCTTGAGCTGGTAGCCCAACCAAAAACCATCAGTGTCGCTGATATTCCACGTGTAGACGGTATGTCAGGCTGGATTCACAAAAGGACATAGGTGTTGTAGAAGCCCTCCTTTAGCCCAGTTTTTCGAATACTCACAGGGAGGTGGGGCACCAGTACTTCAATCTCCCTCTCTTTCTGGTATCTTTCAGATGAGGGTCCTAACTACCAGACTATAGGATTATTCTAACTGTCTCTGGCCCTATTAATGTTTAATTACTCTGTTATATAGTTAAAGTGGGACAGTGTCAATAGGAGACATGAGAGCCCTCCCCCAGCCTCTCAGAAGAACAATTTGTCACCCTAGGGTTAAAACACTATTCTGAGAGGTGGTAGGTTTAAATTCCATCTCCTCATCAGGAAGAGGGAAGCCTGGAGCCATAGTCTTCCACACCCCAGGTAAGTGCTCTAACCAGTGGATTAAAAGGTCTACTGGAGAGCCTCCACCTTGGCTGTTTTGAAGAAAGGTATGTGGCCTCATTTATACTTGCCAAATAGGTGCTCTTTTCACCTATCTTGTGTGGAGACCCTATCTTCCACTGGTTGTGAATCACTCTGCACTGTGAAAAGGAGATAGGCATTGGGACACAGACTGGGATAGCATTGCCCATACTAAGAAATATAGGTGTCTACAGAACTTTTACTGCAAAAACTTAGGTACAGCTTGGGCACCTGCCGGGTTTGCTTGCAGCTGAGCAGGAGATTTGTGAATTGCAATAGCACTTAACATGTAACTTGGTTGCCTGAATCTGTGGGTTAAGAGCCTCAGTACTTGTCTACCTCTCTCTTATCTCCTGGAAAATGGATGAAAGTTACCAGACTTGTTTCACATAAGCCATTGATAAGAAGGTAAATGGGTATTTTCTTTTGTTTTGTTTTTAAATGATTGGTGTCCATCACTAGATTGGAATTAGCAAGTTATTCTTTGCTCTGAGTGTAGAATGAAGAATGCTGGTGAGGGCTCAAAGCACCATCTTCAGTGATAGAGAAACCTTGCATGAGCAGATGCAGAGCAGTGGCAAGGCTAAAATAGCCACCAAGGAGGGCTGCAAAGTTGCCCCATATCCTGTGGTATCCCATCTAAGTGGGCCCTTCTCTGACTCTATACAAAGCAAGCTTTGGAGGTATCTGGATTTCACCCTTAATTTGGTCCCTGAACTTGATCTTTCATTTACATGGCATATTTAATCATTCATGATAAAGCAATAACTCACCCTTCTTCCAGTTCTCCGGGGGGTGGTGACAGGGACGGGGAAGCTACTTTAAACTGCTTGTAGATCAGGGAAACAAATCTATATACTACACAAAGCACAATAAAAGGCACACCAAAGCAACCACATTTACTTGAACTAGGTCTGTCTTGGGAATTTGGTGTTCAAGATATTAGTTCTATGAATCAGTAACAAAAAGAACATTTAGAGGAAGACTGGATTTTTCAGTAGATAGACTCATCACAGGAACAGAGGGGTAGTCGTATTAGACTGTACTCTTACAAAATAAAGCAGCAGAAATGCAACACTTTAAAGACTGAAAAAATGATTTAGTCAGTGATGAGTGTTTGTGGGACAGACCCACTTCATCAGCTCAATTTCATTTCTAAGTTTAACCAGCTCTGTTGTTTTACTTTCCAGGCGTTCATGTCTTTGGCCTTTGCTCTACTGCTCTCATTACTGACATCATACAGCTGTCAACAGGATACCAAACACCATATTTCCTGACTGTATGCAAACCTAACTACACATCCCTAAATGTGTCCTGCTCAGAAAATTCTTACATTGTGGAAGACATTTGTTCAGGGTCTGATCCCGTAATCATCAATGGAGGAAGGTTAGTTCCATCTTTCAGTGTGGAATGATTTTTCCTTACATACTTGCTTTTAAATGACATGGGCATTGACTCTTATTTTTAATTGTCAGTCCACCTATCGGACTTAATTAGTAATTATAACCAGCCATTATCATTCATCAACAACTTCACTGGACTGGTGGTGCCTCAGGGGGGAATGTAGTAGGATTTATGGATTTGGGAAGACTTGCCAATTTGTCTTAAAGTTTAAAGATAAAGGTTTGCATGTCTCCCAGGTTAACATGAACAGTTTGAGACAGAGTGTGTTTTAAGCTAGAGGTGAGTTTTGGGGATTTTTGGTGATTACACAGACAATACTTTTAGCAGCACTTATGGTTTGTTTATTTTAGCAGCATAATGGTATTAAAGCAGAACTTAAGAGATACAAACTGAAGATGTTTAATTCGTCAATATCTGGTTACAAACAGATTTTACTTCATGTTATAACAACTAATACAAGTCATGGACTTATGGTTTAAACTTATGCTATACAAGCAGGGTGCAATACTCACTGTCTCCTCTGAACCCTGTAGAAGTCGAGGCCTGCTCTCTGCAATTGGTGAGGAAGGTGTTATTGGAGTGGGTAGAATTCAAGTTAAAGAGGAAAAACAAAATGTTGTTTTAAGAATAGTGGTAGCAAGGATAACAGAGATAGCAGAGATGAGAGAGAGAGACAGAGACGACCAAGGTGAAAGATACACCTCTGGTGCAGATCCTGTCTAGCACACCTTCACCATGCAGCAAGGGGTTCTTACACCCATTTTGCCTTTGGTACTAAATACTGATGCTAAATTAAGCTCTGATTTCGTAGAATCTTTAACAATCAACAATACCCCACGTTTTCCCATGACCTCAGCATGTATGTATTCTATAGTTAAGGTCAGACAGGTCAAATTAGTAATGTTAAGACGTATGTAAATCTTCACTGGCTGTGATGTTTTTCTGATGCGAGCTGGTGTTCAAGCTTCCCCCACCTCCCTTGGCCGGAAAGGTGTGCCAGCACCAATTGAATTCAAGTACAGGCCACTTCATGGTGTTTTTCCCTCGACTTCTTATCAGAAATTGGTCTTGAGAAACTAAGTTTTCTTGCAAACAGGGTGAAAGAAGAACATTTTGCAAAAAGCCCCACATGCCATATTTCACTGGCAGGCTGCTGGCATTACTGGTGACATGAAAGATAGATAAAAAGAAGTAGGCCTCTCTGGACCTAAGTTAGCTATACTATGATGGCTTCTTAATATATGGCTATAGTAACACAAAGCCTTACCCAAACTACATTTTAAACTATAATTAAGCTAGCAAAGGCTACACTGGTCACATGGTTTGGATGTCTGCTCAGCACCTCCCAAAACAGATTCTGTTTTCTGAGTTGGAGGACGGACAGAGGAGCATTGAGAGCCAGTAGATGTGATATAAGGACATGCTGAATGCACATATGAAGAAGGGCAGCATCAGTATCGACACTTAGGAGAACATTCACCAAGAGTGTCCCCAGTGGAGAATGGTTATTGCTGAGGGACTGGCACAATTTGAAGGGTCCCGCTGCAGTGCAGACAAGAAAAGGAAGAGAAGAAGGAAAGAGCATCAGAAATTGCCCCATGCCCCTCCAACAGCTACCAACCCCTGCCCTTTCTTTGAGAAGATCTCTGGCTCCAGAACTGGGTTGATCAGCCATCAATGGGCTCACAAATAGGAGGGTGACATGAAGATGTCCTAGTTTTCAACTGACCAGCAAGAGAGGTATTCTTGGTCCTGCCTCATCACAGATGGCTAGAATACATGACTTCCAAAGGCTACATTTCTATCACTCTACATTAGCCAATTCTTCACTTAGCTCTTTCCTGCCCCGTTAAGCCTACACTATCACCTAGGCAGCTCTGATTCTGCAAGGAGACCCATGCAGGCAGTATGTGCATAGAATCCCACTGAGTTCCTTGGGGCTCTATATGAGTCCGTTGTTCCACCCTTGCAAGATCAGGCTCCAAGGTATTTCTTTATCCTCAAATGTGCCACGTACTGTTCTGTGCTTGCTGTTCTTATGAGTCCACTGGGTCAAATGCCTTTTAGACATTTCAGAAGAGTACTTCACATCTCACTTTGCATGTCATTACCCTTAATCCATCAGTTTCACATGAATATTTTATGAATATTTTATAAAGCCACAGTGCCCAGTTTTATTCAGCTGATATTTCTTCAGAAATATTATGATCTTATCTCATATTACTATCCCTATATTATGCCAGGCAATAAGATTGTATTGATGACTTATAATTTCCTGGCTACTCTTTAATTATTATTTTTCATTCCTTCAAGTCCTCCTTCACTCATACTGGAGTGGTCAGATATCAGTTATTGGTCCAACAGACGTTTCAGTCCTTTGTATCGGGGTTTCTGGTTTAATCTCTCTATCCTTAAAGATGAATCTGACTTCAGTGATTTTAAATTGTACACATCTTGTTTTTGTGGGGTTTGTGTCATTATTCAGCTGATAGTACAGATTAATTTTCTCTATTATCCAAAAGTGGTCCAGTGGCTTTCCTCATGAATCTCTTCCCCTGTTGGTAGTCCAAGTGCTTTTCCATAATTGTATTGTTGTCACAAGTGAGTGCTCTCCTTTTGTTAGTTCTAGTTTTCTTAATCAGTTTTATACCCTGAGAGTTTTGTTTCATAATCCTCTTTATCCTCTTTGCATTGTGTGTGTTTTTACACTCTGCAACTTACATGAGCTATTTTTCCCTCTGATAGCTGTCTTAGTTTTCCCCCCATGTTTATATCTAATATCTCCAACTGGCAGCTCATTTCCTGTCCTCAGAATAGTTTTTTTCTTTCAGAACTCTGAATTTCTGTACCACATTAATACTATGTGTCATATTTTCCATACTCAAAGAGCCATACTTTTTAGCTGAAATTAATTTAAGTTTAAAATTAAAACATAGTAAAAAGAAGGAACAAAAGTAAAGTCTCTGACTGACCCCTGAGCCATCTCCTTTTTATCAGTCTGCATTTGCATTGAATGCAAAGAAACGAAAAGTCTAGTAAAAAAGAAAATAACCCATAACACAATGACAGAGAGATACATGAAAGTGGTAAAATTACAAGCCAGATGTGAACACTGCCAAAGTTTAGAGCACTGAATGTAGTGCTGTGTTTAGGACTCTCTCCAGTGAAGCCTGTCTCTGTGTTCATTGGCACAGCTGACTCTCTGACATGGTTTCTTCCACCCAAATGGGGAAGAAGCTGAGTGGCTTCCACGGTGGCCTTTGGAAGCTCCATATCCTGGTGAAGGAAGATCTTTGTCTTTCCCATGCCGCTTGTAGTACTCACGGATAGTCTGTGTGAAAGGCTCTCAAAATTTACATAGAATCCAATGTTTAGAACACTCAACTTACTATTGAGAAATTGAGACCAACAAGAAGTCCTGTGGCACCTTATAGACTAACAGATATTTTGGATCATAAGCGTTCATGGGCAAAGACCCAGTTCATCAGATGCATGAGTGTGGGGGCGGTTTCAGAGGGGTATTTAAAGAGTGGAGTCCCAGTAAAAGGGAGGGCCAGAGCTGACAAGGTCTATTCAGCCAGGGTAGAAAAGGCCCTTTATCAGTAGAACGTATGAAAAGAGGAAAAAACAGGTCAGACAAGGGGCGGGGAGGGCGGTATGGCCCATTCTCAGTCTAATATGGAGATGTTAACACCTAGGGCAGAGAAGCTCCTTTCGTAAGGTGCGAGCCACTCCCAGTCTCTGTTTAATCCTTGATTAATGGAGTCAAATTTGCAAATAAATTGCAGCTCAGAGATTTCTCTCTCCATTTGATTTTTGAAATTCTCACTTGTTTCCATTTGGCCAGAGTCAAAACAGAAAAGTTTCTTGACACAAATGCCCCAGTTCAGATGAGTGGTGTTGCACTCATACTAGTTCTGAATTTGGTCCTAGTGTTCATTTACATAGAATTATTTAGAGAAGACAAAGCAAAATGTAGAAAACGATGCAGCCTCACAAAAGAAAACAAAGTCATTAATTCCCCAGGACATAGCATAGAACACAAAGATTTCTTAGCGTTGCTATAGCATTCTAAGGGAAGCATATTTATGACAATAAGTTGAAATATTTTCTATTTATAGTGTCTCTTTCTAAAGGTCAAAGCTGTGCTGTTTCAGTTCATCTTCTTCAGATCTTTAACTAGGATTCTGGTGGAGAACCCTGGTTGCGTGTGTGTGTGTGTGTGTGTGTGTGTGTGTGTGTAGGTCCTCTCCTGCCCTTGTGACTTTTTTTATTCTCTGCAGAGAAAAGGAGGTTTTGAAATGCACCATAAAGGGACAAATGTCAAGATAGTCAAAATATCAGATGTGACAATTTTATTTAGGTACTGCTATTATATTCTGGCTGTGAATGTACTTAAATAATAGACACTAAGCTACACATTGTAACTTTCATGCTCCTTATAGCCCTTATTTGGGACCCAATCCTACAATGTGCTGAGAGCACTGAACTCTGTCATCTGAGGACCTCCAGCATATTGCAGAATCAGGCCAAAAATCAGAAGTCTTGGCATCATCAAGGAGGCCCTATTTTTAAGTCCTGCTGCTCTGCTCCTTTAACTGTTGGGTGAAGGGGCTGGATTACTCTGTCCTGAAATACTTTCTCCAAATTCCTTTGCCATATATCAGCCTGTCGTGTCAGGAAATATTAGGAACTGACTTGAAGGAACCAGGAGACAGAGCAAATAAAGGTTCAATATGCCTGCCTATGTAAGACAAGAAAGCTCCATTGTTACTTTGCCTTTTTCACAAGTTATATAGGGAGGAATGTGGAGAAAGAAAGCACAGAGAGGTCTCTGTGCATGTGCAGGGGAAGACTTTTAGGGGGATGTCAGAATGCAGCAGAAATCAAGCCTTCTTGGTAGTCCTCCAGGCCACCTACATTATTTCAGGAAGCTTTCTGGTTTCCATACTATTAACCTTATTTATAGACTCCCATTTCTTATACGTAGCAAGGCAGCTTTGTGCTATTCTGGTGGTGTAAAACAAACATTCAGTAGCTGTGTCTACACGTGCACGCTACTTCGAAGTAGCGGCACTAACTTCGAAATAGCGCCCGTCGCGGCTACACGCATCGGGCACTATTTCGAAGTTAACTTCGACGTTAGGCAGCGAGACGTCGAAGTCGCTAACCTCATGAGGGGATCGGAATAGCGCCCTACTTCGACGTTCAACGTCGAAGTAGGGACCGTGTAGATGATCCGCGTCCCGCAACGTCGAAATTGTGGGGTCCTCCATGGCAGCCATCAGCTGGGGGGTTGAGAGACGCTGCCTCTCCAGCCTGTGCGGGGTTCTATGGTCACCGTGTGCAGCAGCCCTTAGCCCAGGGCTTCTGGCTGCTGCTGCTGCAGTGGGGGATTCATGCTGCATGCACAGGGTCTGCAACTCATTGTCGGCTCTGTGTATCTTGTGCTGTTTAGTACAAGTGTGTCTGGGAGGGGCCCTTTAAGGGAGCGGCTGGCTGTTGAGTCCGCCCTGTGACCCTGTCTGCAGCTGTGCCTGGCACCTTATTTCGATGTGTGCTACTGTGGCGTGTAGACGTTCCCTCGCTGCGCCTATTTCGATGTGGTGCTGCCCAACGTCGATGTTGAACATCGACGTTGCCAGCCCTGGAGGACGTGTAGACGTTATTCATCGAAATAGCCTATTTCGATGTCGCCACATCGAAATAGGCTACTTTGATGTAGGCTTCACGTGTAGACGTAGCCAGTCAGTGCATCTTGGCACCAGAGGAGATCTTCTGCTTAGGGGTGGTTCTCAACCTGCAGCTGGTGGGCTGCTTGCAGCCCCTCAACACAAAGCTGCAGTCCATGTGCCATCCTCAGGGCCATTCAGGTAGGATTGGTTGCTGCCCACAGTGGTAAATAGGTTGAGAACCACTGGCTTGGGATGATCCTTAGCTGTTGTAGTGCCACTGTAGTAACTCCTATTCCATTTACCATCCTGACTGCCTATAGCAGTGGGCACAATTAGGGAAAAAAGCATGTGACCCCCAACTCTCATGTCCCAGGAACCCCCACCTAGTATTAGAGCTCCTTGGCAGCAGCCACAATTTAGAGCAGTGCCCAGGAGTGGCGTTCAGATGGTCCAACATTTGGAGAAGCACGGTGGCTTCCTGAACTGTGCTGAGGACTCTTAGGCTGCAGCTAAGCATCTGAGTGACAAACTTCACCAGCTGTAGAATAATGTTGTTGATGAAGTTATTCAAAAGCAATAAAACACCATCGTTTGAGTAGCTCTGTAGACAGCTAAACAATATTCCTCAAAGAAATCATTCACTTTTTTTCCCTCAGTCAGAAGTACATATATTGATAAAAAAAGAATAAGGTAGATAATGTGTAACAGTCCTCTTCTTTAATAAGCATTCAAGTCACCAACCATTGAAAGAAAGACTTAATCAAATATTAATCTGTTTACTGTGTGGGATTTTTTGAATGAGATTTTTGAGGTTCTCTCTGTGGACCCTGATCCTGAGAGGTGCCGCATACCCAAAACACCCACTATTAGTTCTTTCCTACCAAAAAAGAAGTTCCTATAAAGTCAATGGAATAATTAAATGATTTATATGAACAGACGTTTGTCGAATGGGGCCCCTCATGAACAAATATCCAGAAATTTAATTATATATATTTGTCCCTTTGAAAAATATCAGTAAGCTCAAAGTTCACCACATCTAATTATTTTTTAATATCAGAAATGTCTGGCTGTTCAATATTTAAAACAACATTTTATTAACTCAGGTCTTAGTAGATCCCTTCTCCAGAATACAGTAAGAGGATTTAGGGAAAAAAGTAAGAGATTATTTATTTGCTTGTGATTTGTAAGTTAAAAAATATCTATACCAGTCCATGTGTTTTTTTAAATGAGCAGTAGCACAGTGTATTTAAACTGAGAAGTGTAATTTGATTGTCCTTCCTTGGCAGAAAGTCATTCCCTTCTCAACATGCAACTCTGGCAGCCTTTGCAGCTGTATATATTTCGGTAAGTAATCTACTCTGTTCCTTATTCATTTGTACTAGAGAAAAGTCAGAATATCATTTACTGTTTAGTTTGAAATGACTTGTCACCTAATGTAGGAGGGAAATAAATAAGCTCCTATACTCTGAGTCTGACAGCAAAATTAAATTACAAATAGCTATAATAAACTCAATATTACTATAAAATATACAATAGGGACACAGTAGTTCCAAATAATTTGTCATCTAGCAACATTATCCTTTGTATTGGAGTGTAGCATTAAAGCATATTTAACAACTTCTTATAAAGTAATATTTCAGTTTGCAGTTCAAATAACACTTAACATATCCTGACTTTTTCCTTCCTCCTACTGTACTTCAAACACTGCACACAGTCTCTAGACACTAAGGGACAAATTCATCCTTGATTTACCTGCATTGACTTCAGGGGAGATACATCAGGAATGTGTTTGATATGAATAGTTCCACTGATATTTACCATAGGAGTGCCTGGCTAATTTAGAGTTAATTGTGCCTTTATTGAATGTTTAATTTTTTTTTTAAAAAGGAGGAGCACTGGTCACAGGCTAAGAACTAAGCAAGATTCAAACTCCAAGTGGATGTTTTTGTGAACAATAAGAATATCTAGAGTTAATGCTAAGAGGATTGGAAGCAACATCTCATGCTTCAGGGCTTTAACCAATTTCTGTAGACTTTTTGTTCTGTGTTTATACAGAACCTAGCACATTGGGGTCCTCATCCATGACTGGTCCTTCTAGGCACCACTGAAATGCAAACAAACGTTAAATAATAACCAACATGACTGATTAAAATGAAATCTTCATGTGGGGCAGGAGAATGTTTTCCCCACATCTGCTGATGGCGGGGTCTCTTGCATCTTCTTCTAAAGTACAGTTTCTTAACTTTTTGAAGTTAGTGATTCCAAATGCAAAGCCAAAATATTCATCATCCTCTTACACTTAATGTAAAAATAAGAGGAAAATATATATTAAGGATAACCACGATGAGTCTATACAAATTAACCGCAGCAAAGGGTCCTGTGGCACCTTATAGACTAGCAGAAAAGTTTTGAGCATGAGCTTTCATGAGCACAGACTCACTTCATCAGATGCTGGTCTTGCAAATCTGCAGGGCCAGGTATAAATAAGCCAGAACAAGGGTGGGGATAACAAGGTTAGCTCAGTCAGCAGGTCAGCAGTCAGCAGTTGATCTGGAGGTGTGAACACCAAGGGAGGGGAAGCTGCTTCTGTATTTAGCCAGCCATTCGCAGTCTTTGTTTAAGCCTGAGCTGAGGGCATCGAATTTGCAGATGAATTGTAGCTCAGAAATTTCTCTTTGGAGTCTGGTCCTGAAATTTCTTTGCTGTAGGATAGCTACTTTTAAGTCTGCTACTGTGTGGCCCGGGAGATTGAAGTGCTCTCCTACAGGTTTTTGTATATTGCCATTTCTGATATCTGATTTGTGTGCGTTTATTCTTTTATGTAGAGACTGTCCAGTTTGTCTGATGTATATAGCAGAGGGGCATTGCTGGCACATGATAGCATAAATTATATTGGTACCACAGTCACTCTAACTCAGGGACCCATCCATGCAACAAACCTCGTTGCCACCTCTGCCCACATATCTACACCAGCAACACCATTACAGGACCTAACCAGATCAGACACACCGTCGTGGGTTCATTCAGCTGCACATCTACCAATATAATTTATGCCATCATGTGCCAGCAATGCCCCTCTGCTATATACATCGGACAAACTGGACAATCTCTACGTAAAAGAATAAACGCACACAAATCAGATATCAGAAATGGCAATATACAAAAACCCATAGGAGAGCACTTCAATCTCCCAGGCCACACAGTAGCAGACTTAAAAGTAGCTATCCTACAGCAAAGAAATTTCAGGACCAGACTCCAAAGAGAAATTTCTGAGCTACAATTCATCTGCAAATTCGACGCCCTTAGCTCAGGCTTAAACAAACACTGCGAATGGCTGGCTAAATACAGAAGCAGCTTCCCCTCCCTTGGTGTTCACACCTCCGGACCAACTGCTGGTAGTAAGCCTCACCCTTGCTGACTGAGCTAAACTTGTTATCCCCACCCTTGCTCTAGCTTATTTATACCTGGCCCTGCAGATTTTCAAGACCAGCATCTGATGAAGTGAGTTTGTGCTCACGAAAGCTCATGCTCAAAACTTTTCTGTTAGTCTATAAGGTGCCACAGGACACTTCATTGCTGTTACAGATCCAGACTAACACGGCTACCCCTCCGATACTATAAATTAATCGTGTGCGTGGTTACGCATTTGACAGACAGTACTTGGCCATGAAGGCTAAGGGAAGTGGAGAAGCAAGATTTGTTTCTGTTTTAGATTATTATAAAGTCTTAATCACATCACGAATGTTTTTGGGACACTGACCTAGGCTTAACCCATTGGCTTAGGAACACTGTTCCCAAGCATCTGGAACTAAGAAGTCTCAAAAATGCTCTATTAGATGGACCAGCGTCTCATTCAGTAGGACAGTTCCTGTGCTCCATAAGCACTATCACCTTAGCTAGTTACACTTGCAATGTACCAAATCCTTACTCAGTCCAACTTGCACTGTCTTGAGTGAGAGTTTGACTTGGCTAAGGACTTGGGAAGTGGACCCATTGTGACTAAAGATTTTTCTAAAGCAGCTGAATGGGTTTTATCAAGAATGAAAAAAAAATTACAACATTGGTGCTAAAAAATATACCCGGCATTCCTTTGTGTTCAGTTGAAGAAAAAGTACATGAAATAAAGTCATGCCCTCTTATGTCAATCTGGCATTTCATAAATCACCTTTTTTCTTTTCAAGATGTACTTCAATTCTACTTTGACTGACTCTTCCAAACTTCTGAAACCTCTTCTCGTCTTCGCATTTATCATCTGTGGAATTATATGTGGTCTGACACGTATCACCCAGTACAAGAACCATCCAGTTGATGTTTATTGTGGTTTCCTAATAGGAGGAGGAATTGCTCTCTATTTGGTAAGTACAGTATGAATGTGTTTTAAGTTTTAGAAGGCAAGTACTTCTTGATCACATAAAGTCATTCTGACTGATGATAAAGTAGGTTTTCAACAATGGACTAAAGGAGACCATGTAGGTGTCGTTTCTGGAGAAAAACTGAGTAAGAGGGAATAGGAGGCAGCTATCTCCATTTGAAACTGATGCCTGTAATAGGGATGAGACCCCAACTGGGGTGCCCTTATGCAGCAGGCTTCAGCACAACAGATGTGCCATCCTCAGTTGCCCTTTTCTTTGCCCATGAAAGGAACATGCATTTTTCAGTGACCAACATGAATTCCCACCTCTAGGCATACATAATTTATTCGCAAGCATCTGTTTCCCCAAAATCCTTGAAGTAAAATCATTCTCCGCAGACCATAGTAAGCATGTAAAGCTACAACACTTTTTCCATTCTCCTCCTTGAGGACAAAACTAATGTGTCTCCCACCTAAGAGTCGATATCAGCACTGTGTTCCCGGTACTTTTTTGTCTTATTTTAAGACCTTCCTTTCCTGGCCATCTACCTGGGAATGATCAGTCTAAGGGCTTCTATCCTAGACACAGGACAGTAACTCAGTCCTTTTCAGACTCCCAGTACTGGCTCTCCAGCTCAAGGAGGTTAGCCCCACCACTGGCCAACCAGCCCCGTCTCCCTCCTCATTCCACAGAGGGCCTGCTGGACTTTCCATTCTTTGCAGCTTCTCCGCCAAGAAGCTCTCAGCTGACCCTTTCCTTGCTCCTCCAGGCTGTGCTATAATGTATAACATGACTATTAAAAGGAAATGTAATTTAACATTGTACAGTACATGGAAACAGCTCTAAAACAATACATGCTATTTGAAAGTATCTTGTGACTTTTCTATCCAAACACTTGCAATTAGTACTGTAGCTAAAATAATAGGAGTGTCATGAGCAAGATATGAAGTCATTCTTCTGCTCTCCTCTCTGCTCATTAAGCCTCAGCTGGAGTCTTGTGTCCAGTTCTGGGAACCACATTTCAAGAAAGAAGTGGAGAAATTAGGGAAGGTCTAGAGAAGAACAACAAGAATGATTAAAGCTCGAGAGAACATGGGCTGTGAGGGAAGACTGAAAGAACTGGGCTTGTTTAGTTTAGAAAACGGAAGACTTAGAGGGGACATGATAGCAGTTTTCACGTACCTAAAAGAGGGTTACAAGGAGGAGGGGGAAAAATTGTCCTCCTTGGCCTCTGAGGTCAGGACAAGAATCAGTGGACTTAAACTACAGCATAGGAGGTTTAGGTTGGACATTAGGAAAAACTTCCTTAACTGTCAGCATGGTAAAACATTGGAATAAATTGATTTGGGAGGTCATGGAATCTCCATTCCTGGTGATATGTAAGAGCAGGTTAGACAGACATCTATCAGGGATGGTCTAGACCAGGAGTCTGCACCCTGTGGCTCTGGAGTCTCATGTGGCTCCCAATGGTATAATTGTGAAGTTAAATATATATATAATGTGTGTGTGTATATCCTTTCTGATTATTTTCGATAAATGGTGAATATCTAGAAGCCCAGAAGTGAACAACTCACATCTAAATAGCAAACAATACGTGATCTCAAAACATTGGATAACGCCCCCTAGCGTCCTCCAGAGAGAGAGAAGGTTTGGGAATGAAAGTCAAGACAGTGGTACAAACACACACATAAAGTGTGAGGAAGTAGAATATGTAAAAAGTTTGCGAACATCCTGCAGTAAACATGCATTGCATAACAAATTAGTGTGTGTGTGTGCACGCGCACACATGTGCGCGTGCTGTTTTTAAAGTATGGGTTACAAAAAGTGTGGTTTGAGGCTATTTATTGAGGACCAAACATGCATTGCAGCTCTTAAATTACTGAATTTTTTACCAAATTGGAAAACATGGCTCTTCTTGCTATATTGGTTGCCTCTCCCTGGCGTAGACAGTGCTTGGTCCTGCCACAAGGGCAGGGGACTGGACTTGATGACCCCTTGAGGTCCTTTTCAGTTCTTGTGTTCTATGATTTGATGGATTACATCAGCGTTTGCTGCCATATGTAGCTTCTATTACAACGTTCAGTTTTGTTACCACAATTATATATGAACTGTAAAAGAGTCAAAATTAGCATAACCAGTAAAATATGTTGCCACATTGGTAACAAATTAAGACAACAGTGTGCACTTGCACATTGTTGGAACATGTAGGCAGTTTGTGCAGAACTGTGAGGCCTGAACAAGGATTGTCACAGGCATGGTAGAGCAGCTTAGCTTTCCTCACCGCCATTGGTGTAAAGCATTGGAAATATCCTCCAGTGCTTTGTGTTGTGGTGCACAAGGAAATGGAGCTCTGGACAAATCCCTGGTTTGGTGGTTCTCCATCTGCATAAGTCTGCAGAACACTGCCAGGCTAGCTAACCCACCCCCTCCATCTCAAAAGTGCTCAAGGAATTCTAGCACCAGCATTTTGCCTAGGTCCTGGGTGGGTGAAAAGAAGTTTCTCCAAATCCAGTTATGAATGAAAGTGAATCAGAAATGTTTTTCAATATAATATTAAAATAGATGATGTTCAGTCACATCATGACAACATATGACAGTACAGCTGTATGCAGTGCTGTGACCAGAGCATGGCTATAGAGGCAGAGTGAAACCACACTGACATGAAGGTGGCCGGTTCCTGTGTACTGTAGCCTGATCAGGAGTTGATAGGTGAATGCCACACAAAATAACCCTATATAGAGACTTAAAAAACTCACAGGAAAATAAAAAAGAAAGAAAAAGAAAGAAAGAGTTGAAACACACTCTCAAACAAGTTCTTGACTTAACTTGTCCCTTGGCTGTTGCAGGATGGCTTACTTCTTCTTCGAGTGGTCCCTGTGGGTGCTCCACAATAGGTGTTGGGCTCGCCCAGCGCCACAGATTGGAACTCTTCTATCAGTTTCTATTGGATTGCGCATGCGCCAACGCGCGCCGCTCCCTTGCGCGCCCCCGGCCATGTGCGCAATCCGGTCCCCGCCAGTTCCTTCTCAACCGCCATCGGCTGCAGACAGAATCCGCTCCGGCTAAAGCCAGAGACAGATAAGATAGTTGTTTTTTACATGTAGTTCGTTTGTTTTGTCACTACTAAAAAAAAAAAAAAGAGAAAGGAAGAGAATATTAGACAGCAGAGAGAAGAGGAACGAAGGAGAGAGGGGCGGGCAAGAATGCTGTTAAGCCATCCGCTGCCCTGAAGGCCGTGAATGTTATTTTGGGTTAGAAAGCACTGATTAGTGGCTAAGTACCCTATTAACAGTAAAGACTCACGGCGATGGCTTCTTCGGGGTTTAAGAAGTGTGAGTCATGCCGCGAGGCTATGCCGACCTCTGATGGGCATAGTGAATTCATTCACTGCCTGGGAGAGTCGCACGTTACCCAGAAGTGTTCCCACTGCGCTAAGCTTACAGCCAGGGCCAGGAAAGACAGAGAGATGAGGCTCAAAATGATCTTGTTTGATCAGGCTCTCCAGCCTGAACCGCCGGAGAAACCTCACGCAGAAGGGCCCTCTAGGTCGCATGAATGGAAGGCAGCCTCTTTGACCCCCCTCTGTGCAGAAGAGGAGGAAACTCTCCCCGACTCGATCCTTGCCGGTGGGCCCAGTGGGCAGGACGAGCGGAACGCAGAGCCCCCAGCCGTGAGCTCATGAAAGCAGCAGCGCAGCAGCGCACATGGCAGAGACCGAGCTTCCAATTACACAACAGGCAGCACGGAAGGCACCACGAGCGCCAGCGCGGCAAGCGCCGGAATCGGCAGCACCAATGCATGTGGCACCGGCTTCCGCGGCGCCGATGGTGCAGGGGCACCCAGCATGGAGCCTGTCGGCGCCAGAGGAAGCTACCCACGCGGCACCACTGCTGACGGTGCCGAGCGCGGCGCCGACAACAGGGCCGAGATCCCCGGCACGGGAGGGAGCGGCGCCCACCCCACAGGGGAGGGGCAAGGCAAAAGCAAAAACTCAGCACCTTAGTCCATCTCCAGGCAGGGCTGCACTGCCCTTATCACCCAGACCCCTCCCCCCCGAGATACACACGCCGCACCGCCAGGCTGTAACTCCACCGGCTTATCTCGGGCCTCCCTCTCCGTTCCTCCAACCAGTTTCGCCGTGGCTCGGGCCACCTTCACCATTTTTGGGCATGGATCCCCATGAGTACTATCACAAACCAGCTTCACCACTATCTATGTCGTCGCGGAGGTCCCGCTCTCCCAGACATCATGGGTACACTCCCCTATCGTGGTCCAGGTCTCCATCACCGGGCCCTTGCCCATGCTGCTATGGTCGTCCTCATCATGCTGAACACAGACACCGCAGGTCTAGATCCAGGGGCAGGTCCTCTCCTACTACTCGTCAATACTCCCGTGTACACTCTCGCTCTGGGACGGGAACACAGTTGTCCCAGGGGCAATTAGGTCCAGAATCCCGAGATTTCCCTTCACAGTCCTCCAGGGAGCAAGTATATCACCGAACTCGGGAGCCAGAGGATTTGGGGGAGGTTTACCCCAGCGGTACCTCCTCATCCTCCCCAGATGAGGCCATGGCCCCCAGGGATGTCTCCCCTCCGGATGACCTTAAACAATTCCAGGAGCTGTTCAAAAGAGTAGCTTTCACGCAGGACTTTCAAATAGCAGAGGTGCAGGAGAAGCACCATAAACTCCTGAAAAATTTGAGACCCCCGGCTTCATCTAAAATCGCTATCCCGCTGGACGAAGCCATTATGGAGTCAGCCACTAACATATGGCAGACTCCAGCCTCTATTCCGCCTACGAACAAGAGAGCGGATAAGAAGTACTTCGTCCCAGCCAAGGGCATGGAGTTCCTCTTTAGTCACCCGCAACCCAATTCTTTGGTGGTGGAATCGTCCCAGCAGAGGTCGCAGACGTCTCAGTACAAATCGGGGGGGTCGGATAAAGATGCTAAGAAGCTAGAGCTGTTTGGCAGGAAGGTCTGTTCCTCCTCTACCCTATTATTGAGAATGGCAAATTACGCGGCACATCTATCAAACCATAACTTTGACAATTACTCTAGACTCACTCCCCTCATGGATTCACTCCCGGAGGACAAGAAGCCAGTGTTAAAGGTGATTGTCCAAGAGGGCTATGCGGCGTTGCAGACGGGAGTCCAGATTGCCCTGGACGTGGCAGACAGAGCGGCACATTCAACAGGCACAGCAGTGGAAATGCGTAGGGAATCCTGGCTCTAGACGTCTGGTATCCCCAGGGACCTGCAGGTGAAGATCGTGGATCTTCCCTTTGATGAGCAAAAGCTGTTTGCGGACTCAACCGACTCGGTCCTCCACTCCAGCAAAGACTCGAGGGCCACACTTAGGACCTTGGGTATTTATACTCCCCCATACAAGAAAAAGAAATTTTATCCTCAGCAAAGACGCTATGCTTACCAACCGCAGCGCGCTCAATATCAGCGAGGCTACGACCAAGGGCGCCATCAACAGCAGCAGCAGTACAGGGCTCCCAGGCGATGTTCTCAACAAAGCCGTACACCCTTGGGACAGGCCCAGAGGCAGCAAGTTTGACGAGTATGTCGGGGGCTGCACTATCAATACCATCGCTCAATGCCATTCTCATCTCATGTTCCATCATCGCCTCAAACTGTTCCACTCCCAATGGCAAAAGATCACCACAGACAAATGGGTGCTAGAAATTATAGCCATGGGTTACACGATCCCTTTCCAGTCACTTCCACCGACGAAGCCTCCCGCCCGGCCTCATCTCAGGGACGCTGCCCACGAGGCGAGGCTGAAGCAGGAGGTAGATTACCTCATGTTCATAGGGGCGGTGGAAAGAGTGCCGGAACAATTCCAAGGGAAAGGTTTTTATTCACGCTACTTCCTAACAGAGAAGAAAACAGGAGGCTGGAGGCCAATTTTGGATCTATGGGGCCTCAACCGTTACTTGCGCAAGCAACGCTTTCAGATGATCACAGTTGCCTCCATACTTACGGCACTGGACGACGGAGACTGGTTTGCAGCCCTCAACTTACAAGATGCTTACTTTCCTGTAACAATCCACCCGGCACACAGGCGCTTCCTCCGCTTCACGGTCGGCGGGGAACATTTCCAGTACAGGGTTCTTCCGTTCGGCCTATCCTCAGCACCCAGAGTCTTTACCAAAACCCTGGCAGTGGTATCAGCCTACCTGCACAGACCGGGGGTGTTTATTTTCCCATATCTGGACGACTGTCTACTGAAAGGGGCCTCAAAAGCAGAGGTCCTATGCATGATACGCGTCACCGCGAACACGTTTACTTCGCTGGGCCTAGTTATCAACCTCGCAAAGTCAAAGACCGAACACGCGCAAGCTATAGAGTTCATAGGGGCACGCATAAACTCTATCACAGCAAGAGTATACCTGCCTGACGCCCACTTCCGCGCCATCAACTCCTGGGTGCAAGTCATGACGTACAGCCCCATGGTGCCAGTCCTAACGTGTCTGCAACTGTTGGGGCACATGGCGGCAGCGACGTTTGTGGTACAGAATGCCAGGTTACACATGCAAAGCCTGCAGCATTGGCTGGCGAGTGTTTACAAACCGGCATCCCACACTGTCCACAGGGTAGTGTCGCTCATGACGGAGGTGCGCAGATCCCTAGCGTGGTGGGAAAACCCCGAGAATCTGCTAGTGGGGGTGCCTTTCCACCAACCACAAATTTCTATTTTTCTTACTACCGACGCCTCCCACATAGGATGGGGAGCTCACATTGGCAGCAAGGTGACGCAAGGGCTGTGGTCCCCTGTGGAACAGACACTGCACATAAACATACTGGAGCTCAGAGCAGTGTTCAACGCGTGCAGACATTTTCGAGAATACCTGCATGGCAAGGTAGTTGGGATCAATACCGACAATACCTCCACTATGTTCTACATCAATCGACAAGGAGGGGCACGATCCCGTGCGTTATGTGTGGAAGCAGTCCGATTGTGGAACTGGTGCATCGCCAACAACATAACGTTGAAAGCCTCATACTTGCCGGGCACCCACAACGTGAAGGCAGATCAGCTGAGCAGGCGCTTCACACTCATGCACGAATGGCAGATCCGCTCTGACCTGCTACGGCGCATATTTTGTACATGGGGGTTTCCCCAACTCGATTTGTTTGCCACCCAGTACAACAAGAAGTGTTCCCAGTACTGCTCCAGAGCAGGAATAGGGCAGGAGGTCTCTGGGGGACGCATTCATGATTTCATGGAAGGGCCCTCTACTCTATGTGTTTCCCCCCACAACGCTTATCCACAAGGTTCTGCAGAAAGCCAGAAGGAGAGAGCTCGCATGATACTCATAGTTCCAACTTGGGACCGGCAACAATGGTTTCCCTTGCTTCTACGCATGTCAGATCATCCACCACTCCCCCTACCGGTGGTGCTGGACTTACTCACGCAGGCTCAGGGGTCCATAGTGCACCCGCACCCTCAGGGACTGCGCCTACAAGCATGGTTAATCCATGGCTCAGCGCCTTAGAGAGCACGTGTACGGAGGGAGTACAACAAGTCTTGGAGTGTAGCCGAAGGACCTCCACCAGGAGGACTTATGAACAGAAATGGACTCAATTTACAGCCTGGTGTTCTGCCAAACAGTTAGCTCCCCTTGACGTTCCTATAACCGTAATACTAGAATACATATTGGACCTCAAACGAGACAGGCTTTCTCTATCCTCGCTAAAGGTCCACCTCGCTGCTATATCAGCTTTTCGGCATACAGAGGAAGGGCCCACTGTATTTGCCCACCCTATCGTCACAAGGTTCTTGAAGGGGCTGGTAAACCTGTACCCCCCTCAAAAACCGCTTCCGCTGTCGTGGAGTTTGGGCTTGGTGCTCAGCACGCTATCAGGACCACCCTTTGAACCATTAGCCATGGTACCCCTCCGACTCCTTATGATGAAAACTACCTTCCTCCTTGCGATTACGTCAGCCCGCAGGGTGAGCGAGCTCGCAGCAGTGATGGCAACGCCTCACTGCACAGTATTCTCAAAGGAGGCGGTAATCTTATGGTTACACCCAGCCTTCGTTCCAAAAGTTTCCTCGGAGTTCCATCTTAACGGACCAATAGTTTTACCCTCGTTTTACCCGAAGCCTCACAGCTCCATCAAGGAGGCGCGTCTACATCTCCTAGACGTGAGAAGGGCGCTGGCCTTTTACATAGACGGAACTAAGTCCTTCCGGAAAACAGACAGGCTTCTGGTGTCTCTCACTCCCAGGTAAAAAGGGGAAGGCCTCTCTTCACAGAGAATTTCAAAGCACATTGTGTCCTGTATAAAAACGTACTACGAGCTTTGAAAGACCCCTTTGTTGGCCCCGCCTAGGGCTCACTCCACCAGGTCGGTGGCGGCATCAACAGCCTTTTTCAAGGGCATCGCGTTAAAAGACATCTGTAGAGCGGCAACCTGGTCATCCTATGACACCTTCACCAAGCATTATGCCCTGCATCGGGTATTCGAGGAGAATACCCATCTGTCGACAGCAGTCCTCTTGGGGGCAAGCTACACATGAATCGATTACCCACCTCCTTACTTGGGTTACTGCTGGGTAGTCACCTATTGTGGAGCACCCACGGGGACCACTCAAAGAAGAAAGAGAAGTTACTCACCTGTAGTAATGATGGTTCTTCAAGATGTGTCCCCGTGGGTGCTCCACCACCCGCCCATCCTCCCCAGTTCGGATCTCTGTCTGGTGTTTTTCAGGAGCATCCGAGGCAGTTGGTCAAGGAACTGGCAGGGACCGGATCGTGCACATGGCCGGGGGCGCGCAAGGGAGCGGCGCACGTCACCGCATGTGCGATCCAATAGAAACTGCTAGAAGAATTCCGACCTGTGGTGCCAGGAGAGCCCGACACCTATTGTGGAGCACCCACGGGGACACATCTCGAAGAACCATCGTTATTACAGGTGAGTAACTTCTCTTTCACACTACATATATATAGTGGCAAGGTGCCACCTCCACCTTGGCTCCGGCCCCTGGCCTCTTCCCGACAGACCTGTTGACCTGGCTTAGGCAGGGGAGCCCACCGCTCCTCCCTCCCGAGCCCTACTGTCGGCACTCTCCTCCTGATCTGCTCTTACTCCTTTTTGCTTCCTTCACAGTGTCTCTCACACTCCCCTACCTTCTCTCCCCTCTCTCTGCTCTGTTTGCCTCCCTGCTTTTAAGCATCCCAGCAGTTAGCTCAGCTGGATGCTAAATGATTACCTGTACCATGCCCTATTACATCTACCTGGGAGCTTAATTAACTCCTCCTTTCTTTTTCCTCACCCAGGCTGGTTTCTGGGCTGCCTTCCACCTGAGGTCTGCTGCCCCGACTCTGTTACTATAGATAGATATACCTATCTCATAGAACTGGAAGGGACTTTGAGAGGTCATCGAGTCCAGTCCCCTGCACTCACAGCAGTATTTATCACCATCCCTGACATTTCTTTTTAAGTCTAACATGCCCCAGACCCTTGGAAGGCCCCCTGAAGGATTAGGCTCACAGCCCTGTGTTTACAAGGCCAGTGCTTTAACCACTGAGCTATCCCTCCCTCCCAAATCTCTAAATGCCCTGTAAACAAGGAACCTGCCCTGAAAACTGAAAATCAGTGGGGAGGCAGAATAAGGGGCAATTAATACTGTGTAATTACAGAGAAATCTGGGAGTAGTGCAAGGAATTAACGGAAGTGATTAGCTCAAGAATTTCAACTGGTTATGAATTATTCTGTCTCGCTAGAATTTCTTTAAGTTATATTGTTTCACAAGTGGCCCATGAATGTGTAAATGTCACGAAACTAAAGCCTGTTGAAGTACTGCATAACTTGGAATCCAATTGATTCAAAGCTGCTAAATTGTTTATGATGTAGAAAATGTATTGCATGGTCATTATGCTATAGAAAGGGCAGAACCGCTGAACAGAAAACTAATCAGGCTGGAACAAGATTCAGTGAATCAGACGAAGCAGTTATGTGGCTGTAAACATTTCTTAGGCAACGGCCAGGAATTATGAAAATATTATTTTCAAAACAAAAGTATTCTCCCTTGCACTGTGTCTGCTGGTTTGTTGCACGGGGGGAGGACAGAAGTGGGGAAAATAATCCTCCACTTTTTCCAGTTATTTGCGTAGACTACATGAGTGTAACAAAGGATCAGAATTTACCTGAATGTACAGAACTGAGGGCAAAATTTGGACCAGTTTGTATTGGTGAGGATAAATAATAACGGAAAGAAAACAGATTGAACAAATCCTATCAATTTAGCTATATTAATATTACTTGTTTTCTGTGTGTTTAAAGCCATGGAACTATAATTAGAAGTGCTTAAAAATATGTGTTTTTTCACAATTGTCTAATGCTTCTATCCAAATATCAGGGTCTGTATGCTGTGGGTAACTTCTTACCAAGTGAAGAGACTGTGCTTCACCAGAATCTGCAAAGGGAACCATTACGATCTTTGACAGACCTTAGTCAAGATGCCAACAGAATTTTACCAGGTAAAAATGGTAGCGGCAATGATGGACTTTCCTCTCACCATTCTGAGAGTATTTTGAATAGAAACCAGAGAAATTCTGGATCCCTGACTAACATCAAGAGAGCAAATGCTGATGTGGAGATTATAACCCCACGAAGCCCCATGGGAAAGGAAAATATGGTTACTTTCAGCAACACGTTGCCAAGGGTTAACACACCATCACTGGAAGATCCAGCCAGACGAAATGCAACAATCCATGCGTCAATGGACTCTGCTCGTTCCAAGCAACTACTTTCTCAATGGAAGAACAAGAATGAAAGTCGAAAATTGTCTTTGCAAGTAATAGAAACTGAATCTGGCCAGTCACCACCAAGGGCAATAGAAATGAGATCAAGCTCTGAGCCATCTAGAGTGGGTGTGAATGGTGATCCTCATGGCCCCAGCAATCAATACCTGAAAATTCAGCCTGGCAACATTCCAGGTTGTAATAACACTGGTCTTACAGGTGGGCCAAGAGTTTCTATTCAGTCACGGCCTGGTTCTTCACAGCTAGTTCATATTCCTGAAGAGACTCAGGAAAATATAAACACATCTCCCAAAAGTAGTTCAGCTAGGGCCAAATGGCTGAAAGCTGCTGAGAAGAGTGTTGCATGTAGAAGCAACAGTCAGCCAAGAATCATGCAAGTAATAGCCATGTCAAAGCAGCAAGGAGTGCTTCAGAGCAGTCCTAAGAGTTCAGAGGGCAGCACGGTCACCTGTACTGGAGCTATCCGATATAAAACCTTGACAGATCATGAACCCAGTGGCATTGTAAGAGTTGAGGCCCATCCAGAAAATAACAGACCCATAATTCAGATGCCATCAGAAGGTGAAGGGAGTGGATCTTGGAAATGGAAAGCACCCGAGAAAGTAATCCTTCGCCAAGCTTATGAACTAAATGATCTCAATAGAGACTCTGAGAGCTGTGAATCCTTGAAAGACACTTATGGATCTGGAGACAGGAAAAGAAGTAACATAGATAACAGTGAGCATCACCATCATGGGATTACCACTATAAGAGTCACACCAGTGGAGGGAAGTGAAATTGGCTCAGAAACTCTGTCCATCTCTTCAAGCCGAGACTCCACACTTCGAAGAAAAGGTAACATTATTTTAATCCCTGAAAGAGGAAGCAGCCCAGAGAACACAAGAAACATCTTCTATAAAGGAACATCCCCCACAAGAGCTTACAAAGAATGAAAGGAGACATGTCAGCTGATCTATATGACCAAGAATTAACACACTTTGATAAATCTTGTGCTCTATTTCTTTTTGAGCTGATTCAGAAACATCTTTGATGTGCCAAATTACTGACCTTCAGCCTGACTGTCATTGGACATTGCTGATGTATGGTGTGCATGAGCTTGTGGATTTCATGTGGTTGGGGGAAGAAAGCACAATGCAAGAACCGACCATGAAGAGTTTTCTCTTACAACTTGTCTCATCAGACTAAAATCATTCTCTGAGGGTGGCAATATTAATCAAAATTATGGTCTTGAACACACTTTAGTTCCTGAATGTGCCAACTTTTTGATTTTATTTATATTTATGTCTAAGGACAAATGAATTTTTCACAGCAAACGCTGTATCAATATTATTGTATATTCACCTTTGCAGATTTTGCACCAAAACTTTAATACAGGATGGTGCTGATTATAACTTCACATATTTTGAAAATTTGCATACATACCTATTAAACTCTACAGACAAATGACATACTGATGTGCAATTACTTTAAAAGTAATACTACTAATCATATGACAATGCTGCCTGCATTCATGTAGAGTAGGAAATAGGGCTTTGTTATAGTGGATTTGTCACATTAAAAGATTGCAAAGATTTTGTGTAGTTCTTTAAAATAATGTTTACTGCAACAAAAATATGTGGGTGACGTTCCATTAAAGTGGATTAACTATCTAGTTTGAATAGTTTTGCTACTGCTGCTGCTCAACTTTTGTTTAAGTACAGGTGCCACTAATGAAAAGGCTTTTTTCTTAGTAGGCTAACTTGTAGAACTGTTTTAAATATTGTTTTTAAAGGGGTCTTTTAAAGCACATAAAATAATACAGATTTTGCATTTTTGCCACCTCTCATTTTGTCTCTCTCGAGACCATATATTTTTCTGTTAATTTTAAACTAGATAATGCTTGACACTGATAACTGCAAGAGAATTTGCTCTAAAAGAAGTGAGCCGTGAAAACTGATATTTCTACTACCTGATCAGTTGCCAGCTATTGATTAATAAGCATTTGAGCTCACACTTGGACATACTCACCATACTTGCTTAGCTTACCACAAAATGTCCAGAAGCTTCACCCCCATGGTAGTGGATCATTATTTATAATGCTTTGCTTTAAATATGGAATGTCTCTGTATGCAGAATCAATACACGAGTATTGCATTGTGCCTCTGGTGCCATTAGGGCCCTTGGGACAGATTCATTAAGAGGTTCCTTGAACATGATTTTTTTCAGTTAGAAATCAAGAGGGTTGTGTCCTGCCCCTGGAGACAATATGGATGAGCTTCTAATGGTGTGATCCTTTCTGAAGTGCTTTTATAATATGAGGAAGTAACTCACCTTCTGTGTTGCCAGTAATTACTAAACTGGACTCTAAAGGGAACCAAGATGGGTTTGTCCTGGATATGCAGGAAGATGAATGATAAATGAGGGATTTGTTGCAATCAGCCTACAACTTTATTACTTTAGCTCATCTGGGAACTACCAGGCAATAACTTGTACAAGTCATTTCTTGATTCCTTCCTTAATTGTTTCCACCTAGTCGGTGAGATCAACAGCCACACCAGGCCCCGGGGCAAGGTGGGAAGGGAAGCAGCTCCATGTCTCTGGAAGGGGTGTGGCTCAGGGCAGAACAGGCGGGGCCTAGGACAATCAGCCCTTGGTGCCTTTCCCACCATGACGCAGCCCCTCCACACCCCCCACCAGAGCTATGTGGAGCAGCAGGGCAGTGCTGATGCAGTTTTTCAAAGGGGACCAGAGTTCCTCAGCCACTGGCTCAGTAGCAGTGGCAGGAGCTCCTGGCCCCACTGAAATATTGGGCCCAGGTGCAATTGCCCTTTTCGCCCCCTCTCTCAGTGGGCCTGCACTTCCAACTCTCACCAGATGGTCCCTAGCATGTTACTGGGACCCCACTGCCCTCCCCGCATTGGTGGGCTACGGGGCTGATAGTAGGGGGTTATCTTTCTGCTGAACCAGATGCTGAGAGACATAACCATGTTCTTCTACAGCGTCTTTGAAAGAAGGCATCCCCTAAGGCCACTTGTAGTTCTGGTTCACGAGGGAGCTGGGCCCCTATGAATGAGTACAGGTATTGGACATCTTCCCTCTGCTAAATTGCAACAGCTTGAACCTAGTCTTCTGCCCCACTCCACCAGGTCACTAAGCTGATGTGGAGAGCATAAAAACCACAATCTGTCAGTAAAAGCAAAAAAATGCCTCTTAGTCCCAAATAAGGTACCTAGTGCAATGCTCACAGCAGACCAAACAATCCCAGAACCTACTTTACGCCCAGGGTCTGGAGGTATAGAAGGGAATTCCAGGCAGAGGTCCAGGGCTTATATACTCTCTCTCCCCTACCTTTCATTTTACAGGGGTAATGGTTTACCTGAGCCCTAGTGGCTAACCCACCACTTCAGATCACGCATGAATAAGGAGGGTAGTAAGGAAACTCTTAGTGGACTAGCGTCTGTTCTTCTCCCCACCCTGAGCAAAAACACTCTTCCCTCCCCCGCATCCTCCACACATGCTATGCCGCTGAAATTCCCAAGGACAAATTCTGCAGATTATGTTTAAGGAAATATCCCATGGTGCTGCAGCCTGCTACTAATGTGTCTCGCTAACGTGAGTGCTATTACTGGGCAATGTAGCTAGTGAACTTTACCACAGAAACTAGGGAATTGTGAGGAGAGAAAGACAAAGTAAGTTTTAGAAAATGTAGTTTCAGATATTTACAAGTATTGTTTTGGGTTTGTTATATATATAAAATTGAGTCTTCAGTCCTTGGTATTTAATATCAAACCTTTTTTACACATTTCCTTGGAATTACAAACACATGGATTGTCTTGGATTAAAAATTCTTGGCATCAACTTTGTTTGGACACACAATAGAGCAGGTAGGATTAGCTTTAATGGAAGGGTCTGACACAGTCGTTGGTCCATACATGCTAGAGGAGGGGGTGAAGCCAAAAAAAGAACTGGAAAACTGCATCTGGAAAAAATGGCAGTAAACCAAGGATTATACAATAATCCTTCCATCAAATATAACTGTTTAGTGATGACAGGATTTCTGGTGGAAGCGATTGCTCTTTATTCCTTGGTTTTACTGGGGCCATTTATGCTTATCTAGAATGTGTTGCTTTTACTACTCTGAAATTTGCTGCATTATTTCAAGTGCAGTGTGATATTTTTCCTATCAACCTTTCCTATTTCTTAACAAAAGATTTTAAAGCACTTGTGTAATCATTGAAATTGTGTTCTTTACATAATATATTGATATATTCTTTTTTTACTCAAAGTGCCAAAGGCTACTTTTTCTAATAATGGCTTATCATATTCTATTACATTAGAAAACAAGTGTAAAAAGATATACATTGGAACTCAGACTTCTGCATGTATACCTGATAAGGAGCCTTTTGTAAAAGTAACCCTTGTTTACATTCCACTAATAACTTAATTTAAAATTAATCAAATAAATTGACAGGTGGCATCTTCTTAGTGTTCTAATTTTTCTTACTTGCTAATGGGGAAACCAATTTCTTTGTTAGGCTGTGCTTTACTGAGAAAAAAATAAAATATGTTTTTCAATGAGAATTCTATCTATAAAGTATTGTGTTTAATAAAATGTTATGCAATGTTTTCAAATGGAAAAATTTGTAAATTGCTAGAATGTATTTTGTTAAATACGTACAGATCAATGCTACTTCGTGGGTTTATTGTGCTATCATAAAAATAAATTCTAAATTCCTCATTGAAGTTCAGTCATTTCATCTCTACCACTGTACAAGTCAAGTTCCCATTTCTCTTCTCCTGGTGCCCTTCTCTTTTATCATTAATATGTAACTTAAGAAATGTAAAATCTGGCAGCCCTGAAATCCCAGACATTATCTGTGCCATCAAGATGTACAGGAAGTCATAAGAAGCTGCTTAAGGACAGAAATCCTTAGATCTATGTGAAAAAATCCATATGAAAATGGGAAGCCAGTGAACCTGGACAGGAAGACCCTGATCCGAAGCCTAAGTCAATGGAAAGGTAGCCTTTGACATCAATGTGCTTTCAGTTGAGTATTGCCATTTCCATAAAAGGGGACAGTACAGTTTTTCATTGACTCTTACCAGTAAAAGGTAGAGGGGCTTTGCTCCACTTCTTGTCATGCAGTGTTAGAGGCTGAATTTACCCACATAGTTACCCCTGTTCACAATGTTGAAAAGGACAAGCAGGCACAGAAGGAAACTAAGAAATGCAATATATTAACTGTTGTGGGAAATAGGCTGAACCTCTCTAATCCGGAACTCTCTTGTCCAGAAAACTCCGTAATCCAGCATGATTTTAGTTAGCCGGGTGACCACTTATTATGGGTGTGGCCATGTTTCCAGTGGTCCAATGAAGTTTGTTTCCAGCCACCAGTCCTAGCTCTCAGTGTTCTGTGCTGTTATTTACCCTTAAATATCTTCTAAGAGCCCAGTAAAGCAGTGATATTGTTGGTAATGCTGCTTGACAATATTGACTTCTAGTGACTTGGTAAATTCTCTCGTCTGGCACCAGTCAGGTCCCGAGGGTGCTGTGTAAAAAAACTAACTTCTTGATGAGAGAAAATCAGAAAGATAGGACTTAACATGTAAGTGAAATGGAAGGAAACAAAAAAGAAGGATGGTAGAAGGAAAGCAATAGATGAAAATTCCTTTTCTATCCACGCCAACCAAGTTATGTCTAAAGTCATCAGGTAAATTAGAAAAAAAGTGTGACAAGGGAAAGGAAGAAAAGTTAGTAAAATGGAATAATTTCCATATTCCTATATATATGCACTGGAAAGATAAGGGACAACATTTCTGTCAAATGTAGTGCATAGCATGGACCATGTAAGTCAGTTAATGTTTTAATCTGCATGAGTATGCCATTAGCTTTGTGATCTTCGAAGAAATAATGGCTTGGGGGTCACTCACACTGTGGTTATTGGTTTCAGAGGGGTAGCTGTGTTAGTCTGTATCTTCACTAAACAAAGCAAGCAGTCTTGTAGTATGTTAAAGACTAAATTTTATTGGGCAATGAGCTTTCATAGGTAGAACCCATTTCATAATCTGATAATCTGATGAAGTGGGTTTATTCTACACAAAACATCTTTAGTAGTTCTTTACTGTTGTGTGGTAAATTCTTCAATCACTTTAGCTGCTCAGTAAGAATTAGTTATGCCTGTCGTAAGAGAAATCCATTCCTCCATTCATGAGCCATGTTGTCAAAACTTGGGAAAACAAAAATCTTGTATACTTTATAGCTGTAATAAGTGCACTGATCTCCAGTATGTTGTAGATAAAAGAAGCATATGATGCCAGGAATTTGGACAAGAGAAATAGTCTAGAAGTCACACAGATCTTCTGGGCCTTATGAGTCTACAACAGTAAGATAAAAGGAGCAGATCTGGAGAAGCTCAGCTTAGATTGGGGGCAGGGGTATCAGGAGTCTGTAGCACTGAACGCATGGAGTTAATGGGAGGTTAAAGATTGAGAACCTGATTCAAAGCCTGTCAAAGTCAATGTAAAAGTTCCCAGTAACTTACTTCTGTGAGCCTGAATGTCTGGCGCCTACAGTAGGAATAACCCCAAGGTATTTGAGCAGAGGGTAGGTGAGAGTCTACAATGGACAACAGAGAGAGAGAATGGGGCAGAAAGAACAAGTGGAAGCAATGAGGGCAGGAATACTTACAGACATTAATCCAAACTTTGATACGTATTGAAAGTTGTTCTTACTTTGCCCCAATTGGTTTGCTTGTTCCCACTTACCAGAGCTCAGCAAATGAAGCAAAACTGGTTTCTTTCTGCCCATATTGATTAACTCCCTTGACCACACTCAAACCCTTTGTGTTAGTTTTCTGAGGACATACATAACACCAATGGACTTAAGCTTGTGGCACTGGATGTTTTATACTTTGTACATGATGAAACACTGATTGACACAGCAGAGAGAAAAATATCCAGGACCCATCACCTTATCACTGGAAACTGACAATAAATAACCTTTGGACCAGGTCCGTGGATGTAAATGCAATTATTTTTGTCAGAGACAAAGTATTACATTTAAAATCATCATGCAGCCAGTTAATCTTACAGTATTCTAACTTTTATCAGAATAATGCTTTTAGCAAGGCCTGAGATGTTCAAAAAGGAAAAGTTTTATACTTCTCTAAGTGGGAGAAAAGGGGGCACAAATGGTGAGTTAAGGCTGGCTCAGGACTGAGGAAATAGTTTTCTTCTTCGAGTGGTCCCTGTGGGTGCTCCACAGTAGGTGTCGGGCTCGCCCCGGCGCCGCAGCTCAGAAAATCTTCAGCAGTCTCCGTCGGGTCGTGCATGCGCCGATGCGCATCGGCTCTTCGCGTGCTTACGGTCACGTGCGCGATCCGGTCCCCGCCAGTTCCTTCTCAACTGCTAATGGCTGCGGACGGAATCCTCTCCGGCTCCAAAGCCTGAGACAGATAAATCTTATTTTTTCTCGTGTTAATAGTTTTTAACAGTTCATAGTTAGCAGTTCTATAGTTATTATAGTTAGTTACTCTGTTAAAAGTTGTTAAAAACTAAAGACTATCTTAAAACCGCAGCGGCTGCCTCCGGGCAGGCCCGCTACTTTTGTTTGTCGGCCTTCAAAGGCCAACGGTTATTAACATCACCTAACAGACTGTTAAGTGTGCTATTAGCACCTAAGGACTCAGAGTTAAGTTTTAACAATGCCATCCCCCGGCTTTAAGAAGTGTGAATCTTGCCGGGAGGCCATGCCTGCTTCGGATGGCCATAGCAGATGCATACAGTGCCTCGGGGAGACGCACGTTCCCCAGAAGTGCTCCCATTGTTCCAAGTTGACTAATAGAGCTAGAAAAGATAGAGAAATGAGGCTGAAGATGCTGCTAGTTGACAAAGCACTTCAGCCTGCCTCATCGGAGGCAACGCATGTGGAGGGCTCTTCAGGATCGCACAAGAGGAAGGCTGCCTCTTTGACCTCCTCTGCGCAGAAGAAAAGAAGAGCCTCGCCTACTCGATCCCTGCCCCTTACTGTTGGGAGCAGGACGACTGTAACAAAAGGCTTGCGCACACTGGCTTCCTCCACTGGTAAAGCCACGGCGCATGCAACCACTCAAGGCCCTGCAGCTACCGGGGAGACGGCACCGAGAGCCGTGCGGGCACTAGTCAATCCGGCACCAGCTACTGCAGCACCGATCGAGACTTCCCCAGAGGCACTGGAGACGACGGCACCGAGGACATCGGCACCGAGGACATTGGCACCGAGGACGACGGCACCGGCGACAACGGCACCGGCAACAACGGCACTGGGAGCAGTGGAAATCAGCATGACACCTGCTCCGGTACCAAGTTCACCTATAAGACCACCCGAGAGGGTAAAGGCTAAAATGAAGACCAGGCACCGCAGCCCCTCTCCTGAGGTAATTGCGCTGCCTCTGTCACCACGATCACCACCGGAGATTCGATGGGCAGCAACACCTTCAGCCTGCCACAGACGTCCTTCTCCTTTTCTTCGAAGTCCATCCCAGGGGTCTGCACGCTTTTCTCCATCATCTAGCAGAGATCCCTACGAGTCTTCTCACAAAGGCTCTCCTCGTACGTCGGTATCATCTCGGAGGTCTTGACATTCCAGGCACCACCCTTACATCCTTGGGTCATGGTCCAGGTCTCCATCGCCGGGCCCCTGTCCCTGTTGCTACGACCGCCATCATTATGCGGGGCGTCAGCATAGGAGGTCGACGTCTCACTATGGATCCCCGTCGACCACCCCTCAACGCCACAGTGTTCTGCTTCCACCTGGGGGAACACCACGAGTTCCCCAATCAGAGGCTGGGTCTAAAGGCATTGAACCCCACCTCGAAATTCCACAAAGGCAATCACATCAATACAGCCAGGATCCAGAGGAATTGGAGGAGAGATACCATAGTGATGCCTCCTCATCCTCGCCAGATGAGGCCGTGGTCTCTGGAGACATTTCTCCCCCAGATGACCTGAAACAGTTCCAGGAGCTGTTCAAATGAGTAGCTCAATCCCAAGATATTCAAGTGGTGGAGGTGCAGGAGAAACACCACAGACTCCTTAAAAACCTCAGGCCTCCATCTTCTTCTAAAATTGCTATTCGTCTGGACGATGCAATCATGGAGGCAGCCACTAATATATGGCAGACTCCAGCATCCGCTCCTCCTACCAACAAAAGAGTGGACAAAAAGTACTTCGTCCCTGCGAAAGGTGTGGAATTTCTATTTAGTCATCCACAGCCAAACTCGCTAGTGGTTGAATCGTCCCAACACAGGTCCAAATCGTCCCAGTACAAATCTGGGGGATTGGACAAGGACATAAAGAAGCTGGATCTTCTGGGTAGAAAAGCCTACTCCTCCTCTACTCTGTTGCTCCGCATGGCCAACTATGCCACTCATTTGTCGAATCACAATTTCGACAACTATTCCAAGCTTACTGCCCTTATGGACTTCCTTCCGGAGGATAAAAGGCCAATTCTTAAGGCAATTGTGCAAGAGGGCTACGCGGCTTCTCGAGCGGGCGTGCAGATTGCACTGGATGTGGCGGACACAGCGGCCCACGCCGTGGCCACTGCAGTGGTAATGCGGAGAGAGTCATGGCTTCACACATCCGGCATTCCAAAGGAGTTACAGGTCAAAATTGCAGACCTCCCCTTCGACAAAATAAAATTGTTTGCTGAATCGACCAACTCAGTCCTACACTCGAGCAAAGATTCCAGAGCGACACTTCGGACTTTGGGGATATATACACCACCGTTCAGAAGGAAGAAATTTTATCCTCAGCAACGCCGTTATGGTTACCAACAGCAACGTACCCAATTTCAACGGGGGTATGATCAGGGACGTCATCAACAAACACATTATAAGGGCCTTAGGCGCCGGCCTCAGCAGGGCAACGCCTCCGCAGGCCAAAGTGCAAGAGAGCAAGTTTGACGGGTATGTCGAGGGCCGCGAAGCCAAGACCGTACCTCAGTGCCAATCTCAGTACATGTTCCATCACCGACTCAAGCCATTTTACCCACAATGGAAAAGCATCACGTCGGACAAGTGGGTATTGGAGATTGTAAACACGGGATACACGATCCCCCTCCAGTCTTTACCTCCACCAAATCCTCCCACCGCACCCCTTCTCAGAGACCCCTCTCACCTACCAGAATTAAGGCGGGAGGTGGACCACCTCCTATTCATAGGGGCGGTGGAGAGAGTACTGGAACAATTTCAAGGCAAAGGGTTCTACTCCAGGTATTTCCTGATGGAAAAGAAGACAGGAGGGTGGAGACCCATTTTGGATCTACGCACACTGAACCAGTACCTACGCAAACAGTGCTTCAAAATGACTACGATGGCTTCAATAATCACGGCACTAGACCATGGCGATTGGTTTGCAGCCCTCGACTTACAGGATGTGTATTTTCATATCGCAATTCATCCAGCCCACAGGCATTTCCTCCGGTTCCTTGTGGGCACAGATCATTTCCAGTACAGAGTCCTCCCATTTGGACCCTCTTCAGCACCCAGAGTCTTCACCAAGACCTTAGCGGTGGTATCAGCATACCTACACAGACAGGGAGTTTTCATTTTCCCGTACCTGGACGATTGCCTGCTAAAGGGAACTTCCCGGGCGGAGGTATTACGGATGATACACATCACCACAAAAACATTTACCTCACTGGGCCTCATCATCAATTTCTCAAAGTCAAAGACCAACCCCACGCAAAATATAGAGTTTATAGGGGCTCGGATAGACTCAGTCGCGTCAAGGGTGTATTTACCCGAGGCTCATTTTCGTGCCATCAAATCTCTCGTACAACTACTAACGTACAGCCCCACTGTTCCAGCTCTCACGTGCTTACAACTGTTGGGACATATGGCAACCACCACGTTTGGGGTGCAAAACGCCAGGCTGCATATGTGAGGAATGCAGTATTGGTTGGCAACCATATGCAAACCCTCAATCCACACCATCCACAAGAGGGTGTCACTTACAACAGAGGCACGAAGCTCTCTAACATGGTGGGGAAACCCCAAGAGTCTCCTAACGGGTGCCCTTCCACCAACCGCAAATTACTGTGTTCATTACAACAGATGCCTCCCATATGGGATGGGGGGCTCACATGGACAACAAAACCACTCAAGGATTATGGTCCCCCGCAGAGAAGGCACTGCACATAAACATATTAGAGCTCAGGGCAGTGTTCAATGCATGCAGGCATTTTCACAATTATCTGCGCAGAAAAATAGTCAGCGTGAATGCCGACAACACCACCACCACCATGTTTTATATAAACCGACAAGGGGGAGCCAGGTCTCGTACGCTTTGTGCGGAGGCGGTCCGACTCTGGAACTGGTGCATCGCCAACAATATAATCATAAAGGCTTCATACCTACCGGGGGTCCACAACGTCAAGGCGGACCAACTCAGCAGACACTTTGCGCCCACTCACGAGTGGCAGATCCGTTCAGACCTACTTCACCAAGTGTTCCGCAGATGGGGTTTTCCCCAAATCGACTTGTTCGCCACCCGAGAAAACAAGAAATGTCCCCAATACTGCTCCAGAGCGGGCATGGGACAGGAGTCTCTGGGGGACGCCTTCATGATCCCATGGAAGGGCCCTCTACTTTATGCGTTCCCTCCCACGACACTTATACACAAGGTCTTGGAGAAGGCCAGAAGGGAGAAAGCACACATGATACTCATAGTCCCAACCTGGGACCGGCAACAGTGGTTCCCATGGCTCTTGCGCATGGCTCAACATCGGCCATTTCCCCTACCAACAGTACCGGACATTCTCACTCAGGCTCGGGGGTCAATAATGCACCCGCACCCGAAGAGACTTCGGCTACAAGCATGGCTAATCCATGGCTAAGCGCCTTAGAGACTACATGCTCAGAGGGAGTACAACAAGTCCTTGAATGTAGTCGGAGAACTTCCACCAGAAAGACTTATCAGCACAAATGGTTGCATTTTTCCGAATGGTGTTCCTCCAGGCAACTAATACCCCAGGACGCCACCATACCTACGATTCTGGATTATTTGCTACAACTCAGACAAAACAGACTTTCGCTATCCTCTGTAAAGGTGCATCTGGTGGCTATATCAGCATTTCGGCATGAAGAGGATGGATCAACCACATTTGCCCATCCTGTTGTCTCGCGTTTCCTAAAGGGGTTGGTGAATCTGTACCCCCCTCGGAAACCAATACCGCCATCATGGAGTTTAGACCTAGTTCTACACACCCTCTTAGGACCGCCCTTTGAACCATTGGCTACGGTCCCCCTTCGACTACTTACTATTAAAACGACTTTCCTCCTGGCAATCACGTCAGCTCGCAGAGTGAGTGAACTCGCGGCCATAATGTCCACACCACCCTGCACGATCTTCTCAAAAGAAGCGGTGGTCTTATGATTACACCCAGCCTTCGTTCCGAAGGTCTCTTCAGACTTCCATATCAACGAACCAATAGTGCTGCCCTCGTTCTATCCTAAGCCTCACAACTCAAATGAAGAGGCACGGTTGCACTTACTTGACGTAAGAAGGGCACTGGCCTTCTACATCGATAGAACTAAACCTTTCCGGAAAACGGACAGACTACTGGTGTCCATTGCATCCAGGTCAAAAGGAGAAGCGCGATCTTCACAGAGGATTTCAAATCACATTGTGTCTTGCATAAGACTGTGTTACGAGATTTGCAAGACTCCTCTGCCAGTTCTGCCAAGAGCCCACTCTACTAGGGCGATGGCGGTGTCAACGGCCTTCTTCAAAGGCATCGCGCTGAGAGATATCTGCAGAGCGGCAACGTGGTCTTCCTATGACACCTTCGCCAAGCACTATGCCATGCACAGGATGCTTGATGAGGATACACGCCTGTCGACAGCAGTCCTTTCACGGGCAAGCTGCACATAAATTGGGTACCCACCTCCTTTTTTGGGGGGGTTATTGCTGGGTCGTCACCTACTGTGGAGCACCCACGGGGACCACTCGAAGAAGAAAGAGAAGTTACTCACCTGTGTAGTAACGATGGTTCTTCGAGATGTGTCCCCATGGGTGCTCCACTACCCACCCGTTCCTCCCCACTTCGGAGCTCTGTTTGTGTGTTTTTCAGGGGCGTCCGGAGCGGTTGATCAGGAACTGGCAGGGACCGGATCGCGCACGTGACCATAAGTGCGCGAAGAGCTGATGCGCATCGGCGCATGCGCGACCCGATGGAGACTGCTGAAGATTTTCTGAGCTGCGGCACCGGGGCGAGCCTGACACCTACTGTGGAGCACCCACGGGGACACATCTCGAAGAACCATCGTTACTACACAGGTGAGTAACTTCTCTTTCTTTAATTTTGATTTCCCCAAGAAAAAACAAGGATTATTCAATGTCAGTTAGAGCTATTGTCATCCAGCTGTTTCCAGGTTGCTTTACTGCTTCATGTAGTGGGCATATACTCAAGAGAAAAAACAAGAAGAGTCTGAAACCGGTCAAGTATTTGCCTTTCTTAACACAACATAGTTGAAGGCATCATACTTAATTCATCAAAGAATTCAGAGCTGTTATTAGCCAGTGCATTGTGTCGAATGGATATTGATTTTTTTCCTGGTGTACCTGTTGAAGAGGATTTAGCTTGATAATTATAATATCCATTTTCTTTTACCACTCTTCAGGTTTTTAAAAATCTAGATCAATGATAATTGCTAAGCTAATGTTATACATCTGAGAGCAATAACTCAATTTACTGTATCTCAGGGGGGAGAGAATGACAGCACAATAAGTACTGAAAACAAACAGCTTCCTTTTTTCTCCCGGTAGGAGTCTTTCAATCTCTGCCCCCCACCCCCACCCCCATCTTCTCCCCTCCCACAACACTGGCTTTCTGCTTAGCAGAAAGACAGCAGCAGTCCTTTGTACCTTAAAAGATGATAATTTTACTCCAAAAAATAACAACTTACCAATAGCTCATGGCATACATGCAGGCTAAGCATTTGCTTCTCTAGCACCATAAGTATATGCAGACAACCATCACTGGACCTAACTATGTCTGCCACACCATCAAGGGCTCAGGGCCTCTGCCCCATTGGTGGCCCTAGCTGCAGTGGCTCCAGCAGCCCCAGCAGTGGTGGCTCTGGCCTTACCAACGTCTCCAGCAGGTCCAGCCATGCCAGTGGCCCCAAGCAACCCATAGGCTCTGCCACTCCAGTTGCCCCAGCGGCAGCAACCCAGTGGCTCCAGTGGCCCCAGCCACTCTGGTGGCCCCAGTCAGTCCTGGCCACTCCTGAAACCTTGGCTGCTCCAGTGACCCAGCGGTGGCTGAAGCTGCTCCAGCAGCCTTGGCCCCAGCGGTGGCCCCAGCAGTGGCAGCTCCAGCGGCCCCAGAAACTCCATCCAATCTGATGACCCCAGAGGCTCCAGCTGCTCGAGTGGCCCCGGCCACTCTGGCAGCCTCTGTGGCCCCCGCAGCTCCAGCCCCAGAGGTTCCAGTGGTAGCCCTGGTGGCCGCTCCAGCCATCCTGGCGATGGCAGCTCCAGCTGCCCCTGCAGCAGTGGCTCCAGCCGCTCTGGCAGCCTTGGCCCCTTTGGAGGCCCCGGTCACTGGTGGCTCCGGCAGCCCTGGCCGCTCCATTGGCTCCAATGGCCCCAGCAGTTCCTGGTGCTCTAGCAGCCATGGCAGCCCCAAGCAGCCGCTGCTACTCCAGCCTTGGCAGCCCTAGTGGCAGTGACTCCAGCAGCTTCAATGAGTCACTGGCATTGATTTAGAATGAGGGGCTGGGGGTACCTGGCTCTAGGGGAAAGGGAGGGCATTTATTTAGAGGTGGGGCTGGGAGTGCCTGGCTGTAGGAGAGCCTGGCCCTGGGGAAGGGGGCCATTTATTTGGAGCAGGGGAGGGGCCTGGGGGATCCTGCTCTGTAGCCACCACAAAGGGGCGGGTCCTGCTAGTAGTAGACAGTTCATGACTTAAAGAGGAAAAGACACATGGAAAGCTAGGCTTTTCAAAGGCTTCTAAGAGAAAAGTTAGGTGCTTTCCTAGAGAAAGGACTGAGAACCTACAGCAAAATAAAATAATAATAATAATAATAATAATATAATAATTTTTAGTAAATTTATGTCTAAGATTTAAAAAGCCTAGTGGGTGGATAATTAATGTTTAGATTATACTTAATTCCTCTGACAATGCTCATAACATTGAAAAAAGCGCAAGGGGCAGGGTGGGGGAGGAAAGACTAAGATACACAATATACGTTGTTCATATAACCTCCAGAGCTTTGACAGTGGCAGGCTTGGAAAGATACAGATGATGAGAAATTGCTTTTAATCTAATAAGTGAAATAAAAACAAGAACATATAAATCAGTAGATGATTTAAAACATGAAAGTGCCAATTACGTGCTAATTAATTGGACCTTGAGCAGAAGATTAACAAAATGAGATAGAGCTTACAGTGAAATGCTACTGGAGTTTTCATATGTGTATTTGTGTTGTATTTCCCTATAATTCAGGCTAACAGTTAAATTTCCCTTTAAACAGTAAAATAAATATTGTGTTTAATTAATGCAGGCAACCCAGCTTGGACTGTGAGCTCTACTCACTTAGGCTACGTCTACACGTGCACCCAACTTCGAAATAGCTTATTTCGATGTTGCGACATCGAAATAGGCTATTTCGATGAATAACGTCTACACGTCCTCCAGGGCTGGCAACGTCGATGTTCAACTTCGACGTTGCTCAGCCCAACATCGAAATAGGCACAGCGAGGGAACGTCTACACGCCAAAGTAGCACACATCGAAATAAGGGAGCCAGGCACAGCTGCAGACAGGGTCACGGGGCGGACTCAACAGCAAGTCGCTCCCTTAAAGGGCCCCTCCCAGACACACTTTCATTAAACAGTGCAAGATACACAGAGCCAACAACTAGTTGCAGACCCTGTATATGCAGCACGGACCCCCAGCTGCAGCAGCAGCAGCCAGAAGCCCTGGGCTAAGGGCTGCTGCCCACGGTGACCACAGAGCCCCGCAAGGGCTGGAGAGAGAGTATCTCTCAACCCCCCAGCTGATGGCCGCCATGGAGGACCCCGCTATTTCGATGTTGCGGGACGCGGATCGTCTACACGTCCCTACTTCGATGTTGAACGTCGAAGTAGGGCGCTATTCCCATCCCCTCATGGGGTTAGCGACTTCGACGTCTCGCCGCCTAACGTCGATTTCAACTTCGAAATAGCGCCCGACCCGTGTAGACGTGACGGGCGCTATTTCGAAGTTAGTGCCGCTACTTCGAAGTAGCGTGCACGTGTAGACGCAGCTTAAATGTGATAATCAAACTCAAGCCAATTTACAATTTGCATACGGACATCATTAAGTGTTGTGAAAAAAGGCCTGAGTGATTCAATCTGTGATTCTTTCCCCATAAGGCCCGATTTTAGTCCCACTCAAAGGAGATTTGCCACTGGATTCAATGGGCATAGCACTGGGTCATAGTACTGAACCAGGGTGCCTCTGAAAAGAACAAAATATGGTGACACTGCCTTTCATATGAGGTAAAGAAAAAGAAGGTGCTGATTACAAATAAAAACATTCAAATTGTTTTCATAGGGGAATTAATTTTGATCACATGGCCAGTTATCTTGGAGTAATTACATCCTGCCTCCCTAAATCTCCCCTGGAATCTTACTGGTTTTCTGTTAGAAATATTAAATACCTCACTAAGGGTCAAATCCAGACAAAGACACAGCCCCTGCCCTGAAGACATTAAATTTAGCGCCCCACTCATGCAGGGAGCTGTACATGGAGGCAAGAACCCCCTGGATGGTGTTCTTTCCAGGGCTGGGGCCCAAGAATGGTCTGTCTCCTAAACTGGTCATGCTTAAACACATACATTCTTTTACACATTAGACTCCACTGTTTTACTCTGAAATCCACTGTACCAACCAAGATGATTTGTCAAACAAAGCCCTTAACCACATAAATAATGTGACAGATTGTACTGCATTGATATTAATAGAAAATGTAGAAAATCATTATATAAGAGAATGTAGCAGAGCAATCTGTACTGACTGAGGATACAGAAGGGATGCACAAGTAAAACATTTTAAAACATATATTAAAGGGCGGTTAGGGGGCTATGCCCCTGCTGCCTGCCCAGGGGGTCGGGGAACTGCGTGGCTAGCCCAGGCAATTTTTCTTCCTGGGTGACAGAAGGACTCCACTGTCTGTCTGCCACCAGCGAAGGCTTGTGGTAGGTTGCTGTGGGTGGCTCTGACGGGGCAGTAAGGGAGGCAGGGTGAAGCTAGGCCACCTCAAGCTGCAGGCGATCGGAGGAGCTGGGAGCAGCTGCTGCCACCAGGCTACAGCAGGAAGGGAAGTTGCTTGTCAGAGCCAAGCTCTGTCTGCTGGTTCTGACTCCACTCCCTGCCCCTGAGCTGGACAACAGGAAGTGACTTCCCTGTCAGTAGTGGCAGCCATAGGTTGGCGCTGAGAGGCATCTTCCCTCCACACCATGGGATGGCCATGCAGCTAGTCCTGGCCTTCCCAGGGGGTCAGGGAGCTGCGTAGTCAGTCAGTCGTGGGGAGAGACAGTGCCTTTCACAGCTGAGCTCCAGCTGCCACTGCTGACTCCCCTCCACCCCTGGGCCAGGCAGCAAGACACAAGTCTCACCAGTAGCTGAGCCAGAGCTTGGCTCTCAGCAGGCCCCACCATCTGTTAGGGGTGATTTTTGAGGTTGTTCAACTCAGGTTATTAATTGTTGTATTTCTTTTTAGTGACAGGTCCCAGAGGTGCGATACCGCGAAGGATGAAAGACAAAGACGAACATAGACAGCAGGGGGCCAACAGTTCTATAGTCTGAAGGCCCTGAGTTTATTATTCTCACAGCTTTTATAACCAAGTGAGAGCACATTATTATGAGAAAAGCAGTCAGCTACAATATAACTGGCTCAGCACTTCTATCTCTAAAAAAGCCACATCAATCCTCCCAGTCCTTGAACATGGACTCTCAAAAACACCCAATCAAAACAACACAGCTCCCGGCGGCTTGCCTACACTAGAGCAGGTGTTCCGTCTAGATGCCAAGAGCCCAGCCAGGCCTGGGAAACATGTAGGAGGGAGAAGGCAAAACTCCTTCAATTAATGGACAGGGTCTCCACAGTTGTTCAAAATGGAGTCCCTGCTGGAATCCATTTTCAAGATGGAGTCCACAAATTGCTGAGTCACTGCCCCCTCAGAAAAAGGGTGCAGATCCCACTGTGGGAAAAAGGAGTCATGTGATCAGAGATCTGCCCAGAGACAGAAGATTATAAAAGGAGGTGGAACACGCCATGCTGGGCTCTCACTCTCTGTCCCCTCTGTCAGACACTCAGGCCAGAGGAGGCCCCTGGTGGCTAGCGCGAAGCATTGCCACTGCGCTGTGAGACTTTGTAGGCCAGACAGCTGGGCAGGAGAAGCAGCGGAGGCTTCCGAGGCTTAGTAGGCCGGAAGTTTTGTTTACTTTAGTTGACAAGACAGGGGAGCGAAGTGATCCACTTGCACGCACGCGACCATTCGCTCCAGGTATTTCCCCATGCAGGACGGTGAGGCAAGCAGAGAAGAGCAGAAGAAAGAAGACAAGGGTTTCCAGCTAGCTGTATAGCTGAGAACAGCATTCATCAGCTCCATCAGCCTCCGCCCCAGCACAGCAGTCCACCTTCCCTGGTGTCTGCAGCTCACTCCAGACTGCGGTAGGGAGTGATCTTGGGGCGGGGAGTGACTTTACTTACTTGTAAATAGTTATTATTTGTTTTTGACCACCAGAAGTTTTACCTCATTCCTGTTTATCTGTTCAATAAATCATTATTGTTTGTTCACCTTTTGTCTGTGAGATATTCAATAAGCGCAGTGATAGGTACGTCCAGGGGTCCAGCCCTTGCAAAAACAGGGTGCTGTTAATCCTGCATACTGTTCGGGTATAACACATCTCCTCTGTTGAGGAGAGAAGACTCTCAGCCTTCCCCAGTGGGGGCAGACTGACGCATGTGTGTGATGACATCATTCTGTCACCCAAGGAAAATTTCTCTGTATATAGAGAGAGGTTTTATATGTTATTCATTAAGAACGTAAGCATGGTCAGACTAGGTCAGACCAAAGGTCCATCTATCCCAGCATCCCATCTTCCAACAGTGGCCTATGCCAGGTGTCATGCAGGGCACTGAACAGGTAATCATCAAATGATCCAACCCATGTCATCCATTCCCACCTTTTGGAAAGAATTGTTTTATTTTCAAATGTATATTTTTAAAGAATATATAATTCTCCAATTATAGTATGACACTTCAGACCGTGTGATGTTTCTGATAAATACATTTGTGGTTTTTGAAAAGCCCTGGTCTTCTATGTGCATCTTACCCACTCCACTAAGGTGTGCTTTATTCAGAATTACTGCATGGCTTGTTCCATCTCATTATTTAAACTCCACAGTTTTCTTGCATAACAGTCAGATAATGACTTGATGTCCTGACTTTACAGTGAGATCAATTAAGACAGATACTTTCAGAATGTCACTGACCATTCAATTTCATGATCAGGTGTTAAAAAATGGGTTTGTTAGCAAGACTGGAGAGTGGGTGCTTTTAGATAGTAATAGCAGAAGATCACTAAGCCAGTTATGAATACCTCAGTGATTTGCTGGTGCAAACAGTAACCTGTTACTAGAGTGGTGGGGAAGAGATCTGTAGCCATGGAAACAAATGGAGCATAATGGAGAAACCTGCTAGATGTACAGCAATATAGATTTATTTTAGACAAACAGAGCTCAGCAGCCTAGTATACATAGGATCTTACTTGCCCTATGTTCAACAGGAATTTTGAATTTAAATCTTAAACTTATATGTAGCAGTTGTTTATAATTTAAGGGAGGTCTATAAACATCACATTAGGAATAACAGAACCCAAATCTATCGAAAACTCAATATAAAATGAAATAACTAAGCTTTAAAAATATTGAAGACAATTAAATCTTGTTTGTAAACACTTGCCAATGAAATAAAAATATGACTATAGATTTTAATCCTACATTCTGACTCATACTGAAGATAATGGGGATTTTGTTTATGAAGGGACCGTGTGAAACACAGAATAAAGTCCTAATTCCATAGTAACAGAGAGTAAGCCGTGCTAGTCTATACACTATCAAAACAAAAAGCAGTCCAGTAGCACTTTAAAGACTAACAAAATAATTAACAAAATAATTTATTAGGTGATGAGCTTTCGTGGGACAGACCCACTTCTTCAGATCATAGCCATACCAGAACAGACTCCATATTTAAGGCACAGAGAACCAATAATAAATAATAATAATAATAATTTTTCTGATTTGTCAACCTTGATGACTATTTTTGGTTCAGGAAGTAGGGGCCTCTGGAAGGAGGACTTCCTTCTGGAAGATCCTCCAGGGGCTGCGTTTCTATATGCTGTTTTGGAGTCCGGAAGAGCTTATTCCAGACTCCAAATCATGTGACCCTATGCTAATGAGGTGCTGGGAATTTACATATGTGACTCATTAGCATATTTTGAGCTGTTTATTAGCATGCCACTTTCAGAGAAAGTGGCGTGTGTAGAAATGGTCCAAGAGTCTTCAAAGGTAATGGCTGAAGGCTCAGCAATGACATCTGCCAATTCCCTCAGTACCCTTGAGTGCATTAAATCCAGACCCATGGATTTGTGTACGTCTAGTTTTTCCAGGTAGCTTGTAACTCATTCCTTCCCCAGTGGTGGCTGCCCTCCACCTTCCCCTACTGCATTGTCTAGCACCGTAGTGTAGGAGCTTTCCTTGTCCGTGAAGACAGAGGCAAAAAAAGGATTGAGTACTTCAACTTTTCTTACATCATCTGTCACTAGGTTACCTCTCTCATCCAATTCATTCTCTTCTCATTAACATCTAGTTTACAAGGATGCTTTCAAAAATATTGTTCCCCCTTTCTCTGCTTAAAAAGCTTTACTGAATTTTACAAAATCCAAAGATACAAAAACATAGCGAAAGAGATAGTGCAGCACATTGAAAACCAAGAACTCTTGTTCCTTTTCAGCTTTGCAAGTGGCTGGGAAATACCTGGTGTCACCTTCTTATCCCCAGAGGAAAGAAATAAAAATGCCTGGATGCTTCCTTACCCAAGAAATCCCCACACACAAAAGCTGTACAATCTGGAAGGTTGTGTTTGCAGGATTGCTTTTTGGATGTTTTTTATCCCCTCAAAAAAAGTAGGCAGGGCTTGTTCTGTCCTTCACAGCACTGTCTGAAAATCCCCAAACACTGACTTACATATTGCAACAGATCAACACAGGTCAATGGGAGGGAAAGAAAAATAGCAGGGAAAAGAAGGTAGAAATTTAATCAAAGACAACATGTCCCATATATATCTACCTCAGTGATGGGCAACCTAGACTAACAAGTGAACCCCATGAGTGGCCCACCTTCATGACTGTCATAACCAAGAGGGCCTCCCAAGATAGGATAGTTTTTCTAACTGGGCTTGCTCACCTAGCATTTGCAGGGTGTGTTGGCTGAACTGTAATAGCACTTGGAGTGGATGCAGCAGGAGTGCACAGCTCTCACAATCAATAGTGCATGCAGTCAGCAGGCACCTTGCTTCCCACGGCAGTGCTTTACCCATGTGCCACTTTAGTAATATCAGTAGAAAAAAAAACTATGTGGATGGAAACCAATGGAATCTGGCAACCTACGCAGGCAACCAGAAACAGAATTTATCATGGGCCACTCATGGAACCTCAATGGGCCACAGGTTGCCCATTACTGATCTACCTTGTCCACTTAAGCAAAACCTTGCCTCATTCTTTAGGTGCTGAGTGGCCTATATTTCTAGGGTCTCACAAAGTTCTTTGTTTTAATATTTTATGCTTTTGTCTCCTGAGCCAAACTTCTATGGTTGCCAATTGATTCCCACCACCGTACTTTTTGTTTCTATGGTAACTATGCCAGTTGTCTACTTAGCAATTTATAAAGCATCTTTTCCATTTTTAATCACTGTTCTACAGTAACACTGAGGGAATGCCTGAAAGTCACATATGAATTCAAGGAGACATATTTTATTTGTAAACCTTGGCACATCTGTAGACAAATATAGGAAGATAAAATGACAATTTTTGCAGCCTGTCACTGGCATGAACCTGATGCAAAGCAAGACTAAACTTGGATGCCAAACTGTATATGAAAAAGTACTTATCGTTTTGATCACCAGTAAAATATACATGGGGTCTTATTTAATAAAGAATTTATAAGTATTACTTTGCAGAACTCAGAAACACGAGGGAAATGGAAAAGAGTTGTTCCATTATCTCTTTCTGTCATGCACGCACATGCATTTGACTCACAAATCTCATCTTTGTCTCACATAATCACTCATCTCCTGTGATCTACTTGACACTTTATGAATCCACTCTGCCTCCTTTTAAGCAAAACCAACAGAAATCCTTATGATTTCAGTGGAAGATGTATCATTCTCCAATATTTTATATAATATTTTACACAAAAGAGTAAACCAATTATGTTGGGCCAGATATATTCCTGAGGTAACTCTATGGCCCACTGTACATACAGCCCAGTGTTCACATAAAAGTCAACATAAATTTGGAACATGGGGAAACTATTTCAATGTACTATGATTTTTAACCATATTAATTTCCAACTACCATAAATTACCAAATAATATAGCATGTCTTGGCACACCAAATCTATTCTACTTTTATTGAGTAAATGGTATAAATATATTTGCAGCCCAATGACTTCTGTGCTGCAACCCTCTGCCCCCTGCCTCCTACCGCACCCATGCAGGATCTCAGCACTGACTGAGCTGAGAGCATGGAGGCTGCAGGCAGAGACAAGACTGTGGAACTGTAATCCTCTTCTATGGTCTTACAGGTAGGACCAAAACCGGTGTAGAGAGCTTAAGTGACACAAAGGGAGAACAGGGGCTTGTTTGTTTTGGGGTTTGGTTAAAGCATGTTTGTAACGGGGGCTGTGTTGTACAATGTAGCCTCTGCTCTCTCAGCAGGGTTTGAGCACTAAGGCTGCATCTATACAGCACACCTATTTTGAAATGAGTTATTCAAGAATAGCTGTTCAGAAATAACTATTTCAGAATAGGGCTGCTACACACAGAAATGTATATCAAAATAGTACTTAGCGATTTCAAAATACATTGTCTAAACACATAGGCTGCATCTACACTTGCATTCCTCTTTTGAATGAGGAATGCAAATAAGGAAAATTGAAAATGCAAATGAGGCACTGATTTATATATCTTGTGCTTCACTTGCATAATCTCTTTTCGGAAGAGACTCTTTTGACAGAAGAAAAGCCGTGTAGATGGGGCTCTTTCAAAAATAAACCCCAGCTTTGAAAGAACCCTTTTTCCTGAAACAAAATAGAAAAAAGGGTTCCTTCAAAGGTGCGGTTTACTTTCAAAAGAGCCCTGTCTACACTGCTTTTCTTCTTTCAAAAGAATCTCTTCTGAAAAGAGATTAAGCAAATGAAGCATTAGATATGTAAATCAGCACCTCATTTGCATTTTCAATTTCCTTCATTTGCATACCTCTTTCAAAAGAGGACTGCAAATGTAAACACAGCCATAGGCTGTGTCTAGATTGCCAAGAACTATCGGCAAAAGATATGCAAATTGAGCACCACATTTGAATATCTCTTGCCGACAGTTCTGTCAGAAAAGGCATTCCTGATATGTGGCCTGGCCACACATGGCCAAATGTCAGGAAAACACACTCCACTGAGACATCCACCAGAGTTCTACTGAGAGACCACCAGACTCCTGACAGAAGCCTGCAGTTTAGACATAGCCATAGAGCTGTTTTGAAATAGAGCCATTGGATGCACTGTGGCTTATTTCAAAATAAGCACTATTCCCTGTCACTGTCTCTACACATGCCTCCTCCTTTCAGAGGCAGTTCGAAAGATGCTAATAAGGTGCTGACATGAATATGCAGTGCCTCATTAGCATAATGGCAGCCATACATGATGCAAAAGTGCCGTTTTTGGAATGCATACTGTCCATGTACATGGGAGCCTTTTGAAAGCACCCCCAACTTTGAAAGCCCCTTCTTCCTAAAACCATGTGTTGCCATTACTACCTGCCATCAAAACAGTTTTCTACTTTGCTATTTGTAAATGCCCTCTTGTAGGACCTGAACCAAAATATTCCCACAATTTCCCCATGCAGAAGTGAATGAGAGTGATGTCGTTATGACAGTACATGAGACAGGAATGCAACTGAGTATCAAGCAGAGGAACTGACTATATTCAAAATGCTGTGAACAGAAGCAGCTCTGAAAAATTGGGATGATGGTGTTGCTAAGCTTTTACGGTTTTAACAGTCTTATTTATAAACTTGCTTCACTTTCTTAACGTGACTGCTATCCCTGAAATCAACAAACTATTCACACAAATAAAGTCAAGGCAAATGCATAAGTCATTGTAAAGTCAGTGCCCTGAAGGTGAACTGACATACAAACAACAACATTTTCAGATGTAAATGTAGTTTTTGAGTTGAAAGTATCTCTTCAGGTAGAATTCCACCATGAAGTCGATGGGAAATTCAGCTTAAAAAGTGATGGCATGTTAAAGCCCCAAATTATCATGCAAGTGTGAAGTAGATATGTCCAACTGTGAATTTACCAGATTTTTCTTCCTGAAAGGAGTGAATGACTTCAGACATGATTACCGATACAACCACTTACAAGTAGGAATACAATGGCTGTTGTGTGAATCATTTCTAATGGAAGTAATTAGGTGATGTACATGATGTTCACTATAATACCCAAATAGGAAAACAGGTAAAAACATTACCAGCTCTCTAAACAAGGATTATGCTTCACTGAGATATAGCAGTTCCTGGAGGAATGCTGAGGAGACCATATGTTAGATAATTACTCAGTTTTGTTTTCATCAATGAAACCAAAATGAGAAGTTTAATTTAAATTCACTCTGCATAAATTTCACTGGGTGTTTCTTAATTGTATAGAATGCCAGCAGGTTACATATTAATGCTGTTTTACATATGGAAGCATGAGCTGATCTTATCACTTTTATAGAACCCACAGTGGTTGCTTCCTGTGTTAATGAAAGAGCTTTCCATCCTTCCATTTTAGGAGGTACAATTACATTAAGCTATTAATTCAGAAGTGCAGGTATTTACAATATTTACATATCTCTGCTGCCGAAGATACAATATAGTTTCCACAAGTCTTTGAATATGAATATCTGAGATCTATCGTATTCAGAATAAATCAAGAACATGAAGTCCATGCTTTATTTTAAAATAAACTGAAATGTAAATATGTGTTTTTAAATTATGAAACTAATTCAAAAGTCACTGTATATGTATCTTTGAATATCAGGGAAAAGGGCCATAAATTTTCACCTACTTTTCTCCTTGAGCATTCAGTGAGTAGCATCCAGTTAGCAGTGGTGATCTTCGCTTTATATGAAATGAATTTGCCAGAGAATGCCATACACAGCTACCGTAGGTATGCTCAGATCCAACCGCATATGTGATGCACTTCTGGGGATACCCAGAGCACTGAATAACAGTTCTATCACTCCACTTCAGAAAAAGTGAGTTGCTGGAGATTAGACAGTGTGTCAGGTCCCCACCGCACTAGTTTTTTCTTCTTTGCCAACAAATTCATTGAGGGTCTACCAGTCCCAACCTTGCCTGGCAGGTAACAGTGAGTGAATTCCAGCCCCAACACTCCTCTGAGATGCCACTCTGCAATGCACAGCCCATCACCGCGCATTTACAACATATATAAGTTTACTGTGCTTGGAGAGAGTCACTAAGCTACAGCTTATTAATAACTGGGAAAAATACACGCTCCTAACACAGCACTGAATAGGTTTATAATAAAAATAAAAATACCCATGTACATTAACAGAAGGGCAAGGTTAAGTGATACCAAGAAGGAGGAATAAAGAAAGAAAAGTTTACAAATAAGCAAAAGTGAAAACAATCTTTTGAAGGCGAAGACGTAACAGCTATGGTCATATTTCAAGGTAATTTCCTAACTGATCTTTCTTTCCCCAGGGTATATGGCTATCTTTTAGCCAGGATCCCCACCGTAGGCAGTTTGTGACTCTTAAGCTGGGGGAGGGTAGCACCCAGCCACTCCCCTTATGCCTAAAGCCCTGCCATGCTAATCCACCAAAAACTTCTGGGCACCCAGGAGCCTAGAGATCCCCAGCATGTCTGCCAGCCTGCACCCCAGGCTGTATATATGTGTAAAATTGTTGGAAGTCACCGGATGGTGCTGATACAGACAATGTAAATTCTTCTTCACTGACTGGATAATTCTGTCATTGAAAAATGCTTACTTCTGAGTTCTTTTGAAAAACTAAACTTATACATGCCTGTTCCTTGTTTGACTCTCACTGAGTCATCTTTTCAGTGATACTTCTGCCAACAATATATGTCAATGCAAGCAAATAAAACATGATACATCAAAACACATACATATATTGCATAATTATATTTCTAAAAGTTGTTTTTAAAAAAAAACCCTTCCAGACAATTTTGACAGTTCCAGTGGCAGAGGCTGCTTGTTAGTTGCTGATCAGGAGCAAAGCAGATGAATCTCCTACTGTTTTTCTATTTTCTCCTCCGTTGTGAGCATAACGGAACTGGATCAAAGAGTTCTGTGGTAGGTCAGTGGGTGTAGAACAGCCATCTTGCTGGAACTGGCGTAATTAAATCTATGCTAAACTTCTGCAGGAATCAAAACATCTTTGTTTCATGCTAAAAAAAGGCCCAAATTTAAGCAGGCTGTGTTCATGTAGACAGCAGGAATTACTTTATTTCATCAATTTATTTTTATTTATATTTGAGGGGGAAAAATTCTGCTCAATGAGCACTACAATGCTAACTGTCTAAATCTATCATCGTTGCTCCCTCCATACCTGTATCATTCCCACTGTTTGTTGGTTGCAACTGTTTGGTGCATCTTATCTTCCTTTAGGCACTGATTCTGCAAACATATGCCTGCAAATAACATTCTAGAACTTTGATTACAAGCTATTTAGAATAGGATCTCCTTTTAAACATTGTTTGGAAAGTGCCTAGCACAATTGAGCTCTGATCTGATTGGGGCCTGTAGTTAATGTGCAATGTAAATAAATAATAATAGTTGTGTAATACGTGGTGCATTCCAGCTGGCCCAAAAGTGGTTTAAAAACTGAATGGAAACAATTGCAACTCCTACCTCTTTTTCTGATCTACCATGTTCCTTGCACAGATTTCCCCAAACTATACTCTGTAGCCAAAGGTTATCACTGCCTTCCTTCAAAGTTGGAAGATTCTGCCGTTCTTTCCACACTATTAATGGCTTATTACTCAGGAGCAAGGGGACAATGTAGTCACACAATCTCTTTCATAGAATCATAGAATACTAGGACTGGAAGGGACCTTGACAGGCCATCGAGTCCAGCCCCCTGCCCTCATGGCAGGACCAAGTACTGTCTAAACCACTCCTGACAGACATCTATCTAACCTGTTCTTAAATATCTCCAGAGATGGAGATTCCACAACCTCCCTTGCAATTTATTCCACTGTTTGACCCCCCTGACAGTTAGGAACCTTTTCCTAATGTCCAACCTAAACCTCCCTTGCTGCAGTTTAAGTCCATTGCCTCTTGTTCTAGCCTCAGAGGCCAAAAAGAACAAGTTTTGCCCCTTCTCCTTATGACACCCTTTTAGATTCCTGAAACCTGCGATCATGTCTCCCCTCGGTCTTCTCTTTTCCAAACTAAACAAGTCCAGTTCTTTCAGCCTTTCTTCATAGGTCACATTCTCTAGACCTTTAATCATTCTTGTCACTCTTTTCTGGACCCTCTCTAATTTCTACACATCTTTTTTGAACTGCGGTGCCCAGAACTGGACACAATACTCCAGCTGAGGCCTAACCAGCGCACAGTAGAGCAGAAGAATGATTTCTCATGTCTGGTTCACCATACACCTGTTAGTACATCCCAGAATCATGTTTGCTTTTTTTTGCAACAGCATAACACTGTTGACTCATATTTAGCTTGTGGTCCACTGTAACCCTAGATCCCTTTCTGCTGCACTCATTCCTAGACAGTCTCTCCCCATTCTGTATGTGTGAAACTGATTGTTCCTTCCCAAATGGAGCACTTTGCATTTGTCCTTATTAAACTTCATCCTGTTTACCTCAGGCCATTTCTCCAATTTATCCAGATCATTTTGAATTATGACCCTATCCTCCAAAGCAGTTGCAACCGCTTCTACCTTGGTATCATCTGCAAACTTAATAAGCATACTTTCCATGCCAATATCTAAATCATTGATGGAGATATTGAACAGAACCAGTTCTAAAACAGACCCCTGCGGAACCCCACTTGTTATACTTTTCCAGCAGGATTGAGAACCATTGAGAACTACTCTCTGAGTATGGTTATCCAGCCAGTTATGCACCCACATTATAGTAGCCTCATCTAAATTGTATTTGCCTAGTTTTTTTTATAAGAATATCATGTGAGACCGTATCAAATGCTTTAGTAAAGTCTAGGTATACCACATCTACCGCTTCTCCCCAATCCACGAGTCTTGTTATCCTATCAAAGAAAGCTATCAGATTAGTTTGACATGATTTGTTCTTTACAAATCCATGCTGGCTGTTCCCTATCACCTTACCACCTTCCAAGTGCTTGCAGATGATTTCTTTAATTACCTGCTCCATTATCTTTCCTGGCACAGAAGTTAAGCTGACTGGCCTGTAGTTTCCTGGGTTATTCTTATTCCCGTTTTTGTAGATGGGCACTATATTTGCCCTTTTCCAGGCTTCTAGAATCTCTCCTGTCTCCCATGGTTTTACAAAGATGATAGATAATGGCTCAGATACCTCCTCTACCAGTTCCTTGAGTATTCTAGGATGCATTTCATCAGGCCCTAGTGACTTGCAGACATCTAATTTTTCTAAGTGATTTTTAACTTGTTCTTTTTTTATTTCAACTTCTAACTCTACCCCTTTCCCAGTAGCAGTCACTATGTTGGGCATTCCTTCATCAGACTTCTCAGTGAAGACCAAAACAAAGAAGTAATTAAGCATATCTGCCATTTCCAAGTTCCCTGTTACTGTTTCTCCCTCCGCACTGAGCAATGGCCCTACCCTCTCCCCGGACTTCCGCTTGTTTCTAATGTATTTATAAAAAAGCCTTCTTGTTTCCCTTTATGCCTGTAGCTAGTTTGAGCTCATTTTGTGCCTTAGCCTTTCTAATCTTGCTCCTGCATTCTTGTGTTGTTTGCCTATATTCATCCTTTGTAATTTGTCCGTGTTTCCATTTTTTATATTATTCCTTTTTTATTTTGAGATCATGCAAGATCTCCTGGTTAAGCCAAGGCGGTCTTTTGCCATATTTTCTATCTTTCCTATGCAGTGGAATAGCTTGCTTTTGGGCCCTTAATAATGCCCCTTTGAAAAACTGCCAAGTCTCCTCAGCTGTTTTTCCCCCTCAGTTTTGCTTCCCATGGGACCTTACCCACCAGCTCTCTGAGTTTACTGAAGTCTGTCCTCCTGAAATCCATTCTCTCTATTTTTCTGTTTTCCCTTCTACCCTTCCTTAGAACTGTGAACTCTGATTTCATGATCACTTTCACCGCAGCTGCCTTCTACTTTCAAGTTCTCTACCAATTCCTCCCTATTTGTTAAAATCAAATCTAGAACAGCTTCCCCCCCGCAGCTCTTTCAACGTTTTGGAATAAAAAATTGTGTCCAATGCAATCCAAGAACTTACTGGGTAGTCTGTGCTCTGCTCTTTTAGTTTCCCAACATATATCTGGATAGTTGAAGTCCCCAATCACCACCAAATCTGGGGCTCTGCATGACTTGGTTAGTTGTTTAAAAAAAGCCTCATCCGCCTCTTCCACCTGGGTAGGCAGCCTGTAGTAGACTCCTAGCAGGACACCACCCTTGTTTTTTACCCCTTTTAGTCTAACCCAGAGACTCTCAACAAGTCCATCTCCATCTCAGTCCAAGTATGCACATTATTAATATATAAGGCAACACCTCTCCCCTTTCTTCCCTGTCTATCTTTCCTAAGCAGGCAGTACCCTTCAATACCAACATAACAATCATGTGTATTATCCCACCAAGTTTCCGTGATGCCAATGATGTCATAGTTGTATTTATTTATTAGCACTTCCAGTTCTTCCTGCTTATTACCCATACTTCTTGCATTTGTATATAGGCATCTAAGATATTGATTTGATCTTGCCTCCCTGTTTTGCCCTGACCCTCTTTTTACTCTGACATTGTTGCCCATGCTCCGTCCCATTTCTGACCCATCTCCCAGGTTTCCATGTTCTCCATTTACCTGTGGGCTTTGCTCCCCTGCCCTTGTTGAACCTAGTTTAAAGCCCTCCCCAGTAGGTTAGCCAGTCTGTGTCCAGATACAGTCTTTCCCATCCTTGAAAGGTGAATGCCATCTTTGCCTAGCAGTCCTTCCTGGAATAGCATCCTGTGGTTGAGGAAGCCAAAGCCTTCTTGGCGACACCATCTTCGAAGCCACGCATTCACCTCTAGGATGCACCTGTCTCTGCCTGGCCCCCTACCACTGACAGGCACGATTGAGGAGAATACCACCTGCACCCCAAACTCCCTCACCCATGCCCCCAGAGCCCTGAAGTCACTCTTGACCTGCTTAGTGTCACACTTTGCAGTATCATTAGTGCCCACATGGATGAGAAGCATGAGATAGTAGTCAGAGGGCCGGATAATCCTCGACAACGCCTCCGTAATGTCTCAGATACAGGCCCCCGGCAGGCAGCACACCTCCCGAGATGAAATGCCAGGGTGACAGATGGGAGCCTCCGTCCCCCTCAGAAGAGAGTCCCTGACCAACACTACTCTATGTTTCCTCCTCGCAGTGATGGCAGCAGACTTCCCAGCCTTGGGGGTACGAGGCTTCTCCTCTGCTGTACAGGGTGATTCTCTGTCTCCTGTATCAAGTACAGCATAATGATTTCCTAGTACCATGGTGGGAGGATCTGAGCAGGGTGGAATACTGCCTACTGCTAGAAGTAACAAGCTGCCAGTGTCCACCCTGATCTATCTCCTCCTCCACCAGTGGTTTATCAGCCATCCTGTGTACTGGGACAGTTACCTCAGCTGTCTCCACTTGAATACTATCCAGGAACTGCTCGCGGAGCTGGATACTCCTCAACCTAGCTACCTCCTCCTGTAGCTCTCCCACATGCCGCCTGAGAGATTCCACCAGCAGGCACCTTTCACACTGGATGGTCGCCCCAGCCTGGATATCAGTAAGTGGGAATTGCAAGCCACAGTCCCTGCAAACCCACACCAGGATCTGAGTAGAGGCACCCATGGTCAGGCAGTCTGTCTGGCTATAGGCACAGGTGGAGACAGTAGGGCCACGTCTACACGTGCACGCTACTTCGAAGTAGCAGTGCCAACTTCGAAATAGCGCCCGTCACGGCTACACGTGTTGGGCGCTATTTCGAAGTTGAAATCGACGTTAGGCGGCGAGACGTCGAAGTCGCTAACCCCATGAGGGGATGGGAATAGCGCCCTACTTCGAAGTTGAACGTCGAAGTAGGGCACGTGTAGCAGATCCGCGTCCCGCAACATCGAAATAGCGGGGTCCGCCATGGCGGCCATCAGCTGTGGGGTTGAGAGACGCTCTCTCTCCAGCCCCTGCGGGGCTCTATGGTCATTGTGTGCAGCAGCCCTCAGCCCAGGGCTTCTGGCTGCTGCTGCTGCAGCTGGGGATCCATGCTGCATGCACAGGGTCTGCAACCAGTTGTCGGCTCTGTGGATCTTGTGTTGTTTAGTGCAACTGTGTCTGGGAGGGGCCCTTTAAGGGAGCGGCTTGCTGTTGAGTCCGCCCTGTGACCCTGTCTGCAGCTGTTCCTGGCACTCTTATTTCGATGTGTGCTACTTTGGTGTGTAGACGTTCCCTCGCAGCGCCTATTTCGATGTGGTGCTGCCCAACGTCGAAGCTGAACGATGACGTTGCCAGCCCTGGAGGACGTGTAGACGTTATTCATCGAAATAGCTTATTTTGATGTCGCTACATCGAAATAAGCTATTTCGATGTAGCGTGCACATGTAGACGTAGCCTAGTAGTGCTAGCACTTCCTAACCATTGTAGGCCTCTCTCTGTCAAACTCCCTGTTAAACTCCCCTGTCTGCAGTTCCCTGTCCGCTTTGCTCCCCTGGCTTTTAAGGCTTACTGGCCTGGGACAGCCCCCCCCGCAAGTTTTACAGGGGAAGGCTGATCAAGGCAATCAAGGGAACAAAGGTCAGGCAGGCAGTCCCAACTGCCGCAGAAACTGAAACTGAAACTCACCCACCTGAAAGCAAAATGGCAGTTTAAATTCAAACAGTTAAGAACACTCACTCACCCCAAAAGCCAGTGCTCTCACCTGGTAGTTTCTGCAGCAGCAGGATCACTTGCTCTCGCTGTTAAACTCCCCTGTCTACAGCTCCCTGTCCGCTTTGCCTTAGCCAAAGTTGTTTTTTTTTTCCTTTTAAATACCCAAGACAGCATTTAATAGAAATTGAATTGCCATTATTGTCTTTCAGATTATGTATGTCTGTTTTCAACAAACAGAGACTCAGTAACGAAGAGCTGATAGTTTTCTGGAGCTGGAGAGCAGATGCACAATCACTTTTGTTAACATTTGGCATATTTGGGCTCAGGGAGTCACAATTTGGTTCCTTTACTCTGGGTGAGTGGGCAGAGAGGAGGAGTAACCTGCCAGCCCTATATCCAGAGATTTTTTTTGTGCCCGGACAGGCCAGAACACCGTACCAGCACCCCAGGCAGCCCCAGCCAATATCCCCAATGGGTGGAGGGGGAGGACCCCACCAGCCTCACAACTGGGAGCTGGCTGGAGTGTGAAGCCCCACTCGCAGCTGCAGCACCAGGGACTCAACTGGCCCTGGGGAGCCCTGGCATCCCCAGGGCTAGGAGCCAGCTGGGGCACAGTATTCCACCAGTAGCTACATCCCCAGGGACCTGGGTAGGGAGCCAGATAAGTATCAGCTCCTTTTTTGTTTTGTTTTGTTTTTTAATAAAGCACTGCTTATATCTAACAGGTTATTTCCCAGGCCAAACCAGCTCAGCTGGTAAATTGGTGCCATCATGGCTCCACTAGTTCTTTGTCCATGTTTTCCCATTCTCCAGCTTCTGGTGGGGGATCTGCAGATGCTGCTCTTGGACTTGTTTTTGTACCGTTCAACAGTGGGATTAGCTCATTTAGGACATTATAGTAGCAACTTAGCACCTGCAGAGAGTATGAATGACAATATTTCCTGTAATGATCTGTACCCATTTCACAGCTGAATGGTTAAATGCCCTGATTAGAACCTAGACTCTATTTTGGCTAATCTAATTTTCTTTAACTGCCTCAGATGCTGCCATAAATTGACTTCCTGCTTTTTCTGCTATTCCTTTCACTTCATTTTTGTCCTTTTTCTCTCATTCTCTTTTTTATCTCCTCAGTTAGAATGATTCTATCTGTGTTTTTTTTGTTGACCTTTTAATTTAAATATTTTTAGTGGCAACAGCTCCAGAAGCCTTTCTAGAAAGTTGGCACAATTACCTTTTTGACTTCTTGTTTGAAATGATCGTCCATAGATGTGGAAGGTGGGCTCTGTAAAACTTTTGGTTTCATCCAAGAATCAGAAAGTTCTTTATGAACATGAATTAAGCCTTAAACATCACTTGGATATGGGTAAATATTATTTTACCTGTTTTGTGGCTGTGGAAACTTGAGCAAAGAGTGAGAAACTGATTTGCCTAAGCCATCAGTAATAGAGTGTCCCATTATTAAAGAAATAAAAACAGTAACAATCACTTGCTTTGGAAACTGGAGCAAGGAAAATGAATCTTGCCCTTTTTGGAGTTTTTATGCTGTCACTGTAACTAGTGTTTGTAGCTCTGCACTTTACCATGTGAGCTAAAGGCCAGCTGGTTCTCAGTAGAGGCTGTAGAACAGAGACTTCACTCACCCCAGATGAGGTCTCAGTGCCTCTGGGTACTATACAAATAAAAAGAGAAAATCAGATGAGCACTGTAGCCAAGATTTTTAGACAGAAAGCCTGAAAATGGGGCATCTCACAACATAAATCAATGATTTCCCCCGGTAGGAAGCAAAGGAGCCAATAGGATCACCTGGGAAAAGTTGGGGTGGGCCTGGCTCCACGCTCCCAGAAGGGGTGGGGCCTCAAGTGGAAGGGGAGGGGCTAGGACAGTGCTGTCCAGACCCACACAACCCCCCCGTTTCACCTCCCCACAGCCCTCAGCAGTATCAGAGTATGCTGCCCGGTGCTCCATGAATCGCCAGGTAGTACGGCAATTCCTGCCCTCCCCCCTACGCACCGACACTGGCTGGTGGGCCTGCTAGGAAGAAAAGGCCAGCAAGGCTAGCAATACCCCTAGCATTTCCCCAGTATCAGGGGAAATGAGGATTGTTTTCTCACATGCACAATAGTTCCTGCTTTGAAGATTTCCTGAAAGTGGAACCATCTGCTTGTAAGCAAGGAGCACTTTGACCAATACTAGATCTTTAGTTCAGGTGCTAAGAGCTTTTTAAGCATTCATCCCTAATTACAACAAAAACATCCAGGAAAAGGAAAGCTATAACAGACCCCCCCCCTCACCCCCCCCCCCACACTCTATTCACTTACCATACTGCACACATACAATGTGACAGAGCTCAAGACGAAGCAATACTTGACTAATACTGTACACTGGAGCCTTCATAGATGGATAAATAATGGTTCAGTTGTCATCTTTTCTGGGCAATTTGGAAGAAAGATGTTATCACACTTCTCACTACCCTCCCCCCATTGTTTTTTGAAAATTGGCTTATGAATATAAATGTGCCTAATTCAAAGATGCTTTATGCAAAACCAATCATGTAACATATCAATTTTAAAGTTACGATCTACTGAATCTGTATAGCCTATTTCTGTGCATGTATTATTCTTGTATGTGAAGCTAAAGCCATGACCAGTGAATCTGTTTGTAATTCTGAATGTGCTAGTATGTGCCATTAGGGATACTTAGGAGCATAACGTTTCAGTATTTAAACCAATGGCCTGTGAATTGCCTTGTTTGTCCCGTAAGATCAAAGACAGACATCAAGGGCGAAAGTAACTTACTTTATGGGGAGGTGCAATGTAGCACTCGAGGCTGGGTTGTGGTGCTGCAGGAGTCAAGGTTGGGGGTCTGGGAGGAGGGACTCAGGGTAGAAGGCTGGGGATGTGGGTGGTGCAGGAATAAGGGTTGGTGGATTTGGAGGGTTCAGGAGTCAAGGCAGGGAGATGGAAGTATGGGGGCTCAGGGCCGGGGAGATGTGGGGGTGCATGAGTTAGAACAGGGGACTGAAGGTGGCAGGGTCTCAGGACAGGAGGCTGGGGTATGTGCAGGGGTGAGTGTGAAGGGGCAAGGGCACCATTTTTGGAAGGTAAGACAGGTGCAGCCACACCTCCTGGGATGTTTCTGCTCTTTTTCCCCTTTCCATCATGGTCAGGGAGGAAGGGGAAACTGCAGAGCTTGCATGAATCACTCTTCTGCTGCTCCTCTTAGCAGCCGGGGAAGAGAGAATTACACGCTAGCTGTGCATTTTCCCCTTGCTCCCCGAGAGTCAGGGGAAGAAAAGCAACAGAGTCCAGCTATGCACATCTCCAGCCCTCCTCCCAAAATGGCATGGAGGAGGGCAGGGTTGGGCTATGGCAGTCCCAGATCTGTGAGGGATGCATCCCACGCAGTGTGATGGGGTTCTGGGGTCCCCCAAGTTCTGCACCCTGTCCGCAGGCAGGAGAGTCTCTTACTCAGCAGGAAAACAGCGGGTTTATGAGCCGACAGGACACAGCATCGTACAGAGGAGTCAGTGCAGCCAGCAGAGACAGCCAGTCCAATCCATGTTGGGGAGAGGAGGCCCCGAGGGGCCCCCAGAGCCGGGGCCTTGCCCCCTCCTTGGTCTCTCTTTCCCTCAGCCCAGACTAACTGCTTCCAACTCCCAGTTCCAATTCAAACCCCTCAGGCTCCACCTCCTCCTTTGTCTGCAGTACAAAGGTGTTACCTGGTTGTCAGGGTTACCCTCAGCAGGAGCCCCACACCCTCTGTAAGCCCCTCACACACACACACAGGTATCCCCCACTCCATCACATCTCTCCCCCCTTCCAGACCGAACTGAGCGGGGTCACTCAGCCAGTGACCTGGGGAAGTTCGGGGCTCTCCCCTTGTGACAGGGCATTGGCTGTACCCTCTGTTCTCCCCTCGATGTGCACCACCTCCACGTCATAGTCCTGCTGGGGAAGGCCCCAAGTCAGGAGCTTGGTCTTGGCCCTTTTCATGTGATGCAGCCGGGCAAGTCCCTTTAGTTCCCTTGGGTTGGTCGGTCTCCCTGCTTCGGCCCCGGTCCGTCAGCCACATTCTCAAGTCGGGTGGGCAGAGCCCATACAGATGCTGCAGCACCAACAGATCAAACAGGTCTTTTGTGGTCTGGGTCCTGCCCCATCTGACCACCAGTCCATACAGCTGCTCCGGCCAATGTCTGGAATTCAGTTACAGTCCAGTAAAAGAAGGTACAAATGCTTCCACCCTTGGCATTTAGCCAGACCACCACAATGGCTGTGTGCCTCAGTTTCCCCTTCCATGCCACACAATAGGTTTGGAATGTTCCTCCTCATGTCAGAGGTTGCAAGACTAGTTACAGGGAACAATGGTGACATTTCAGAGTACAGATTCCTTCAACATACAATTCATGCTTCTACATCAATGTCATCATGTCACATGGCTCTTTCCAAACATTCAGTACATGGTACAATTCTACAGCTTTTGGTAGCAGCACCCCTTGGTTACAGCAGTCAGCGTGAGTAACAGAACAACCCCATTGCAACTGCACATTTACGTTGCTCTTTGGTAGACCACAACTTTTGTGCACCATCCTTGAAAATCTGGTATTTTGGGGATAAATGGCTGAAGCCTTTCTTAGCACCATCAAGTTCTAATCTTCTCTCTTGCCCCCTGGGGTGGAAATTTGATCTCTCTGGCTGTGCCCTCCCTTCTAACAAGAGCTGGGCCATTGATGATCTCAGGGAGACGGCCCCCTCCCAGCCAGCCTGGAAATTTGCAAACCAAACTGCTTTCTGAGAGTTGTTTTGTGAGTCCCAGATGCAGAATCCACATGGAGGAATCCCTGTTTATCCCTTACTGGCCCACCAGGCCCACAGCTCCTTTGTTCTTTTACGTCCAACTTCTGCCTCCCAGTGGAATTAGAATTGGAGTCCAGTGTGAGAATATAAGTGTTTTTAGCATCTGGAGATGGGGAATTGCTGAACCTCTCCTGCATCCTACAGAGACTGACTGTGCAGCTGTTTTACTTGGTTCTTACAGGGCTGCTCACACTACCTGATAGTTTTCACTTTACTTGCACCAGCTTCCAATTTCTGAGAAACTTTTACCCTGCCTGCTTTGGACCCTTGCAGAGCACAGCCAGTGGTTTCACAATCAGGCAGGTCCTGGCCATCAGGAGCTGAAACAAACTTCTCCCCAGGCAAAGGGCTGCTCTGGCTTTTACAGACAGACAAGCACCTTTCCTGTTCACTTTCCTTTACCTTACTCCCATTTTCTGCAGTCCCCACAGACGGGTCAGGAAAAGTTTTAGGGACATTTTCTTCCTCAAGAGCTCCCCCAAACAACAACTCACCCCTGTCTGGCTACACAGGGGCACTGCTCCCTTGAGCCACAACCAGCTCCTGGGGTTCACCTACACCCAGGATCACTTTTGGCCCATCAGGCAGATTCCCACATAATCCCCCTCCAAGCAGACAGCCAGTACCACCGGACAGAAGGTTAGGGTTCCTTTCCTCCCTTCTGCTACCAGCTCCTTTATTTTTATCAGTTAGCGTAACTCCATTGCCCGTCTGTTTTTGGGTCCTGGCGAGAGGATGACTCTGGTAGGACAGAGTCCTCTCACCCCCTCCCAATAACACCTCAGCATTAGGCAAAAAACAAGTACCAGAATCGTCTGGTTTCTGGGATTCCCTGATGATACTAACTGGATTAGACCAAGTTAAAGCATCATCCCCCCTGAGAGACACAGAGGCAGGCCCACTTCCCATCTGGGCTTCAGCTGCCCTCAGATCCAGCTTTGGGATTTTGGCTCCATCTTGAGCCCCCACAGGCTTAGGCAAAGGATTCACTTCCCCAGAAGCAGAAGCACTTTTCTTGCACCAAGGACCAGCGTCCTTAGCAGGGATACCAGTGCCCATCCCAGAGCCATTCCCTCTGCTCCAGCCCCCATGGCTGGATTCAGAGACACACCTGGAATGCTCTTTTCTGGTGGATCCTTCTCCAGCCACCCCAGGCTGGTGAATCTTCCTCAGACAATGGGCTAGTTTCCTTATTGGCACCTTTTCCAAACGCAGGCTCTGCTCTCTCCCCAGGCTGCTGCTGCTGTTGTTTAACACAGACAGACAATGGGAGACACTTTCTCCTTTGTCCCAGCCCCCGGCTGGTCTCCACACACACAGAAGGTGAAGCAGCTTCTCTCACAGACAACTTGCCATTCCCAGTGTATCAGCTGCTTTCCTGCACAGACACACAGGCACCTTCCTCGGCCCAGGCCTGGAAAACTTTTTGCAGGTCTGTCTTGGCCACTAGTAGATGATGGTTGGAATCGCTCCTTCCCTCCTTGAGCTGCGGCAGGCCACTCGGTTCAGAGCTCCATGCAGTCCAGGGTTCCCTGCCCCGATTCGGGCTCACCTCTGCAGGATTTTCCTTAACCCTCACCTCTGCCACTGCACATCCACGCTGCCTTGTCCAGCTTCTTTAATCTTGATTCGGTTTCCAGGTGCTGCCACTTCACAGTGGAGTTGCTGAGCGTGGTTGCAGGCTCTCAGGCTGATGCCCTCTGCACCCCACGATTCCTGGAAGAATTCCTTCAGTGTGCCAGGCTCCTTGCGGGTCACAAGCTGCCCGGGGTTAGGCCGTAGGCCCCTCTGCCCTCTGGGACCGACTCCAACAGACTCCCAGCGGAACCCCTTCTTCAGTGTGACACCCGCTCTCAGGGACCATGAGCACCCTGTCTTGGGAAGGACTCATTCAGCGTCAGCCTCCTCAGGGGTCACTTGTTCCTGGGGGTTGGGCTCTCGGCCCCTCCACCTTCTGGGACCGACTCCAACAGATTCCCAGGAGTAACCCCTCCTCAGGTGTGACACCCCCTCTCGAGGACCACAACTGCAGTTGCCTGGGTTTGGCCGCAGGCCCCTCCGCCTTGGGGAACTGCACCTCACTGCCCTTCAGCACACCTGGGTCTTGCAGGCCCCACTTCTTCCAGGGCCCCGGTCACTTACTGCTGGATGCTCCATCCTCGGGGTGCAGAACATCCCACTCCTGACACCAGTGTGATGGGGTTCTGGGGTCCCCCAAGTTCTGCACCCTGTCCGCAGGCAGGAGAGTCTCTCACTCAGCAGGAAAACAGCGGGTTTATGAGCCGACAGGACACAGCATCGTACAGAGGAGTCAGTGCAGCCAGCAGAGACAGCCAGTCCAATCCATGTTGGGGAGAGGAGGCCCCGAGGGGCCCCCAGAGCCGGGGCCTTGCCCCATCCTTGGTCTCTCTTTCCCTCAGCCCAGACTAACTGCTTCCAACTCCCAGTTCCAATTCAAACCCCTCAGGCTCCACCTCCTCCTTTGTCTGCAGTACAAAGGTGTTACCTGGTTGTCAGGGTTACCCTCAGCAGGAGCCCCACACCCTCTGTAAGCCCCTCACACACACACACAGGTATCCCCCACTCCATCACAGCATCCCACGCAGCTCCTTTCACTGCTTAGTATGGCAACTGGCTGGAAGCCCTGGCAGCCTGGATGGGAGCAGCAACGCCCCTTCTTGCAGTTAAGAACCCATCCCACCTACTCCCTCTTGCTGCAGTGGCACACCAGCACACACCAGCTTACTTTCACCTTGGCATGTGACACTGCCACGTGGTGCTGGAATCTGTCTTCAACCCAGTATTTCTTCCATGGGAATGATGAGACTGAATTAAGGATTCCTTTGAAACAGCTTCACTCACTCTAGGAGGATACACATGAAGAAACCTGGCAACAAAAGAACTCTGAAGAAAGGCTGTAGACACAGGCCAGAGTAAAGACCAACTCTGACTTGAAGTATTTCACCTGAGATAAGATAAACTAGAGTAATAATTTTCCTGTTAAAAGTTTCTTAGTATATGAAAATCTGGCTTTTTGTTTTCTTTTGTTTTGTTTTGTGTTGTTTATTTTAAATTAGTAACACTTAATTCCTATTTTCTTACTTAATAAAACACTTTTGTTTATTATCAAGCCCAGTATAAACAATTATCAGCTGTGGGGGAGTGACGTTTTTGCATCTCTCTTTTTCATTGATAAAGGGGGCAGACATCTTTATGAGCTTTTTTTGTGTAAAATTTTTACACAGCGTAAAATGGATTCAGTTGAAGTTTTAGTCCTTTCTGGAGGTTGATTTCCTGGGTGCTGAGCCCTTAGAGCTGAGCCCTTCTGGGGCTGAACTGGTTCAGTATCTGTATTCTCTGCAGTGGGGCAGTAACCCAATATCTGTGCCTTGGCTGAGGGAGATCAGAGCTTCTGGCCCAGCAGGACAGGGTAGTGGGTGCCAGAGGGCAGGAAGGCAGCTATCAGTGCTTGATCAGCACAGCGGGGACAACCCCTAGAGCAATTTCTGTGATCCAGCTTGTCACAGTGTCCTTGATCATTAAAAGTCAAATTCAAACCACCCTCAAAAATATTGAATACTGTAGCAACAGAAGCTTGTATCATTCCAATCACCAGTGGCATCACAGCACTGAAATGTGCTCACCTTACACCACAATTTAATCCAGTTTCTCCAGTGTTACTTTTATCAATGAGACTGGCCATGTTTTTTTTCCTTTGGCAAGGCACCACTTACTGTACCACAATTCCTCTTGCCAGTTACTAAACTTGTTCTATAGCTGAAGCCTTTGTGGTGGCTTCAAATTAGCTTATATGCAAGTAGAAAACAACCAGGCAAAGGGAAACGAGGGGCCTCAGCAGCCTTTTATTAGAATCCCATTATGGAATGACTGTAAGAGACTCCAAGGTTTGTGTTTCAACTAGTTTGACTCCTTGTGGGTACTGCAGACATTCACAAGCAAGCACTCAAATGCCATATAAATGTATATCATTAAATGGAGACTAGGAATGGGAACAGATCATTTTCACAGCAGGTTTACTTGAAACCCCCAGAAGATGCTTGGGAAGGTAAAAGCAGGACTGGGGAGAAGATGAATAGAGAAACATTTTTCTTTGTCCATGAGACAATTTATCTTTAGTGCTGCAGACAAATTGGGGACTGATAGATATCTATTGCTATATTACCAGGGCCCTGTGAAATCTCACATCTGTAGTGTGAGGAAGGGCAATTATTTATTAAAAGGTTGAACAACTTAAGGCTCAATTCTAATGTAAAATACTCGAGTGCAGAATCTGCTCCTGCAAAATCTGCTGGGGCCATGAAAATTATTTTTAAAAACGAGTAAAGATTTTTAACACGTCAAAAATGCATATTTTGATGTATTCACATGTCCATAGTAGAATTCAGCTATTCTTTCCTTGGCCCCTAAATTATACTTTAAAAAATATAACTGTCAAAATATCCACAAAGAGCCCCTCATGCCAAATCTCTTAAGAGAGGAATGTTACCAAAAGTAATTGTTATTAAGAAACTGAATGACACAGAAAACTAGCATCCGGACATAGGGCCTGATCCAAACCCTATTGAAGTCAAAGTGAGAAGGAGCATGTCTAAATAAAGAAAGATGCTCCAGAGTCTATATTTCATATTCTAGTGTCTTCTGTTTAATATTATCAAGCTCGTGGGACTGTACTAAAATATTGCCTGACTTGTTAACAGCAAAAGTACTTCGAAGATGAAACCCATTAGGCACTGCAACTCAAGATAGATTTTGTAATACTGCAAGAATGTTTTGACATCACAATTGAATCTCCAGCTGTAGTTGTTTCTATTAATGCTTTATGAGTGTTACCAATAGCAAACCAATAGAGGCCGTTGGAAATATTTGTCATAATTTTGTCAGAAAATACTGATTCATCAAAACAGTTTTACAGAAATATACTGGTTTGGATGCAACAGCACTCCACACTAGACACACCACATATTCAAAGCACTGACCTAGGATTATCACGTCCCTGCTCTGCCTCACTTGAAGTGGGGCTTGAAACTAGGTCTATCTATATCCTAGAGGAGTGCCCAATGACCCTGCTCTAGGATCAGAGTCCCTCTGCCCCTTTAATACAAACGGTTTTGGAAGATCTAAGTTTGTGTTCTGATGTGGGATTAAAAAAAAAAAAAAAGCACATGATGTGGAAAGTCAAAAGCCTGACTTGTATGTAGAACCAAATTCTTGCATTCTTTCTGTGATTGGTTTTGGTTTTGTATATTTTGCAGTGCACACAGGAATCTTGACTATATTGGTGTAATGAATTTGGCCAATACTCCTTCCTCCCAGTTGTCCGTGAAGTAGGACATGTCACACTGAATTACTGCCTCAGTTGCTAGTGAAAGTATGTGAATGTCCTCCAGGCAATTCATTCCCAGCTGAGGTGATATGGGAACCTGCCAACATTGTCCCAGAAGGCAGGATAGGTTTCAATGCACAAACAGTTGTAAAGGCTGATAAGGAGTGACATGAACAAAAACTGAACTGCAGCTAAAGGCACCACATCACTAACCAGGTACAAAAACATGCTGGAAAACTAACAAGGACTGAGCCAAAAATGTTATAGATAAAAAAATCAAACATGCAACATTAAGGAAATTCTCAGAGAAAGATCCTAAGATTATTATTTCTTGTTGATTGAGTCTATATATGGTCAGGATGAGAAAATGAAACTTAAAAATGAAGCTCAAAAACACCTGACTAACGTTCCTGCACATAAACACTTTATATCTTTGACAGTTTCCAGTTAAGATTAGTTTTTGCATTTTATTGAAAAGCTGAATTACTCATGGACAAAAGATAATTTCATTTAGAAAATTTCTTAAACATACTGGCTATTATGTGCATTGTGTGCAATGACAGAAATTAAGTTAAAGTTTGTGAAAACATAACAGCTTTTCATTCCTTCTCTGTAAGCTTAATGCAAACATTAACCTACACCAACAGCCACTTTAGCATTTGTTCTTAAATTGTAATTTCAGTACAGCAGACTAACACAGATATAAAAAAAACACCATATCTACAGAGATGGGCCTCTAATCACTCTAGCAAGAGACACTTAAAGCTTTAGTCAATATCATAACACTAAATGATGGTAGAAAATGAACTGAAGCTCTTTATTCAGCTTGTTTGAAATACAAGCTCCTTAAATTTGCTTTTTACTGCATTTTAGAATGAAATGTCATTTGAGTAATCCAAGACTTTCTACTAAACCACCCTGAGCTGAAGTCCAATTTTAGTTACATCTATACAACCCCCAAAAGAGGGGGGGGGCGTATTTTAGAAAGAATGCTTTTGTCTTCTTTAAGTTACCGTTTCAGAGAAAAAATGATTTTACCAGAGCACTCTCTCAGGATTAACAGACTACTTGAATTACTTCTTTCCAGGGAAGCAGTTTTGATAGTATTTTATAATGACAGTTCACAAGCTCATTCCCAGGAACATTTTCTATGATGCTTCCTATAGCTTTGAAGGATATGGCCACTCTAGAGCGCTAAAATGGAGTTCTCGTGTAGATAAATAGGTTTTCTTTTTTACAGGGGCAGATAGAAGATCTATTTCCTTCTCATTCTTGAAGACCAGATTCTGAAACAATCTTACATCTGGTAGTCTGCCCAAGATTTTGTGATTCAGTGCAAGGATGTTATATAATATGATTTTAACAATTGTGCTATTATGAACAAAAAACCTCTGGAATGCTAGTACCTTTGTAAAATAAAAAAAAACAAAAAACAAACACTTAAGCTGTGTCTACACTAGCTCCCTACTTCAAAGGGAGCCTGGTCAGTAGGGTGTTGGGAGATTATTAATGAAGTGCTGCGGTGCATATGCAGCACTTCATTAAGATAATTCTCCCCCTCGGCAACTTTGAGGAGCAAAGGGACTTCAAAGTTCCCCAGGCACTTCAAAGTACCGGCAGGTTAACCACAGCTACAGGCAACCTGGCACTTCAAAGTTTAACACTTCAAAGTTGCCGCAGGGGAGAATTAGCTCAATGAAGTGCTGCATATGCACCGCAGCACTTCATTAATAATCTCCCAACACTTTACTTATCATGCTCCCTTCGAAGTAGGGAGCTAGTGTAGACACAGCCTCAGTGCTCACTAAATTCCTACCGAATGATTGGAAGATAGCTAATGTGACACCAATAATTAAAAAGGGGTTCTAGAGGTGACCCTGGCAATTACAGGGTCCCAGGCATGCCAGATAAGGGAGATGCAACAGTTGTGAGCAAATATCAATATACTTAGGAGCTAAAACTTGAAAGTCTGAATGAGCTTGTCTGCCAGAGTTCCAAGTTACAGCAGGTAAACACCAGCTTTAATTATCAGTGCAGTATACCTTTCATTGTTGTTTGAATGGCTGTTTTAGCTTTGTTGGTCCCAGAATATTAGTAAGACAAGGTGGGTGAAGTAACATTTTTTATAGGACCAACTTCTGCTGGTGAGAGAGAAGAGAAGTTCTGAATAGCTTCAAAGCTTGGCTCTTTCACCAACAGCAGCTGGTCCAATAAGAGATACTGCCTTGCTTGGCCCACCTTGTCTGTCTAATGCAGAAATAAATATGCATGTGCGTAAAGTTTAAAGCAGAAGGGATTCAACACAATCTATCCTTGAAAGAACTCACAATCTGCTTTCCTTTCTAATCATCAGGGGAAAACTAGACCAAACTGATACTACAGCCTTTAGTGAGTGGACACCTGGGGCTCCCAGGTACCATGGGGAACTAGCCAGTAGGCCACCCTGCCCTAGTAGAACTTGCTTACAGTCATCTAAAAATAGAAACTGTTTTCCTTCTACCATGAGTCGCTTTGCTTATGTCAAGGAAAGGTGTAGGCATCCTGCTTTAAAACAAAGTGCTTATCCCCACATATTCAGATTTGATTAATCCTTCACAGACTACCCTTTGTTCATCCTTTGTTATGTCCAGCCCATAGCAATGACCACATGCCTGTGCCAGTGTGGAGTGGACTACACTGGAATTGATGATCCCTGTGCTATGATAAACTTCTTCAGATATTTTCAAAATTGAACCATGAGGAATGTTTCTCTCCAAATGACAATACTCCCTGCCTACATTTGCAGAAGCCTAACCACATGGAACCCCTTTTTTTTTAATAAATACTGTGGGGCTGACATAAAAGCTGGATAATCCTTGAACCTCAGATTCTCACCCTGGCAGAGCCAAGATCTGGAGTCATTGCAGCAAATTTCTTGCTATTTTCATTCATACACACACTTCAAACCCAGACGAAATGATATGACCTCAAGAAAGCTTGGTGAGATGTTCAAAATAAGTGATTTAGACTCCTTGGAAGTCAAAGGATCTGAGCTTCTAAGTAGCTTAGGTATATTTTCCAATTCCTCCTTATCTTGCAATTGTTACTAAAAAAAACCCCATCCACAGACATTAAGGTCTTTCCCAGTTATTCTGCTAGAGTACTGTTTCATCAGCTGTCTGAAGTTTACCATTTTGCACTGGCATTCATAGTTTCTCACAAAGTTTTCTGTAGATGGCATAACGGAATGTGCACTTCTCTCAACTATAACTGCTGATGCAGAGAACTCATGATTCCCTCATCTTCCCACAAGATTTTCCTCTCTGCAACCTACTTATTTTGCTATCCTGGTGTAACTTCTTTCTGGCTTTATGCAGAGCTTGCTTGAATCACAGAATCACAAAATCATAGGGCTGCAAGGGACTTCAGGAGGTCCTCTAGTCCAGCCCCCTGCTTGAAGCAGGATCAACCCCCACTAAGTCATCCCGGCCAGGACCTTGTCAAGCCAGGACTTAAAAACCTCGACAGATGGAGAATCCACCACCTCTCTAGGCAACGCATTCCAATGCTTCACCACCCTCCTGGTGAAGTAGTTTTTCCCTAATAGAATCATGGAATCATAGAACAATAGAGCTAGAAGAGACCTAAGAAGCCATCAAGTCCAGCCCCCTGCCCAAGGCAGGACCAAACCCCATCAGATCAGCCCAGCCAGGGCTTTGTCGAGCCAAGACTTAAACACCTCCAGGGAGGGAGACTCCACTACTTCCCTAGGTAGACCATTTCAATGTCTCGCCACCCTCCTAGTGAAAAAGTTTTTCCTAATATTTAACCTGGACCTTCCCAACCACAACTTGAAACCATTATTCTGAGTTCTGCCATCTGTGAACAGCCTCTCTCCATCCTCTTTTGTGCAACCCCCCTTCAGTAAGTTGAAGGCTGTTATCAAATTCCCCCTGAGTCTTCTGTATTCTGCAGACTAAACAGACCCAATTCCCTCAACCTTTCTTCATAGGTCATATGCTCCAGCCCCCTAATTATTTTGGTCGCCCTCCGTTGGAACCTCTAACCTACACCTCTCCCTCTGCAACTCCAGACTATTACTCCTTGTTCTGCCATCTGACACCACTGAGAACAGTTTCTCATTCTCCTCTTTAGAGGTTCCCTTCAGAAAGTTGAAGGCTGCGATTAAATCACCACTAAGTCTTCTCTTCTGCAAACTAACAAGCCCAAATTCCTCATAGGTCTTGTGCTCCAGCCCCTTAATCATTTTTGTTGCCCTCTGCTGAACCTGCTGCAACAAATCCACATCCTTTTGATACGGGGGGGCCCAAAGCTGAACACAATATTCCAGATGTGGCCTCATCAGTGCAGAACAGAGGGGAATAATTACTTCTCTAGATCTACTCAGAATGCTCCTCCTAATGCACCCGAGTCTGCCATTAGCCTTCTTGGCTACAAAGGCACACTGTTTACTCATATCCAGCCTTTCATCCATCATAACTCCTAGGTCCCTTTCCATTGTACTGCTGCTGAGCCAGTCACTTCCCAGCCTATAACAATGCTTGGGATTCTTCCGCCCCAGGTGCAGAACTCTACACTTCTCCTTGTTGAACCGCATCAGATTTCTTTTGGCCCAGTACTCCAATTTATCCAGGTCACTCTGGATTTGCTCTCTACCCTCCAACGTATCTACCTCTCCCCCTAGTTTTGTGTCATCCTCAAACTTGCTGAGGGTGCAATCCAGCCCCTCATCCAGGTCATTAATAAAGATGATGAATAACACTGGCCCCAGAACCGAGCCTTGCAGCAATCTGCTTGAAACTGACCATCATCCAGATATTAAGCCATTGATCACTACCCGTTGGGTCTGATCATCAAGCCAGCTTTCTATCTATTTTATAGACCAAGGATCCAATCCATATTTCCTTAACTTATGGACAAGAATGTCATGGGAGACCATACCAAAAGTTTTGCTGACATCAAGGTATATCACATGCACTGACTTTCCCATGTCCGCAGAGCCTGTTGCCTTTTCATAGAAGCTAATCAGATTGGTCAGGCAGGACTTGCCCATGGTGAATCCATGTTGGCTACTTTTGATCGCTTTCCCCTCTTCCAAGTGCTCCAAAATGGATTCCTTGAGGATTCCCTCCATTATTTTCCTAGGGATTGAGGTAAGACTGAATGGTCTATAGTCCCCTGGATTGTTCTTCTTTCCTTTTTTTAAAGATAGGCACTACATTTGCCTTTTTCCAGTCATCTGGTATCTCCCCTGATTTCCAAGGGTCTTCAAAGATAATGGCCAAATGTTAAGCAATGACCTCTGCCAATTCCCTCAGTACCCGCAGGTGCATTAAATCCAGACTCATGGATTTGTGTACATCTAATTTTTCTAGATAGCTCAGAACTTGTTCTTTCCCCACAGATGACTGCTCTCCACCTTCCCATACTGCATTGTCTAGGACCATCATGGGGAAGTCGACTTTGTCCGTGAAGACTGAGGCAAAAAAGCATTGAGTACTTCAGCTTTTCCTACATCATCTGTCACTACGTTACCTCTTTCATCCAGTAACAGCCCCACACCTTCTCTGATAAACCGTTTATTGTTAACATGCCTGTAGAAACTCTTCTTGTTACTCTTCACGTCCCTTGCCAGCTGCTGTTCCAATTGTGCTTTTGCTTTCCTGATTACTCCCCGGCATTCTCCAGCTGTATGTTTATACTCCTTAGTCAACTGTCCATGTCTCCATTTCTTGTATGCATCCTTTTTGAGTTTAAGCTGACTATGGATTTCCCTGTTAAGCCAAGCTGGTTGCCTACCATGTTTGCATTTCTTACTATGCAGCAGGTTGGTTTGTTGCTGTGCCTTCAGTAAGACTTCTTTAAAATACTGCCAGTTCTCTTGAACTCTTTTCCCCTTCATCTTCATTGTCCAAGAGATCCTGCTCAACCATTCTCTCAAGGAGTCCAAGTCTGTTCTTTTGAAATCAAGGGTCTATGTGTTACTGCTCACCTTTCTTCCTTTTGTCAGGATCCCAAAATCTACAGTCTCCTGGTCGCTGCAGCCCTGGTTTCCTCCCAGTTCTATTTCTTCTACTAGTTCTTCCCTGTTTGTGAGCAGCAGGTCAAGTTGCACATGGCCCCTGGTCAGCTCCTTCATCACTTGTACCAAGATGTTATCCCCAGCATTCTCCAACAACTTACTGGATTGTCTGTGTGCTGCTGTATTGGTCTCCCAACAAATGTCTGGATGATTAAAGTCTCCCATGAGAACCAGGGCCTGTGATTTGGAAGCTTCACTTAGCTGCCTGAAGAAAGCCTCATCTATCTCCTCTCCCTGATCTGGCGGTCTGTAGCAGACACCAACTACAACATCACCTCTGTTACTTCCACCTCTAAGCTTAATCCAAAGACACTCAACTGGATTTTCTCCCTCCTTATACTGTAACTCTGAGCAATCATACTGCTCGCTCACATAGAGCGGAACTCCTCCTCCTTTTCTCCCGTTTGTCCTTCCTAAACAGTTTATAGCCTTCCATGACTGCGCTCCAGTTATGCAAATCCTCCCACCAACTCTCTGTTATTCCAGCCACCACATACTTCTTTGACTGTTCCCAGGCCTCTAATTCTTCCTGTTTGTTCCCTAGGTTTCTGGCATTAGTGTACAAGCACCTTAGAAAAGGGACCGATTGGCCCACTTTCTCCTCTTCACCCAGGAAACCCGCTTCATTGTTCCCTCCTCCTTCCCCACTTACCTCAGGGCTTGTGTCACCTCCCCCCAATGAACCTAGTTTAAAACCTTCCTCACTAGGTTTGCAAGCCTGCCTGCAAAGATGCTCTTTCCTCTCTTTGTGAGGTGGATCCCATATCTTTCCAGCAATCCCTGTTCATGAAAGAGAATCCCATGGTCAAAGAAACCAAATCCTTCCCTGCTACACCACCTGTGCAGTCACACATTTACCTCTGTGATTCGATGATCTTTATGTGGACTTCTTCCTTCCCAGGGAGGAGAGATGAGAACACCACTTACGCTCCATATTCCTTGATCTTCCTTCTTAGGTTTACGTAATCTGCCATGATCTCGTCAAAGTTGCTCTTGGCTGTATCATTGGTTTCTACATGGAAAAGTAGGAAGGGATAATAGTCTACAGGTTTAACGACTTTTGGCAGAGACTCTATAGTATCCCAGATTCTAGCTCCTGGCAAGCAGCAAACTTGCCAGGATTCTAGTTCTGGACAGCAGATGGATGACTCCATCCATCTTAGGAGGGAGTCCCTGACCACCACCACCACACTTATCAATATAATCAAAAGGAGTTCCATTGAAGTTCTACGAAAATTAGTGCAACACATCCAATGACTCCATAATAGTTTAACTTCATAATTCATAAATGTAAGATGATGTCAGTAGCTTTCTGAGAACTGTTTTCCCTGGAATCCAATTGGATTAGGTTTTCTTGGCTCTGTTCCAAAGGTTCACAATCGAGGTGTAATCATAGATTTATAAAGATTATTTCTTTCACACACATTTTAGGTACATGCCCCAGATTTCCAGCTCAACTTCAAAATCTTGAGGTTTTTTTTAGTAGTAATAGTGGTAGTATTACTTAGTTGTTGAACATTGTCAGTGTGATTTAGACCTTCTCAAACTGATGTTCCAGTGGCAATGTTAACTCCTGGACTGACCTGCATAATACATTGGGAACAGTCTTTTTGCATCTGCTTTTTAATTACTCTGATTCATATAAAATTAATCAGTAAAAACCATACAGGCCAGCATTATATTTTCCCACCTTTTAAAACATTTTAATTGACTCTCAATAAACTAGTTTTTACAGATACACTTATTTTGATCTGCATATGCAAATATCCACTTTGAAAGTGTAAGCCCATTTATCCCACCATGGACGAGAAGCAACAAGACATTGTTTATTTGGTCAGTCACAAGCAACAGATATCTGGGCTACATCTACACTTAGGAAAAACTTTGAAATGGCCATGCTAATGGCCAAATCACAGGATACTAATGAAGCGCTGAAATGAATAGAATAGGAATATGAGGATTTTGATGTGTTCAGGGTCCTTTCAAAAAGGACCCCTGTGTAGATGAGCAACACATGAGCGAAATGTGGCACTTTCTAAGTGCTGAGGCCAGCAGCATGTTTTTTCAAAGCTTTTCCTAAGTGTAGATATATTCCCAAAAATGTTTGCCACCAATCTACAGCCTGAAAACAAGTCGCAAAAAATAATAGTTGGCTATTGTTGAGAACCAAATACATCTAAGTCCACATCTACATTACCCAGAAGATTGACCCATTCAAGATCAATCTTCCAGGGTTAAATTTTGCAGGTATGGTAGGATGCATGAAATCGACGTACCGAGGATCAGTAGTTGGCACCTGTACTCTTCACTACCGTGAGGAGTAACGGTGGAGAAACTCTCCCATCAACCTTCCTCAGTGAGGATGACCAGGTAAGTCAGTTTCAGATTAGTCAGTTCTAGCTATGCAATCACAGTAGTTAGAATTGTGTATCTGAAATTGACTCATTTCCCTAGTATGGACTAAGCCTCAGTAACCAGCTGTTTGAGAGTCTGTGAGTAGGAAATAAGTACAATTCATCAGATGAATATTCTGACTGACCTATTCACAGTGACCCATATAGGCTTTGCTGTACAAAGTAGTGAGCACTTTCAATACCCACTGAACCAAAACAGATTGAGGTTGCTCAATACCTGACAGAAATTAAATTTGGTCCCACTTTAATGTTATCAAAAAGAAAAAAAAACATTGTGAATGTCTATTCATCTTTGGAGAAGAGACTTTCTGAACTGAATGAAAGAAAGGATTAACATTGCGTTCTTTTATTCCCCAGTTTGGAAGGGTTTATATTTGCCAAAGTGATTGTTGTCCCACTTACAAGAGCCTGAAATGACAACCTGTGTTGATTCAGATATATGCTTCTTAAAGCAAAGCTTAACACCGAATACCAATAAACCTAACTAGGTTGCCTCTGAGATTTATTACACAATACGGATCAGTGTAGTGGTGTCAGGAAGCTCAGCCTCAGATCATTAGTTTAAAAGGCAGCTTCTTTCCTGTTCTTGTGAATTAATTAAGGCTGAATATCCAGCTTTGAGGCTGGTCGCTTGCTGCTGCCCCAATTCCTTCTGATAAATGAACTCAGTGACGTAGCACTGTGAGAATCCTAAAAACATTTCTCCTACCCCGCACCACGTGAGATTGTTGCCTAATGTGTCCTACATCTGTGATCCACTCTAAGGGAGGACAATAAAGGCTGGATCTAGGCCAGGTCTTCAAAGTTTGATCAGTCATGCTATAGTCTGAGTTACTGGGAAGTAGCAGTGCTCTCTAACACAAAACAAGCAAACCAATAAAAGTAACAACTAACTCACAATACAATTAAAAACAATGAAGTAATGCAAAAGGAAGACAACACTCTAGTTGGTTTGAAGGCTCCTGGGGGGATTATTGTTTTGCATCCATGAACAGAGTTAAGCTAAATGTGTGGTTGGATACAACATATTGAAAAGAATAATAAAGCATGATGCATTTTGTGGCATGTAGGATGGGCTGGAAGGTGCTGGTGTGCATGCTGTGATATGAAAGGAGGAGCTGCCAGTTTCAAGGCAATGCTATGCCCTGGGGTCACCTTCAACAAATAAAAAATAGGGGGAATGACAAATGAACTTTATTTTTTCATTTGTTATATATGGACAATTAACATCATGTACATTAGTCAATCTAAGGTAATCTAAGGTAATCTAAGAACAAAATCTAAGAACAAAAGAATGGCCATACTGGGTCAGACCAAAGGTCCATCTAGCCCAGTATCCTGTCTGCCAACAGTGGCCGATACCAGGTGCCCCAGAGGGAGTAAACTGAACCGTAACAATCTCTCTCCTACCATCCATCTCCAGCCTCCATGAATTTATCTAGCCCTTTTAAAAACCATTTTATAGTCCTAGCATTAACAGCCTACTCTGGCAAGGAGTTCCACATTTAGACTGTGAGCTGTGTGAAAAAAAATTGCCTTTTAGTTGTTTTAGACCTGCTGCCCAATAATTAATTTGATGTACCCTAATTCTTATATTATGGGAACAAGTAAATAATTCTATTCTTTCCCGTGGTTTCAACTAGTTTGCCTGGTACTGACATTAGACTCACTGGTCCATAATTGCCAGGATTGCCTCTAGAGCCCTTTTTAAATATTGGTGTTACATTAGCTGTCTTCGGCTACGTCTACACGTGCAGCCAACATCGAAATAGTCTATTTCGATGAATAACGTCTACACGTCCTCCAGGGCCGGCAACGTCGATGTTCAACTTCGACGTTGCTCAGCCCAACATCGAAATAGGCGCAGCGAGGGAACGTCTACACGTCAAAGTAGCACACATCGAAATAGGGATGCCAGGCACAGCTGCAGACAGGGTCACAGGGCGGACTCAACAGCCAGCCGCTCCCTTAAAGGGCCCCTCCCAGACACAGTTGCACTAAACAACACAAGATACACAGAGCTGACAACTGGTTGCAGACCCTGTGCCTGCAGCATAGATCCCCAGCTGCCGCAGAAGCAGCCAGAAGCCCTGGGCTAAGGGCTGCTGCCCACGGTGACCATAGAGCCCCGCAGGGGCTGGAGAGAGAGCATCTCTCAACCCCCCAGCTGATGGCCGCCATGGAGGACCCAGCACTTTCGACGTTGCGGGACGCGGATCGTCTACACGGTCCCTACTTCGACGTTGAACGTCGAAGTAGGGCGCTATTCCTATCTCCTCATGAGGTTAGCGACTTCGACGTCTCGCCGCCTAACGTCGAAGTTGGTGCCGCTACTTCGAAGTAGCATGCACGTGTAGACGCAGCTTTCCAGTCATTGGGTACAGAAGTTGATTTAAAGGATAGGTTACAAACCACAGTTGTTAGTTCCACAATTTCACATTTGAGTTCTTTCAGAACTATTGGGTAAATGCTCTCTGGTCCCGATGACTTGTTACTGTTAAATTTGTCAATTTGTTCCAAAACTTCCTCTAATGACACCTCAATCTTGGACAATTCCTCAGATGTGTCACCTACAAAGGATGACTCAGGTTTGGGAATCTATGGCAGTGTCTACACTAGACCCAAACTTCAAAATGGCCATGCAAATGGCCATTTCGAAGTTTACTAATGAAGTGCTGAAATACATATTCAGCACTTCATTAGCATGCAGGGGGCCGCGGCACTTTGAAATTGACGCGGCTTGCCGCTGCACGGCTCGTCCCAACGGGGCTCCTTTTCGAAAGGACCCCGCCTACTTCGAAGTCCCCTTATTCCCATCTGCTCATGGGAATAAGGGGACTTCGAAGTAGGCGGGGTCCTTTCGAAAAGGAGCCCCATCGGGACGAGCCATGCGGTGGCGAGCCGCGTCAATTTGGAAGTGCCGCGGCCCCCCGCATGCTAATGAAGCGCTGAATATGCATTTCAGCACTTCATTAGTAAACTTCGAAATGGCCATTTGAATGGCCATTTCGAAGTTTGGGGCTAGTGTAGACATAGCCTATATGTACTACTTGAGAGAAGGCTCACTCCGTGCTGAGGCCATTCAATTCCTTGTAAGATCTTACCTTATATGTCCACATTATTATTGTTCGTTTGAGATAGATCTATTCTGGAGATGGGGTGTGATCTTCAACTAGCATAAAAGTGCAGCTGCAGCAGTGCGAGAATTGGGAGAGGCTAACTGCCCCATGAATAATCCCATCCAAGGACGTAGGCACATGTTTAAGGGAGTTAGCTCATCCTCCTGATTGTATTCTGCAATTATATATTTACAGTAAACACTTTTATATCCAGCAGCCCCAGGACCTGGAGGTTGATGGATATTCAAATATTACAGATAATAGAGGTGTTTATCTATCAATGCATAAGACTAAAGAAAAACAAGATTAGATATTAAGAAAAAGAAAAATGTTTGCAGAGTACTTTATTTACCAATGACAGTAGGATTGTACACTGTAAACTTGTGCTATATTTGTTGTATTTATTTTCACTATACTGTACTTATGGAAACCATAACTAAAATTTACTTACAGTTAAAATGCTGGTTATTTCAGAGTTCCACAGAATGCTGGATATGAAAGAATTTACTGTAATTTTAGTGCACTATCTGGATCAGAGCTAACAGGAGTAAGTCTACACTGGAGCTGGAGGTATAATTTCCAGTTTAGGTAGACAAGTTCTAAGAGTTTAAGTGAATGGCCACTGATGTCAATGGATGCCTTTCCACCAACTTCACCTGGCACAGTATCAGACCCTGACAATTCTCCTCTCATACACAGAATCACAAAATCATAGAAGATCAGGGTTGGAAAAGACCCCAGGAAGTCATCTAGTCCAATCTTCAGCTCAGTGCAGGACCAACCTTAACTAAATCTTCCCAGCTAGGGCTTTGTCAAGCCAAGCCTTAACAACATTAAAGGATGAAGAGTCCACCATCTCCCTAGGTAACCCATTCCAATGCTGCACCACCTTCCTAGTGAAGCAGCTCTTCCTAATATCCAACTTAGACCTCTCCCACTGCAACCTGAGACCATGGCTTCTTGTTCTGTCATTTGCTGCCACTGAGACTAGCCTGGCCCCATCCTCTTCAGAACCCCACTTCAGGTAGTTGAGGGCTGCTACAAATCCACCCTCACTCTTCTCTTCTCCAGATTAAATAAGAGCAGTTCCCTCAGCCTCTCCTCTTAAGTCCTGAGTCTCACGTATTGGAGTTGGGGAGGGCAAAACTAGATGTAATAATCCAGATGTGGCCTCACCAGCACTACATGGAAGTGATTATTCCTGTCTCTCGCTCTGATGGCAGTACTCCTACTAATGCATCCCAATATGCTGTTAGCCTTCTTGCAACAAGGGCACACTGATGACACATGTCCAGCTTCTCATCCACTGTAATCCTCAAATCCCTTTCCACCGAACTTCCACTTAGCCATTTGGTTCCTAAACTTGTAGCAGTGCTTGAGATTCTCCAATTCTAAGTGCAGGACTCTGCACTTGTCTTTGTCGAACCTCGTCATATTTCTTTTGGCCCAATCCTCCAATTTGTCTAGGTCACTCTAGACCCTATCCCTACTCTCCAGCAAATTCACCTCTCCCCAGATTAGTGTCATCTCTGAACTGCTGGGGGTAAATCCATCCCATCATCCAGATGATTAATGAAGATGTTGAAAAAAAAACAGCTTCTGGACTGACCAGTGGGGCACTCTGCTTGAAAATGGCTGCACTTAATTTCCCTTGGACTAGTCATGTAAAGTAGGGCATGTGGTTAAATTGCTTGCTGAATTGGGCCTTACTTCAGGTATGAAGTTAATAGAGCTACAGTGATCCTAAAACAGAATTAAAATGAAATCAGAATTTGGAACAACAGACAAAAAAGTGAGAGAAACGAATGAAAGCATGGATGTGGAGGGGAAAGAGGACAACAATAATGAAATGAAGATCACACACTTACATAGGTTATCTACTGTTCAGCTTAGCAGCTTCAAGTCTTCTGAAGGGTTTGTCACTATAACTTTTATTCCATTTTTATTCCATGAATGTATTGTTCCCATCTTTCACTTTGTTAAAATAATTCTTCTTCATTATCTAGCAAGTCATTTTCATCATTATCACCCTTATCTCCTCACTGCACTGATTCTTTTCTTTCGTTTCACAGTTCATGGACAATTACTGTTTGTTTATGTCATTTTTATTTCCCTCTTCATCATTATTTTCTGTATCAGATTCATTAGTCAACATGATTTTGTTACTTTGAAATTGTAACAATAGAGGTTCTGAGAAGCAGAGTACTTTAGGCTGATAATCTACTGAAAGCCAAATACATAAATGAAAGTCATAAAAATCATTACTTATTTAGTATATTTATTTAATCAATTGCCTTTTGGTCATATAGAAAAATTATAACACCTTATACTGGCAGTGAACTATGAAACATTTTCCTCATGCTGTTTATGATGACTGACTTCCTACAAAAGCTCATCACCTAAAAAATTATTTTGTTATTCTTTAAAGTGCCACATGACTGCTGGTTTGAATATATGGGTGATTATTCAGTAAGACTTAACCACATGCTTAAATTTAGGCACATGCTTAAGTGTTTCATTGATGAGGTTCTAACCACAGAAGTTAGTAAGATAAGAAAATTGAGTGGTAGTATGTAGTTGGTTGGTTGTCTTACCGTGGCTTAGCTGTACCTGAACCCTGCAACAACGCTTTTGTCAGAAATATTCAAATAAATCCACAGAATGTCTTGTTGCCAGCACATTCTTGCACTCTGAAGGCAACAGTTGCATGCCTATCAGTATTGTGGCTAGAATCGGGGGGTCTTTGCGATCATTTTTAAATGCCAGCAACTGTATGACATGGTATGTACTTATAGCTGAAAAGCTTATCTTTCCATCCACATTTAAGACACATTATTTTACACTGCATCACATCAGCTGAGTATGAAACACAAACTTTTTTTTTCACAGGCATAACAGTAACTGACACAATCACTGTTTCTGTAAATCTACTTCTGTGCATGGACTCAAAGCATCCCTGTCAATAGTTTGTTACAATGCCTTTTTGCCTATAAGGGGTATCTCACATGTCAGACTTACTCACTTTATTGTGAAAGAATAGCTGCATTTTCCATGCATTGGATGAACATATGCATATTTGAAGGCCATTCATTATGTCTTTGAAGCTGAATGTATGTGCCTTGCTGACAGGCCATACCTCCGGTAACTATGTCTGCAGCGAATTATTATAGACACTAGCACTCAACTGAATTTCAGATATTCTAACTTATGGTAGAAAACAAGATGTACCGTAACTTGAGAGGTGTGCTGTGTCTTCTGTGGTTGTGTATGGTGTTCGCGGAAAGGGATATCAGATTTGATTACATTACCATAAGTTCTTTCTATTCAGTGCCCTAAATGAGGCCATAGATGATCAGAGATGGGAGTTCTGGCTGCACATATGGTTAGCACGTATATGTATTCTTTCACTTAATGATCATGAAATTATCTTTGTGTAGTATGCATTCTCCAGTCCCTCCTTTTATTTTAAACTTACTGCAATATTTTCCTGCTTTAAAGAACACTTTATCTAAGGATCAAAGGCACAAAGTCTCTTTAGTTACATAGAGTAGCATTTTATTTGTTTGTCACAGAGGATAGAAAGTTCCCAAAGTGACAAAGAAAGTCCCTGGTAGAGGTAAGAATATGGGCAGGGCTATACTATGAACTCCATTGGTGCAGCTGCATCACTGCAGCTATAGTGTTGTACATTTGGTGAAGATGCTCTAAAGCACTGGAAGAGAGCTCTCCTGTCAAAGTAGCTACCACCTCTGGAGAAGGAGGAGTTACTATGATGGCAGAAGAAACTCCCCAGCTAATAACATAGAGGTGTCTACACTGGGGCAGAGTGTGTACAAGGGAGACAAGCAAGGGCACAGGCACTCCCTCCCCTGCAATCAGCAGGGTCAGAACACAGAACTTGTCTCGGGCAGAGACAGCAAACTCTTCTGGTCCCAGGCCAGGGCAGTAGATCCAGCTGCCAAGTGAGAAAGAGGTCCACCAGGCCATGCGGGAGGGGAACAGAGCCAGGGACCATGGGGTGAGAAGAGGAAAGACAGCTCCTCCAGGTACAGTGGGGGCAGGGGGAAGAGAGAGAGAGAGGGAGAGAGAGAGAGAGAGGGAGAGAGAGAGCTCTTTTGGAGGTGAGGGGTTGGGGGATAACATAGCTCCTTGGGCTACCAGGGACACAAAAGTGGTCACGTTTGTTTCTGTGCCTGCCCCGACAGTGGCTTAAGATCAGCACAACTATGTCACTCAGGGGTGTTAATTTTTCACACTACCTGAGTTATACTCGAGAAAGAATGTAGTGTAGATGAAGCTTAAACTGAATCCTAATTGCCAGTCCAGTGTTCTCACCAATAGAACTTACTTCCCATCTCACACTAAGAAATAATGTAGCAACAATACAAAATGCAATAGTCACAGCTGTGGGCATACTAGTGTATCTTGTACCAACTGATATGAGAGACTTCACAACAAAAATCAAATTGAAATACTGCATTGATTCACTTATCTTCCATCCATTGACATGTTGTTTGTTTTCTCCTAGACTGTTGATAGTTATTTTTGAAGTTCTGATGAGAAATTAAGTGTTTGTATGAAGGTGAAAGAACAGCTACAATGGTGAAGTTTTATGTCCTATAGAATACTGTAATAAATGTGCAACTAATGTACAGAAGGTTTATTGCAATACAAAATAGCAAAGTAACGAGGACATACATGTTTTAGTATTCACATCTTCTAATTGTATTCTTATCAATTTACTTGATAAAAAAACTGTAACTCTGTCTCCCCCAAACACACACTATTGAAAACTCTGTACCATAATAAAGAGCATACATGCATTGCTGAGATACAAAGAATATAGTAACAAGTTTGATCTAAAGACTTCTGAATACACTGTGATACTTTATAGAACAGTACAGATATATAATCCAGATGGTGTTATTTCACGCTATAGAAGATCATCATCTCTAAGTTGCAAACTTATAAAAGGAAGAACAGATTGAACTCTTGGCATAAAAAGATAACAACCATCACTTTCTGTGATAAGAGGAGCATTTACAGTAAGTGAGAGCTGTGAAAGAAGGCCATATGTTAGCCTTTTCACGAGGCTTAGCTAAAACTGCGTCAGGTGTTGGCACATACTCCAGAATAATAAGGTACATCAGAATCTGACCTAAATAATCAGGCAATATAGTTAAAATCTACACAGCATAGCTTGTTGCATTTTTATTTAGCGTCATAGAAGGTGAGCCCAAGGGGATGTAGTCAAAGGTGGCTTTAAATTACCTTTGTGTCACCTAGCTTCTGGGCTGGAACAAATTAGAACAACCCTGGAAGCTGTTCTAGATTACAGCTCCTTTATGTAAGCTATCTATGGCTGCTTAGCAGATTGGAATAGCCTATAATTACTGTATGACTCAGTATTACAGAGTCTCATCTTTCTGCTCCCACATGCTTTACCCCTTTTTCCCCTCCCACTGGCCCAGCATGTGCCCTATGCCCTGGGGTGTGAAGGAGCGGCACAGATCCATTCCATCCACTATATTCTTCTCCTATGTTGGCAGGTGTAACCAAAATGGATGTAAACCTGGATCAGACCAGCATGGTAGCATTTTACAGCAGTGCAAATGATTATATAACACACAAGCATGGAGACTCAGGCCTTCCAGTTCAACAAGAGAACATTTTTGTCTTCCTTGGCAGAGGGAAGGTGAGACAAGGAGTTATATCTTTGAGAACGGCAATAGTCTTGGGTAAAGGTGAAGTGCTAAGCGGAAGTTGAGAAGTTGTTCTGAGGATGATCTTGAGAAATGCAGATGGTGGCACTAGAGCATTAGTTGCGTATCATCTTAGGATGCCTGTTGTGACAGTGGTTACAATGGAATGCTTGAGAGATGTAAAGCTCGATAATGAAGACCCTAGAGACAGCCGTCCTGGCCATAGTGCTTGGGCAAGATATTAATGTTGGCAAATAGTGAATTAGAGAAGATGATTTGTTGTATTCTAGGCAAAATTAGATTGTAGCCTTGATAAATCCCATGATACTGATGCTAATAGGGACAAGAACATGCAAGTGAATACCGAGGCAAAAATACACATGGTTTTGATATTTTGTGGACATTGGTTAAATTTGCTTTATTGACATGCATTCTTGTCCACTACGTGACATTCATAGTAGTATAGCCGCAGCATTTGAGATTTCTTCTTTACTTCTTCCCTTGAGCCTTTATTGTACCTGGACTACAGCGTGCACACAGATTTTTAGTCTCAGAACACAAATGGTGTATGGAGAGAAAGAATGGAGCATTTTTGTGGTGCATCTGAAACTGGTGCCATGCAACTGAACTGTAGATAGCACAAAGAATTGAATACTGTCATTTCTGCTGGCAAAAAGGTCTGCATAAACGGACCAGGTGGGGATGATTGTGAATAAAAGGAAGCGGTGGTGCATGAATTCAAAGTAATGTTAATTATGAAATGTCCATTTAAAGGCAGGTTGATACAATCCTATAGCAATGCAGCAAGGTTTACATTACATCCTAGTTGGATTTCTTTAGAGTACTACTAAATAAACTTTTCTACATACCTTTGTGGGAGGGTTTTTTTAGTAGATTATTATATATTGTATCTAGTAAATTAGTATAAATAATCCCGCCGTGTGAGAGTCTGAACCAAAAGTATAATTACTTAGGTACATTGATACCATGGAATTGAGCACAGCACAAATTTGACAGGTATGTAGCTTGAAACTGCTTGCAGTTTCTAACAAACAGAAGGCCATTCCAATTCTACACAACGAACATCTGTCCAAGGATAAATTATACTGTCATCCTGGCGAGTATTCAAATACTACAAATAACATTGAATGAAAGGCCTGAGGAGCTGCCCCTTAATGATTAATATACACATCTATGAAGTGCTTGAGGCATATTCAATTTCATGTCCAAAACTTCGCTCAAGGGCTGAAATGTACACTAGCCAGCACTATTGAAAGATTATTGTGTCTTACTTCTTAATCAAAACATCCTGGGCAGCATGTGGCATAATGAAAAATATTATAAGCAGCATGGACCCAGCATCAGTCTCTTCAACTCTACAAAAATTTTTAACCTGTATGAAAGGCAAAGGAAGGCCAGTTGTTGACTAAGTTAATTTATTTAAGGGGCAGCAACTGTCTAGGTATTAATCATTTTGGGAAATGCTTTTTCCTTGTTATTGTGTAGGTAACACACCTCCAAGAAAGAGCAGAGAAGAGAAAGGAAATCCCAGAAGGCAAAACTTTTATTCTCTGCTTTCTTTATATTGCAATGCAGTGTAATGGAAAGAGAACACCTACAGAACCTGGTGGGCACAGACCTCCATTTGTAATCAAAGCCAATACATAATATGCAACTGATCAGTTCTGTCCTTGCTGGCAAGTTAGTCTGATAATGGGAAAGACCAACAGAATGTTAGCTAAATGGACCAAGTAGAAGAACCAGCTTCTAAAACAATCTCCAGCAAGGAACAAAACACCTCTTGAAAGAAAGCACAGCAGCAAGACAGCTGCTCATCCATCTGGTGGCTGAAGGAATTATGCCATCAGGAAGAATTTAAGCATTATGAAGAATATGTTGTTTTTATGCTTTGTTATTGGAAAACAAAAAAAAAAACCCTCCCACAAAGGTATGTAGAAAGGTTTCTTTAGTAGTACTCTAAAGAAATCCAGCTAGGATGTAATGTAAACCTTGCTGCATTGCTATAAGATTGTATCGACCTGCCTTTAAATGGACATTTCATAATTAGCATTACTTTGAATTCATGCACTGCTGCTTCCTTTTATTCACAATCATCCCCACCTGGTCTGTTTATGCAGACCTTTTTGCCAGTAGAAATGACATTATTCAATCCTTTATGCTATCTACAGCTCAGTTGCATGGCACCAGTTTCAGATGCACCACAAAAATGTTCCATTCTTTCTCTCCATACACCATTTGTGTTCTGAGACGAAAAATCTGTGTGTGTGCTGTAGTCCGGGTACAATGCAGGCTCAAGGGAAGAAGTAGAGAAGAAATCACAAATGCTGCTGCTATTCTACTATGGAATGTCACGTAGTGGAGAAGAAAACACTATATACAAAATAAAGAAGAAAAATGTTGGTTTGTATAAAAGTGTCTAGCCACTGCTAATTTTATACGCTACAGATATAAATTGCATTAGTCATCTGCTAGATAACCATAATGAAAGATTAAGTGGTTACTGTCACTTCCTGTGATCAATAAGGGCCAAATCATGATATATGGTGCAAAACTGTATCAGTGAAATTTGCTACTTTCATGCTACATGCTACATTGCATATGATGAAGTGGGTCTTTGCCCATGAAAGCTTATGCTCCAAAATCTCTCTTAGTCTATAAGGTGCCACAGGACTTCTGCTTGTTTTTGCAGACACAGACTAACATGGCTACCTCTCTGATACTTGCTACATGCAGGCAGTTTCTGAGGTTTGGTGTGGAATCCTCAGACCCTGCTGACCAGGATAAGTAAGCTTTATTTTCCATACCAGGGAATGAGGAAAAGGAACACTAGAGTTCTCCCTGGGCCTGGAGTTACAGATCAAAAGAATGTGGCTTGTGTGAGCAAGATGAAAACATCCCAACCATGACTCCAGCCCTACCCACAATTCAGCTCCTGGGAAACATGGGGGCCCTCCTCAGCCTGCCCAGCAGAACCATTGCATTAGGGCTTTTCAGTGAATATATCGAAAACCAAGTTTTATGTGATTTATTTGCAGAAATGCATTATGTGAGGCTATGCAGATGTTCACTGAAGTCAATGGGAATCTTTCCTTTGGCTCAGGCTATGAAGAATGGCACAAGTAGGGTGGTCTGGCACCCTGGCCCATAAAGATATTTATTGCCAGTATGCTGAACCATAAAGACACAGGAGCAGAGTGCCAACTGCAACTCCATTGAGGCCATACCACCCTCAGCCCTTCCACACACAGCTTCTCTCCTCTGTTCTGTAGGCGTCCATACAGCCCTGCTGGATGACACGGCTGGGGTGGTACAGCCCTGCTGGAGGAGCTCACAGCATGGAGATGCCTGGCAGCTCCAGGATCTGAACCTCTCACTGCTACAGTGTGCTTTGGAAATCACACCCAGTGTTGTGGGAGGACAGAGGACAGTCCCCATGCTTGGTAATGTAGGATGTGGGGGAGACGGGGAGAAAGTAAGGACCACAGTCTAGGGGAGAGTCATGAGGAGGTCACATGCCTTTCCTTGTGTACCTCCCATGAGTCAACTATAGTGGTAATCATTGAATTCTGCTTCCATTGTAAGTAAACAACACGGGGAAGACAAATTTTGTAACAGTGTTGTTTGTTCTTCCATGATACTTGGCATCCTCCAGTATTCATATCTAATGAAGGGAGATACTTGGCCTCACACCTAAACCTACGGTCACAGCCCAAACCCTGTGGACAGCCAGAAGAATTGGTTTGGAGAGAATCCAAAGCTACACTAACCAGATAATTGTCTTGATTTAATTATAGGGATTTAAATATGTGTTTTTCCCCCTCATCTCTTCTTCTTTGTGCAAATGCACGGCCTGATGCTGCTACTTTATTTGCATGAGTGGCCTCACTGAAGCCAATGAAATTATTTACATGAGTAAGGACTATTGGCCTGAACACTGGCACATTGCTATGAGAAGGGATGCAGAGCTGTTTTGTTTCTGTTTTTTTTTTTTAATTTAATGAAAATCATGGGCAATGCACCAACAAGCATACTCTTCTCAGGAGCCAGATCTATAGTACAGATCCCATTGAAGCTAGTTGGAGTCTTTCAGTTGAGTTCAATGGACTTTGGATTAATTGCTATATTTTGAAGGGATTTCAAACAGTGCTTTTATGCCACAGTCAGGCCTCAATTCAGCAGGTCAGTGGTTCTCAGACAGGTGTCTGGGGCCTCCCGAGTGTGGGTGGTGGGGAGGTGTGTAGGTTTCATAGGGGCTACAAAGCATGGCTAGCATTAGTGTCTGGGGTCCCAGGCAAAAAGCCTAAACCCTATTGCAAGGGACGGCAGCCCAGGGCTGAAGCTGAAGTCTGAGCAACTTAGCTTCATGATGTCCCTGCTGGAGATGGACCCTGAACAATTGTTCTTCTTGATACCCCTTAATGCCAGCCCTGACTTTTATATATCAAAAACATTTGTTGTGGCATAGCTAGACCATGGAGTTTTTATTGCATGGGGGTGGGGCTCAGAAAGAAAAAGGCTGAGAACCCTCCCAGGCAATCCCTGCAGTCCCACTAAGGTATTCAAACAGGAGTAGTTCTGCTTGAAATCATTGGCATTTATCACACGCTTAAGGTGAGGCATGTGCTAAAGCATTTCTCACCTGAGTCCATGCAAACCTAACTGCCATGGAATTTCTTAGGAGATTCTACGTAATCTAAGTGTGCGGATACTGAAAACCCTCCTCTTTGAAAAGTGCACCAGTGCTATATTTCTGACCCTGCTCACTTGTTCTGTGAAAACTGTAGCTGCTACTACTTCATTAAGGCTGCATGAAACATCTGTCTGTCTTTAAACATATAATCAACTCTCCATGGACAAATCTGCCAAAATACAATTTTTATTTTCATATTTTCTCTCATGCCAATTTAAAAACAAACTGACTAGATATTTTGTACTAAATGTCTTTGATGAACCAAGCTACCAAGCATGTTCCGCTTCAGTTAAAGTGTTTGCAAAGCGTTAAAAAGACATACACTAGGAATAAAAATGATCAAAGCTGACACTGATTGTGCACTGCTCAGTGGTTCAAAAATCCATTATCACTTCTATTTCAACTAGCTGACAGATTTATGATTCCACCAAAATATTCATGCTGCATACCATTTTCTAGTGCAATATGAGACTTCTGCTATTAGGGGAAACACCAGTTATTAACAAGCCCTACTTCATATCTCCTTTGACACTGCATCATCATATTAAAAACATCTTTGTGCCAGAAACATGTGACACCATACAATGAATTACAGCACTGTTTTTTTTAAAAAAATGCAGGCAGTCATTTGTTTGAAAGATTGAGGAGATCAAAATATAAATTAGGCACTTAAAAAAATCACAGATGCTACTTCCTATCAGAACAAAAACTAAAAGTCTAATGAAATTCAAAGAAACTCTGCAACATTTTAAAAAACTTTATGCATTATGTACTCATAATGATGAGATAATATTTTATCCAGTAGACCAGACTCCTCGTTAAAGATCCGTTCAGATAATTTGAAAACAGAGATGTAGCTGACAGAATTCCATTCCATCATTTATTCAGGCATCTGTTATCTGTACTAAACACCCTTATAAAAATACAGTCTTGGAAAGATATGTATCAGAGAGGTAGTCTTGGAAAGATGTTACTCTCCATGGCAAATGAGAGTTTTGAGTCATGTCTGATTTTGGCTGATATTTTAACTTTTAGCTTTTCAGATAAAAACAAAAACCCCATGTTGTGGTGATAAATGACCTTTGCACTGAAGCATTTATGAATGGTACCACACAAACACAGTCCTAGTGCAGCCAGAGAATACAAGGGTCTGGGAGGAGAAGGTGGAACAACCAGTTGTTAGTGGGCTGATGAGCTTGGCCTGGTTTTGCTCTCACTAACACCATTTCTGTGCCCATTGCACTACTTATGCCAATTGAATTACTCTTGATTTGGGCCCAATCCAGTAATCTGTCCTTACTCAACAAAGCAATTGAGCTCATATAAGCAAGAACACAAATCCTACAGAATTCAGTGGGATTTAGGCATGTGGAATAGGGAGCACCAAACACATGGATTTAAATAATTTGATGAACTGGGCCTTTAGGCAGGAGTGAGAATGAACAGGCATATTAGGCCTGCCTAGGGCAGAGGTAGGTATAATGGGCCTGATTTTCCACTCACACCAGTGTAAATACTATAAAATCCCAGTTATGCAGCATTCAGATAACCAGCACATTTGGTTAACTGGCATGCCCAGCTGGGCTGCCAGCCTTGGGAGGTGTCCCAGCTGGAGCTGGGGCTGGTGTACAAGACGGTGCTGGCTGCTATGAGGCTGGTGTCCTGGATGGGGCCAGGTGCTGGTGTTGGTTGCTGCTGCCCAGCCAGGGCTGAGGGGATAGAGCAGGGCCTGCTGCTGGTCCCAGCTGTACCAACTGGTACATTTTATTATCTGAGAGGTAGCCAAGTTAGTCTGTATCTTCAAAACAACAAGAAGTTCTGTGTCACCTTATAGACTAACAGATATTTTGGAGCATAAGCTTTCATGGACAAAGACCTGCTTCGTCAGATGCAAGCATCTAACGAAGTGGGTCTTTCCTCACAAAAGCCTATGCTCCAAAATATCTGTTAGTCTATAAGGAGCCACAGGACTTCTTGTTGATTTTATTATCTGCCATCCCCAGACATATTTTGGCTCATAATGAAGAAGATCAGCTTCAGTGCTTTGGGGGTACAGAATGGCATGTGCTTGGCCCAAGAGTGTAGCAGAGAGTAGATCCTACTCATGCCCATAGCATGTCCAGTCACACCCACTGTGGAATCAGTGGCACCCCCAGCAGCACTATCCATCTGCCTTCCTCAGTCTCAGGAGTGTTTGCTATGTTTTACTTCTCCTGATTGTACTGGCTACCTGGGGAGGAATAGGCACCCTGCACCAGCTATTCCCTCTAGCCCATCCCTCCAAAGGAAGCCACAATGGCTGGGTCTACATGTTCCCTTCCCTTTCGAAAGGGGCATGTTAATGACCAGGTTCGAAATATGGTAATGAGGTGCTGCAATGAATAGGCAGTGACTCATTCGCATAATGGCAGCCGCGGCGATTCGAAAGTGTGGCTTTTTGAATTGTGCGCCACCCGTGGAGACGGGACTTTCCGAAAGGACCCCCCCCAGTTTTCAAAAGCCTTTCTTCTGACCACCAAATAGGAAGAAGGGCTTTCAAAAACTGGCAGGGTCCTTTCAGAAAGTCCCGCCTCCATGGGCAATGTGCGATTCAAAAAACCACACTTTCGAATCTCTGCGGCCGCCATTATGCTAATGAGGTGCTGCATATTCATTGCAGCACCTCATTAGCATATTTCAAAACTGCTCATTAACATGCCCCTTTCGAAAGGAAGGAGAACGTGTAGACCCAGCCAATTTGTTTTCTGCTCTGAGAGGTGAGAGCGTACAGATTTGTGCCCCAAGGTGTTTGTATAGCTCTTCTCGCATTGTCTATGTAAAGGTTTGCAGTCCAGCTGCAAACACGAACATATATTTTCATGATTTAAGTAGTCACTCTCAAATAAATATAATGGAGTAGCCAGTGCAACTCTAATGTGTGTTGTGGCACAAGAGCCCAGATTATTTTCTTTATAACCCCAAATTTTTAACTAGAGAGCATGAGATGAGTCACTCTGGGCAATCAAGTAAATACTAAATACAAACAAAATGTGCCACCCCTCAAAGACTGGTACTGGTGTAAACAAAATAGATGCAGGTAACTTGGGAAGGTCAAAATTCTGGCGGCCCAATTCAGTTAAACAAACCTTAAGATGTTTATCCAGGTAGGTTCCAGCTCTAAGCGTACAGCCCACTAGGTCAGCTAACTTGGGCTTGAAACACCTCCAAAGCCAAGTCAGAAGGTTGTGTGGGTGTAGGGAGGGGAAAGTTGAGCTAACACCTCTGTAACAGCCAGTGTTAACGCTACAGTGAAGTCATGCCCTGAGAGAGAGACTGCAGTAGCTGGGGTATTAGCCTGCCATGGAGCTCACGGAGTGCAGATCTGCACCATGCTCACACTGATCTAATCACATGCAGCGGAAGGAGTGCGTTGGGAGCACAATGCCTGCAGTATTAGACATTCATGGATCCATCCCTGGCAAAGATCTTGGAAGCGCAAGTCAGCCAGCCACAGCTACTGCGCCACCATGAGTAGAACGGCAGGATAACACAACACTGGTTTATGTCATGTCACAATTTTAAAGGTCTTCTTCAATCCCATGAAAATTTAGGTTGTTCTGGAGAACACTTCTGCAGCATAGAATGGATTCTGAAGCCGATTCCATGGCTGCCGAATTCTTGGTGTCCTGAAACCTTCCTGCTTTTACCCACAATAAATAATTTAGGTAAACAGAGCACACGCAATATTCCTCATATTTCCCAACACTTGCTGCTGAGAATACTTTGAAAACTACTAATGTGGAGTTTACAATGGCAGTTGGCATATTTTTGAAAGGTCTCTTCTACATCTCCAAAGCCCTAATAGTCTAGATCCTCATTAGCTTAGGCTACATCTACACAGCAAAGTTATTCTGAAATAACTTCATGAGCATCTACATTTTGCACACGCTAGTTTGAAATAAATTCAAAATAGTGGGCGAGTTATTTCGAATTTCATAAACCTCACTGCAGGAGGAATAAAGACTATTTCAAAATAAGCCATAATGGTGTCCAATGGCCACTATTTCTAAATAGGCATCATGGCTACATCTGCACAGTGATCTTTCGAAAGAGTGCGTCCACACACAAAAAAGTAGCTCAAAAGAGCGATCTGCTCTTTCAAAAGGGAGTGGCCACACACCCCCAAATGTTTTGAAAGGAAGAGCCAGGGAATCAAAAAATCAGGCACCATGAGGCCTGCTCTTTTGAAAAAAAGGGCCGGTGGAGCATCTACACACATTTTCTTTTGAAAGAAGGTGCTTTTCCTTAAACAGGAATGGAAGAGTACTTTCAAAACGAGCACCACATTCTTTCAATTTACTTTTGAAAGAACGCTTTTTGTGTGTAGATGGTCCTTTGAATATATCGACAGAGCCACCCTCTTTCAAAAAATATTTCAGAAGAACTTGCTAGTGTAGATGCAGTCTTTGGCCGTTTCTACACAGGCCACTTCCTTCAGGAAGAAGGGGCCTCTGGAAGAAGGACTTCCTTCCGGAAGCCCCCCCGGCGGCTGTGCTTCTACACGGTGTTTTGAAGTCTGGAAGAACGGTCTTCCAGACTCCAAATCACATGATGTTATGCTAATGAGACGCAGGGAATTTGCATCCATGCCTCATTAGCATCTTTCGCTCCCTGTATTAGCATGCAACTTCCGAAGAAAGTGGCCTGTGTAGAAATGGCCTATGTGTCTGTACATGCTATTTCAAAGTAACTGGGTGCTATTGCAAAACACATTTTGGCTGCATCTACACAAGCAAGTTCTTTCAGACAATCAGGCCCTTTTTTGAAAGAACACACAGAGCGTCCACACACAAAATGCATTCTTTAGATCCAAAATTGAAAGAATGTGTCTCTTCTTCTGGAAGCCCTCTTCCACTCCCAGATCAGGAAGAGTGCCTCCTTTTGAAAGCGCCTTTCAAGAAAATGCATGTGTAGAAGCTCCGCGGGCCCTTTTTTCAAAAAAGCAGTCCTCACAGTGCTGGATTTTTTCGATCCCTGGCCTGTTCTTTCTAAAGAGCAGAGGCTGAGTGGATGCCTTTCAATCCACTTTTTTGTGTGTGGACGTGCTCTTTCAAAAGAAGATATTTCAGAAGAGATCTTCCGGAAGACCATCTTTCAAAAGATCTCTGAAGTGTAGATGTGGCCTTTGTGTGTAGCTGTGTTAATTCAAACTAAGCTATTTCAGACAAGCTATTCCTA